>NW_026137943.1:3000000-3532081 GCF_019393585.1 Leptopilina boulardi | reverse complement strand
ATTTTATTGCAATTTCTTGCACAAAATACACCTAAAAGTGTAGAAAAAAATTGACAGCCCGATCCGAGTAGAGGAACACCAATTTTATGACCATTAAAGCGATTTTCGTCAAAAAAAAATTTTCAAAAAAATTCAATTTTTCTTAGGCAGACTATTTTATTGCAATTTCTTGCACAAAATACACCTAAAAGTGTAGAAAAAAATTGACAGCCCGATCCGAGTAGAGGAACACCAATTTTATGACCATTAAAGCGATTTTCGTCAAAAAAAAATTTTCAAAAAAATTCAATTTTTCTTAGGCAGACTATTTTATTGCAATTTCTTGCACAAAATACACCTAAAAGTGTAGAAAAAAATTGACAGCCCGATCCGAGTAGAGGAACACCAATTTTATGACCATTAAAGCGATTTTCGTCAAAAAAAAATTTTCAAAAAAATTCAATTTTTCTTAGGCAGACTATTTTATTGCAATTTCTTGCACAAAATACACCTAAAAGTGTAGAAAAAAATTGACAGCCCGATCCGAGTAGAGGAACACCAATTTTATGACCATTAAAGCGATTTTCGTCAAAAAAAAATTTTCAAAAAAATTCAATTTTTCTTAGGCAGACTATTTTATTGCAATTTCTTGCACAAAATACACCTAAAAGTGTAGAAAAAAATTGACAGCCCGATCCGAGTAGAGGAACACCAATTTTATGACCATTAAAGCGATTTTCGTCAAAAAAAAATTTTCAAAAAAATTCAATTTTTCTTAGGCAGACTATTTTATTGCAATTTCTTGCACAAAATACACCTAAAAGTGTAGAAAAAAATTGACAGCCCGATCCGAGTAGAGGAACACCAATTTTATGACCATTAAAGCGATTTTCGTCAAAAAAAAATTTTCAAAAAAATTCAATTTTTCTTAGGCAGACTATTTTATTGCAATTTCTTGCACAAAATACACCTAAAAGTGTAGAAAAAAATTGACAGCCCGATCCGAGTAGAGGAACACCAATTTTATGACCATTAAAGCGATTTTCGTCAAAAAAAAATTTTCAAAAAAATTCAATTTTTCTTAGGCAGACTATTTTATTGCAATTTCTTGCACAAAATACACCTAAAAGTGTAGAAAAAAATTGACAGCCCGATCCGAGTAGAGGAACACCAATTTTATGACCATTAAAGCGATTTTCGTCAAAAAAAAATTTTCAAAAAAATTCAATTTTTCTTAGGCAGACTATTTTATTGCAATTTCTTGCACAAAATACACCTAAAAGTGTAGAAAAAAATTGACAGCCCGATCCGAGTAGAGGAACACCAATTTTATGACCATTAAAGCGATTTTCGTCAAAAAAAAATTTTCAAAAAAATTCAATTTTTCTTAGGCAGACTATTTTATTGCAATTTCTTGCACAAAATACACCTAAAAGTGTAGAAAAAAATTGACAGCCCGATCCGAGTAGAGGAACACCAATTTTATGACCATTAAAGCGATTTTCGTCAAAAAAAAATTTTCAAAAAAATTCAATTTTTCTTAGGCAGACTATTTTATTGCAATTTCTTGCACAAAATACACCTAAAAGTGTAGAAAAAAATTGACAGCCCGATCCGAGTAGAGGAACACCAATTTTATGACCATTAAAGCGATTTTCGTCAAAAAAAAATTTTCAAAAAAATTCAATTTTTCTTAGGCAGACTATTTTATTGCAATTTCTTGCACAAAATACACCTAAAAGTGTAGAAAAAAATTGACAGCCCGATCCGAGTAGAGGAACACCAATTTTATGACCATTAAAGCGATTTTCGTCAAAAAAAAATTTTCAAAAAAATTCAATTTTTCTTAGGCAGACTATTTTATTGCAATTTCTTGCACAAAATACACCTAAAAGTGTAGAAAAAAATTGACAGCCCGATCCGAGTAGAGGAACACCAATTTTATGACCATTAAAGCGATTTTCGTCAAAAAAAAATTTTCAAAAAAATTCAATTTTTCTTAGGCAGACTATTTTATTGCAATTTCTTGCACAAAATACACCTAAAAGTGTAGAAAAAAATTGACAGCCCGATCCGAGTAGAGGAACACCAATTTTATGACCATTAAAGCGATTTTCGTCAAAAAAAAATTTTCAAAAAAATTCAATTTTTCTTAGGCAGACTATTTTATTGCAATTTCTTGCACAAAATACACCTAAAAGTGTAGAAAAAAATTGACAGCCCGATCCGAGTAGAGGAACACCAATTTTATGACCATTAAAGCGATTTTCGTCAAAAAAAAATTTTCAAAAAAATTCAATTTTTCTTAGGCAGACTATTTTATTGCAATTTCTTGCACAAAATACACCTAAAAGTGTAGAAAAAAATTGACAGCCCGATCCGAGTAGAGGAACACCAATTTTATGACCATTAAAGCGATTTTCGTCAAAAAAAAATTTTCAAAAAAATTCAATTTTTCTTAGGCAGACTATTTTATTGCAATTTCTTGCACAAAATACACCTAAAAGTGTAGAAAAAAATTGACAGCCCGATCCGAGTAGAGGAACACCAATTTTATGACCATTAAAGCGATTTTCGTCAAAAAAAAATTTTCAAAAAAATTCAATTTTTCTTAGGCAGACTATTTTATTGCAATTTCTTGCACAAAATACACCTAAAAGTGTAGAAAAAAATTGACAGCCCGATCCGAGTAGAGGAACACCAATTTTATGACCATTAAAGCGATTTTCGTCAAAAAAAAATTTTCAAAAAAATTCAATTTTTCTTAGGCAGACTATTTTATTGCAATTTCTTGCACAAAATACACCTAAAAGTGTAGAAAAAAATTGACAGCCCGATCCGAGTAGAGGAACACCAATTTTATGACCATTAAAGCGATTTTCGTCAAAAAAAAATTTTCAAAAAAATTCAATTTTTCTTAGGCAGACTATTTTATTGCAATTTCTTGCACAAAATACACCTAAAAGTGTAGAAAAAAATTGACAGCCCGATCCGAGTAGAGGAACACCAATTTTATGACCATTAAAGCGATTTTCGTCAAAAAAAAATTTTCAAAAAAATTCAATTTTTCTTAGGCAGACTATTTTATTGCAATTTCTTGCACAAAATACACCTAAAAGTGTAGAAAAAAATTGACAGCCCGATCCGAGTAGAGGAACACCAATTTTATGACCATTAAAGCGATTTTCGTCAAAAAAAAATTTTCAAAAAAATTCAATTTTTCTTAGGCAGACTATTTTATTGCAATTTCTTGCACAAAATACACCTAAAAGTGTAGAAAAAAATTGACAGCCCGATCCGAGTAGAGGAACACCAATTTTATGACCATTAAAGCGATTTTCGTCAAAAAAAAATTTTCAAAAAAATTCAATTTTTCTTAGGCAGACTATTTTATTGCAATTTCTTGCACAAAATACACCTAAAAGTGTAGAAAAAAATTGACAGCCCGATCCGAGTAGAGGAACACCAATTTTATGACCATTAAAGCGATTTTCGTCAAAAAAAAATTTTCAAAAAAATTCAATTTTTCTTAGGCAGACTATTTTATTGCAATTTCTTGCACAAAATACACCTAAAAGTGTAGAAAAAAATTGACAGCCCGATCCGAGTAGAGGAACACCAATTTTATGACCATTAAAGCGATTTTCGTCAAAAAAAAATTTTCAAAAAAATTCAATTTTTCTTAGGCAGACTATTTTATTGCAATTTCTTGCACAAAATACACCTAAAAGTGTAGAAAAAAATTGACAGCCCGATCCGAGTAGAGGAACACCAATTTTATGACCATTAAAGCGATTTTCGTCAAAAAAAAATTTTCAAAAAAATTCAATTTTTCTTAGGCAGACTATTTTATTGCAATTTCTTGCACAAAATACACCTAAAAGTGTAGAAAAAAATTGACAGCCCGATCCGAGTAGAGGAACACACCAATTTTATGACCATTAAAGCGATTTTCGTCAAAAAAAAATTTTCAAAAAAATTCAATTTTTCTTAGGCAGACTATTTTATTGCAATTTCTTGCACAAAATACACCTAAAAGTGTAGAAAAAAATTGACAGCCCGATCCGAGTAGAGGAACACCAATTTTATGACCATTAAAGCGATTTTCGTCAAAAAAAAATTTTCAAAAAAATTCAATTTTTCTTAGGCAGACTATTTTATTGCAATTTCTTGCACAAAATACACCTAAAAGTGTAGAAAAAAATTGACAGCCCGATCCGAGTAGAGGAACACCAATTTTATGACCATTAAAGCGATTTTCGTCAAAAAAAAATTTTCAAAAAAATTCAATTTTTCTTAGGCAGACTATTTTATTGCAATTTCTTGCACAAAATACACCTAAAAGTGTAGAAAAAAATTGACAGCCCGATCCGAGTAGAGGAACACCAATTTTATGACCATTAAAGCGATTTTCGTCAAAAAAAAATTTTCAAAAAAATTCAATTTTTCTTAGGCAGACTATTTTATTGCAATTTCTTGCACAAAATACACCTAAAAGTGTAGAAAAAAATTGACAGCCCGATCCGAGTAGAGGAACACCAATTTTATGACCATTAAAGCGATTTTCGTCAAAAAAAAATTTTCAAAAAAATTCAATTTTTCTTAGGCAGACTATTTTATTGCAATTTCTTGCACAAAATACACCTAAAAGTGTAGAAAAAAATTGACAGCCCGATCCGAGTAGAGGAACACCAATTTTATGACCATTAAAGCGATTTTCGTCAAAAAAAAATTTTCAAAAAAATTCAATTTTTCTTAGGCAGACTATTTTATTGCAATTTCTTGCACAAAATACACCTAAAAGTGTAGAAAAAAATTGACAGCCCGATCCGAGTAGAGGAACACCAATTTTATGACCATTAAAGCGATTTTCGTCAAAAAAAAATTTTCAAAAAAATTCAATTTTTCTTAGGCAGACTATTTTATTGCAATTTCTTGCACAAAATACACCTAAAAGTGTAGAAAAAAATTGACAGCCCGATCCGAGTAGAGGAACACCAATTTTATGACCATTAAAGCGATTTTCGTCAAAAAAAAATTTTCAAAAAAATTCAATTTTTCTTAGGCAGACTATTTTATTGCAATTTCTTGCACAAAATACACCTAAAAGTGTAGAAAAAAATTGACAGCCCGATCCGAGTAGAGGAACACCAATTTTATGACCATTAAAGCGATTTTCGTCAAAAAAAAATTTTCAAAAAAATTCAATTTTTCTTAGGCAGACTATTTTATTGCAATTTCTTGCACAAAATACACCTAAAAGTGTAGAAAAAAATTGACAGCCCGATCCGAGTAGAGGAACACCAATTTTATGACCATTAAAGCGATTTTCGTCAAAAAAAAATTTTCAAAAAAATTCAATTTTTCTTAGGCAGACTATTTTATTGCAATTTCTTGCACAAAATACACCTAAAAGTGTAGAAAAAAATTGACAGCCCGATCCGAGTAGAGGAACACCAATTTTATGACCATTAAAGCGATTTTCGTCAAAAAAAAATTTTCAAAAAAATTCAATTTTTCTTAGGCAGACTATTTTATTGCAATTTCTTGCACAAAATACACCTAAAAGTGTAGAAAAAAATTGACAGCCCGATCCGAGTAGAGGAACACCAATTTTATGACCATTAAAGCGATTTTCGTCAAAAAAAAATTTTCAAAAAAATTCAATTTTTCTTAGGCAGACTATTTTATTGCAATTTCTTGCACAAAATACACCTAAAAGTGTAGAAAAAAATTGACAGCCCGATCCGAGTAGAGGAACACCAATTTTATGACCATTAAAGCGATTTTCGTCAAAAAAAAATTTTCAAAAAAATTCAATTTTTCTTAGGCAGACTATTTTATTGCAATTTCTTGCACAAAATACACCTAAAAGTGTAGAAAAAAATTGACAGCCCGATCCGAGTAGAGGAACACCAATTTTATGACCATTAAAGCGATTTTCGTCAAAAAAAAATTTTCAAAAAAATTCAATTTTTCTTAGGCAGACTATTTTATTGCAATTTCTTGCACAAAATACACCTAAAAGTGTAGAAAAAAATTGACAGCCCGATCCGAGTAGAGGAACACCAATTTTATGACCATTAAAGCGATTTTCGTCAAAAAAAAATTTTCAAAAAAATTCAATTTTTCTTAGGCAGACTATTTTATTGCAATTTCTTGCACAAAATACACCTAAAAGTGTAGAAAAAAATTGACAGCCCGATCCGAGTAGAGGAACACCAATTTTATGACCATTAAAGCGATTTTCGTCAAAAAAAAATTTTCAAAAAAATTCAATTTTTCTTAGGCAGACTATTTTATTGCAATTTCTTGCACAAAATACACCTAAAAGTGTAGAAAAAAATTGACAGCCCGATCCGAGTAGAGGAACACCAATTTTATGACCATTAAAGCGATTTTCGTCAAAAAAAAATTTTCAAAAAAATTCAATTTTTCTTAGGCAGACTATTTTATTGCAATTTCTTGCACAAAATACACCTAAAAGTGTAGAAAAAAATTGACAGCCCGATCCGAGTAGAGGAACACCAATTTTATGACCATTAAAGCGATTTTCGTCAAAAAAAAATTTTCAAAAAAATTCAATTTTTCTTAGGCAGACTATTTTATTGCAATTTCTTGCACAAAATACACCTAAAAGTGTAGAAAAAAATTGACAGCCCGATCCGAGTAGAGGAACACCAATTTTATGACCATTAAAGCGATTTTCGTCAAAAAAAAATTTTCAAAAAAATTCAATTTTTCTTAGGCAGACTATTTTATTGCAATTTCTTGCACAAAATACACCTAAAAGTGTAGAAAAAAATTGACAGCCCGATCCGAGTAGAGGAACACCAATTTTATGACCATTAAAGCGATTTTCGTCAAAAAAAAATTTTCAAAAAAATTCAATTTTTCTTAGGCAGACTATTTTATTGCAATTTCTTGCACAAAATACACCTAAAAGTGTAGAAAAAAATTGACAGCCCGATCCGAGTAGAGGAACACCAATTTTATGACCATTAAAGCGATTTTCGTCAAAAAAAAATTTTCAAAAAAATTCAATTTTTCTTAGGCAGACTATTTTATTGCAATTTCTTGCACAAAATACACCTAAAAGTGTAGAAAAAAATTGACAGCCCGATCCGAGTAGAGGAACACCAATTTTATGACCATTAAAGCGATTTTCGTCAAAAAAAAATTTTCAAAAAAATTCAATTTTTCTTAGGCAGACTATTTTATTGCAATTTCTTGCACAAAATACACCTAAAAGTGTAGAAAAAAATTGACAGCCCGATCCGAGTAGAGGAACACCAATTTTATGACCATTAAAGCGATTTTCGTCAAAAAAAAATTTTCAAAAAAATTCAATTTTTCTTAGGCAGACTATTTTATTGCAATTTCTTGCACAAAATACACCTAAAAGTGTAGAAAAAAATTGACAGCCCGATCCGAGTAGAGGAACACCAATTTTATGACCATTAAAGCGATTTTCGTCAAAAAAAAATTTTCAAAAAAATTCAATTTTTCTTAGGCAGACTATTTTATTGCAATTTCTTGCACAAAATACACCTAAAAGTGTAGAAAAAAATTGACAGCCCGATCCGAGTAGAGGAACACCAATTTTATGACCATTAAAGCGATTTTCGTCAAAAAAAAATTTTCAAAAAAATTCAATTTTTCTTAGGCAGACTATTTTATTGCAATTTCTTGCACAAAATACACCTAAAAGTGTAGAAAAAAATTGACAGCCCGATCCGAGTAGAGGAACACCAATTTTATGACCATTAAAGCGATTTTCGTCAAAAAAAAATTTTCAAAAAAATTCAATTTTTCTTAGGCAGACTATTTTATTGCAATTTCTTGCACAAAATACACCTAAAAGTGTAGAAAAAAATTGACAGCCCGATCCGAGTAGAGGAACACCAATTTTATGACCATTAAAGCGATTTTCGTCAAAAAAAAATTTTCAAAAAAATTCAATTTTTCTTAGGCAGACTATTTTATTGCAATTTCTTGCACAAAATACACCTAAAAGTGTAGAAAAAAATTGACAGCCCGATCCGAGTAGAGGAACACCAATTTTATGACCATTAAAGCGATTTTCGTCAAAAAAAAATTTTCAAAAAAATTCAATTTTTCTTAGGCAGACTATTTTATTGCAATTTCTTGCACAAAATACACCTAAAAGTGTAGAAAAAAATTGACAGCCCGATCCGAGTAGAGGAACACCAATTTTATGACCATTAAAGCGATTTTCGTCAAAAAAAAATTTTCAAAAAAATTCAATTTTTCTTAGGCAGACTATTTTATTGCAATTTCTTGCACAAAATACACCTAAAAGTGTAGAAAAAAATTGACAGCCCGATCCGAGTAGAGGAACACCAATTTTATGACCATTAAAGCGATTTTCGTCAAAAAAAAATTTTCAAAAAAATTCAATTTTTCTTAGGCAGACTATTTTATTGCAATTTCTTGCACAAAATACACCTAAAAGTGTAGAAAAAAATTGACAGCCCGATCCGAGTAGAGGAACACCAATTTTATGACCATTAAAGCGATTTTCGTCAAAAAAAAATTTTCAAAAAAATTCAATTTTTCTTAGGCAGACTATTTTATTGCAATTTCTTGCACAAAATACACCTAAAAGTGTAGAAAAAAATTGACAGCCCGATCCGAGTAGAGGAACACCAATTTTATGACCATTAAAGCGATTTTCGTCAAAAAAAAATTTTCAAAAAAATTCAATTTTTCTTAGGCAGACTATTTTATTGCAATTTCTTGCACAAAATACACCTAAAAGTGTAGAAAAAAATTGACAGCCCGATCCGAGTAGAGGAACACCAATTTTATGACCATTAAAGCGATTTTCGTCAAAAAAAAATTTTCAAAAAAATTCAATTTTTCTTAGGCAGACTATTTTATTGCAATTTCTTGCACAAAATACACCTAAAAGTGTAGAAAAAAATTGACAGCCCGATCCGAGTAGAGGAACACCATTTTTATGACCATTAAAGCGATTTTCGTCAAAAAAAAATTTTCAAAAAAATTCAATTTTTCTTAGGCAGACTATTTTATTGCAATTTCTTGCACAAAATACACCTAAAAGTGTAGAAAAAAATTGACAGCCCGATCCGAGTAGAGGAACACCAATTTTATGACCATTAAAGCGATTTTCGTCAAAAAAAAATTTTCAAAAAAATTCAATTTTTCTTAGGCAGACTATTTTATTGCAATTTCTTGCACAAAATACACCTAAAAGTGTAGAAAAAAATTGACAGCCCGATCCGAGTAGAGGAACACCATTTTTATGACCATTAAAGCGATTTTCGTCAAAAAAAAATTTTCAAAAAAATTCAATTTTTCTTAGGCAGACTATTTTATTGCAATTTCTTGCACAAAATACACCTAAAAGTGTAGAAAAAAATTGACAGCCCGATCCGAGTAGAGGAACACCATTTTTATGACCATTAAAGCGATTTTCGTCAAAAAAAAATTTTCAAAAAAATTCAATTTTTCTTAGGCAGACTATTTTATTGCAATTTCTTGCACAAAATACACCTAAAAGTGTAGAAAAAAATTGACAGCCCGATCCGAGTAGAGGAACACCATTTTTATGACCATTAAAGCGATTTTCGTCAAAAAAAAATTTTCAAAAAAATTCAATTTTTCTTAGGCAGACTATTTTATTGCAATTTCTTGCACAAAATACACCTAAAAGTGTAGAAAAAAATTGACAGCCCGATCCGAGTAGAGGAACACCAATTTTATGACCATTAAAGCGATTTTCGTCAAAAAAAAATTTTCAAAAAAATTCAATTTTTCTTAGGCAGACTATTTTATTGCAATTTCTTGCACAAAATACACCTAAAAGTGTAGAAAAAAATTGACAGCCCGATCCGAGTAGAGGAACACCAATTTTATGACCATTAAAGCGATTTTCGTCAAAAAAAAATTTTCAAAAAAATTCAATTTTTCTTAGGCAGACTATTTTATTGCAATTTCTTGCACAAAATACACCTAAAAGTGTAGAAAAAAATTGACAGCCCGATCCGAGTAGAGGAACACCAATTTTATGACCATTAAAGCGATTTTCGTCAAAAAAAAATTTTCAAAAAAATTCAATTTTTCTTAGGCAGACTATTTTATTGCAATTTCTTGCACAAAATACACCTAAAAGTGTAGAAAAAAATTGACAGCCCGATCCGAGTAGAGGAACACCAATTTTATGACCATTAAAGCGATTTTCGTCAAAAAAAAATTTTCAAAAAAATTCAATTTTTCTTAGGCAGACTATTTTATTGCAATTTCTTGCACAAAATACACCTAAAAGTGTAGAAAAAAATTGACAGCCCGATCCGAGTAGAGGAACACCAATTTTATGACCATTAAAGCGATTTTCGTCAAAAAAAAATTTTCAAAAAAATTCAATTTTTCTTAGGCAGACTATTTTATTGCAATTTCTTGCACAAAATACACCTAAAAGTGTAGAAAAAAATTGACAGCCCGATCCGAGTAGAGGAACACCAATTTTATGACCATTAAAGCGATTTTCGTCAAAAAAAAATTTTCAAAAAAATTCAATTTTTCTTAGGCAGACTATTTTATTGCAATTTCTTGCACAAAATACACCTAAAAGTGTAGAAAAAAATTGACAGCCCGATCCGAGTAGAGGAACACCAATTTTATGACCATTAAAGCGATTTTCGTCAAAAAAAAATTTTCAAAAAAATTCAATTTTTCTTAGGCAGACTATTTTATTGCAATTTCTTGCACAAAATACACCTAAAAGTGTAGAAAAAAATTGACAGCCCGATCCGAGTAGAGGAACACCAATTTTATGACCATTAAAGCGATTTTCGTCAAAAAAAAATTTTCAAAAAAATTCAATTTTTCTTAGGCAGACTATTTTATTGCAATTTCTTGCACAAAATACACCTAAAAGTGTAGAAAAAAATTGACAGCCCGATCCGAGTAGAGGAACACCAATTTTATGACCATTAAAGCGATTTTCGTCAAAAAAAAATTTTCAAAAAAATTCAATTTTTCTTAGGCAGACTATTTTATTGCAATTTCTTGCACAAAATACACCTAAAAGTGTAGAAAAAAATTGACAGCCCGATCCGAGTAGAGGAACACCAATTTTATGACCATTAAAGCGATTTTCGTCAAAAAAAAATTTTCAAAAAAATTCAATTTTTCTTAGGCAGACTATTTTATTGCAATTTCTTGCACAAAATACACCTAAAAGTGTAGAAAAAAATTGACAGCCCGATCCGAGTAGAGGAACACCAATTTTATGACCATTAAAGCGATTTTCGTCAAAAAAAAATTTTCAAAAAAATTCAATTTTTCTTAGGCAGACTATTTTATTGCAATTTCTTGCACAAAATACACCTAAAAGTGTAGAAAAAAATTGACAGCCCGATCCGAGTAGAGGAACACCAATTTTATGACCATTAAAGCGATTTTCGTCAAAAAAAAATTTTCAAAAAAATTCAATTTTTCTTAGGCAGACTATTTTATTGCAATTTCTTGCACAAAATACACCTAAAAGTGTAGAAAAAAATTGACAGCCCGATCCGAGTAGAGGAACACCAATTTTATGACCATTAAAGCGATTTTCGTCAAAAAAAAATTTTCAAAAAAATTCAATTTTTCTTAGGCAGACTATTTTATTGCAATTTCTTGCACAAAATACACCTAAAAGTGTAGAAAAAAATTGACAGCCCGATCCGAGTAGAGGAACACCAATTTTATGACCATTAAAGCGATTTTCGTCAAAAAAAAATTTTCAAAAAAATTCAATTTTTCTTAGGCAGACTATTTTATTGCAATTTCTTGCACAAAATACACCTAAAAGTGTAGAAAAAAATTGACAGCCCGATCCGAGTAGAGGAACACCAATTTTATGACCATTAAAGCGATTTTCGTCAAAAAAAAATTTTCAAAAAAATTCAATTTTTCTTAGGCAGACTATTTTATTGCAATTTCTTGCACAAAATACACCTAAAAGTGTAGAAAAAAATTGACAGCCCGATCCGAGTAGAGGAACACACAATTTTATGACCATTAAAGCGATTTTCGTCAAAAAAAAATTTTCAAAAAAATTCAATTTTTCTTAGGCAGACTATTTTATTGCAATTTCTTGCACAAAATACACCTAAAAGTGTAGAAAAAAATTGACAGCCCGATCCGAGTAGAGGAACACCAATTTTATGACCATTAAAGCGATTTTCGTCAAAAAAAAATTTTCAAAAAAATTCAATTTTTCTTAGGCAGACTATTTTATTGCAATTTCTTGCACAAAATACACCTAAAAGTGTAGAAAAAAATTGACAGCCCGATCCGAGTAGAGGAACACCAATTTTATGACCATTAAAGCGATTTTCGTCAAAAAAAAATTTTCAAAAAAATTCAATTTTTCTTAGGCAGACTATTTTATTGCAATTTCTTGCACAAAATACACCTAAAAGTGTAGAAAAAAATTGACAGCCCGATCCGAGTAGAGGAACACCAATTTTATGACCATTAAAGCGATTTTCGTCAAAAAAAAATTTTCAAAAAAATTCAATTTTTCTTAGGCAGACTATTTTATTGCAATTTCTTGCACAAAATACACCTAAAAGTGTAGAAAAAAATTGACAGCCCGATCCGAGTAGAGGAACACCAATTTTATGACCATTAAAGCGATTTTCGTCAAAAAAAAATTTTCAAAAAAATTCAATTTTTCTTAGGCAGACTATTTTATTGCAATTTCTTGCACAAAATACACCTAAAAGTGTAGAAAAAAATTGACAGCCCGATCCGAGTAGAGGAACACCAATTTTATGACCATTAAAGCGATTTTCGTCAAAAAAAAATTTTCAAAAAAATTCAATTTTTCTTAGGCAGACTATTTTATTGCAATTTCTTGCACAAAATACACCTAAAAGTGTAGAAAAAAATTGACAGCCCGATCCGAGTAGAGGAACACCAATTTTATGACCATTAAAGCGATTTTCGTCAAAAAAAAATTTTCAAAAAAATTCAATTTTTCTTAGGCAGACTATTTTATTGCAATTTCTTGCACAAAATACACCTAAAAGTGTAGAAAAAAATTGACAGCCCGATCCGAGTAGAGGAACACCAATTTTATGACCATTAAAGCGATTTTCGTCAAAAAAAAATTTTCAAAAAAATTCAATTTTTCTTAGGCAGACTATTTTATTGCAATTTCTTGCACAAAATACACCTAAAAGTGTAGAAAAAAATTGACAGCCCGATCCGAGTAGAGGAACACCAATTTTATGACCATTAAAGCGATTTTCGTCAAAAAAAAATTTTCAAAAAAATTCAATTTTTCTTAGGCAGACTATTTTATTGCAATTTCTTGCACAAAATACACCTAAAAGTGTAGAAAAAAATTGACAGCCCGATCCGAGTAGAGGAACACCAATTTTATGACCATTAAAGCGATTTTCGTCAAAAAAAAATTTTCAAAAAAATTCAATTTTTCTTAGGCAGACTATTTTATTGCAATTTCTTGCACAAAATACACCTAAAAGTGTAGAAAAAAATTGACAGCCCGATCCGAGTAGAGGAACACCAATTTTATGACCATTAAAGCGATTTTCGTCAAAAAAAAATTTTCAAAAAAATTCAATTTTTCTTAGGCAGACTATTTTATTGCAATTTCTTGCACAAAATACACCTAAAAGTGTAGAAAAAAATTGACAGCCCGATCCGAGTAGAGGAACACCAATTTTATGACCATTAAAGCGATTTTCGTCAAAAAAAAATTTTCAAAAAAATTCAATTTTTCTTAGGCAGACTATTTTATTGCAATTTCTTGCACAAAATACACCTAAAAGTGTAGAAAAAAATTGACAGCCCGATCCGAGTAGAGGAACACACATTTTATGACCATTAACGCGATTTTCGTCAAAAAAAAATTTTCAAAAAAATTCAATTTTTCTTAGGCAGACTATTTTATTGCAATTTCTTGCACAAAATACACCTAAAAGTGTAGAAAAAAATTGACAGCCCGATCCGAGTAGAGGAACACCATTTTTATGACCATTAAAGCGATTTTCGTCAAAAAAAAATTTTCAAAAAAATTCAATTTTTCTTAGGCAGACTATTTTATTGCAATTTCTTGCACAAAATACACCTAAAAGTGTAGAAAAAAATTGACAGCCCGATCCGAGTAGAGGAACACCAATTTTATGACCATTAAAGCGATTTTCGTCAAAAAAAAATTTTCAAAAAAATTCAATTTTTCTTAGGCAGACTATTTTATTGCAATTTCTTGCACAAAATACACCTAAAAGTGTAGAAAA
Organism: Leptopilina boulardi; assembly: GCF_019393585.1. Taxonomy (NCBI): domain Eukaryota; kingdom Metazoa; phylum Arthropoda; class Insecta; order Hymenoptera; family Figitidae; genus Leptopilina; species Leptopilina boulardi. The sequence continues at coordinate 3,517,802 of NW_026137943.1, read as the reverse complement.
AAATTGACAGCCCGATCCGAGTAGAGGAACACCATTTTTATGACCATTAAAGCGATTTTCGTCAAAAAAAAATTTTCAAAAAAATTCAATTTTTCTTAGGCAGACTATTTTATTGCAATTTCTTGCACAAAATACACCTAAAAGTGTAGAAAAAAATTGACAGCCCGATCCGAGTAGAGGAACACCAATTTTATGACCATTAAAGCGATTTTCGTCAAAAAAAAATTTTCAAAAAAATTCAATTTTTCTTAGGCAGACTATTTTATTGCAATTTCTTGCACAAAATACACCTAAAAGTGTAGAAAAAAATTGACAGCCCGATCCGAGTAGAGGAACACCATTTTTATGACCATTAAAGCGATTTTCGTCAAAAAAAAATTTTCAAAAAAATTCAATTTTTCTTAGGCAGACTATTTTATTGCAATTTCTTGCACAAAATACACCTAAAAGTGTAGAAAAAAATTGACAGCCCGATCCGAGTAGAGGAACACCAATTTTATGACCATTAAAGCGATTTTCGTCAAAAAAAAATTTTCAAAAAAATTCAATTTTTCTTAGGCAGACTATTTTATTGCAATTTCTTGCACAAAATACACCTAAAAGTGTAGAAAAAAATTGACAGCCCGATCCGAGTAGAGGAACACCATTTTTATGACCATTAAAGCGATTTTCGTCAAAAAAAAATTTTCAAAAAAATTCAATTTTTCTTAGGCAGACTATTTTATTGCAATTTCTTGCACAAAATACACCTAAAAGTGTAGAAAAAAATTGACAGCCCGATCCGAGTAGAGGAACACCAATTTTATGACCATTAAAGCGATTTTCGTCAAAAAAAAATTTTCAAAAAAATTCAATTTTTCTTAGGCAGACTATTTTATTGCAATTTCTTGCACAAAATACACCTAAAAGTGTAGAAAAAAATTGACAGCCCGATCCGAGTAGAGGAACACCAATTTTATGACCATTAAAGCGATTTTCGTCAAAAAAAAATTTTCAAAAAAATTCAATTTTTCTTAGGCAGACTATTTTATTGCAATTTCTTGCACAAAATACACCTAAAAGTGTAGAAAAAAATTGACAGCCCGATCCGAGTAGAGGAACACCAATTTTATGACCATTAAAGCGATTTTCGTCAAAAAAAAATTTTCAAAAAAATTCAATTTTTCTTAGGCAGACTATTTTATTGCAATTTCTTGCACAAAATACACCTAAAAGTGTAGAAAAAAATTGACAGCCCGATCCGAGTAGAGGAACACCAATTTTATGACCATTAAAGCGATTTTCGTCAAAAAAAAATTTTCAAAAAAATTCAATTTTTCTTAGGCAGACTATTTTATTGCAATTTCTTGCACAAAATACACCTAAAAGTGTAGAAAAAAATTGACAGCCCGATCCGAGTAGAGGAACACCAATTTTATGACCATTAAAGCGATTTTCGTCAAAAAAAAATTTTCAAAAAAATTCAATTTTTCTTAGGCAGACTATTTTATTGCAATTTCTTGCACAAAATACACCTAAAAGTGTAGAAAAAAATTGACAGCCCGATCCGAGTAGAGGAACACCAATTTTATGACCATTAAAGCGATTTTCGTCAAAAAAAAATTTTCAAAAAAATTCAATTTTTCTTAGGCAGACTATTTTATTGCAATTTCTTGCACAAAATACACCTAAAAGTGTAGAAAAAAATTGACAGCCCGATCCGAGTAGAGGAACACCAATTTTATGACCATTAAAGCGATTTTCGTCAAAAAAAAATTTTCAAAAAAATTCAATTTTTCTTAGGCAGACTATTTTATTGCAATTTCTTGCACAAAATACACCTAAAAGTGTAGAAAAAAATTGACAGCCCGATCCGAGTAGAGGAACACCAATTTTATGACCATTAAAGCGATTTTCGTCAAAAAAAAATTTTCAAAAAAATTCAATTTTTCTTAGGCAGACTATTTTATTGCAATTTCTTGCACAAAATACACCTAAAAGTGTAGAAAAAAATTGACAGCCCGATCCGAGTAGAGGAACACCAATTTTATGACCATTAAAGCGATTTTCGTCAAAAAAAAATTTTCAAAAAAATTCAATTTTTCTTAGGCAGACTATTTTATTGCAATTTCTTGCACAAAATACACCTAAAAGTGTAGAAAAAAATTGACAGCCCGATCCGAGTAGAGGAACACCAATTTTATGACCATTAAAGCGATTTTCGTCAAAAAAAAATTTTCAAAAAAATTCAATTTTTCTTAGGCAGACTATTTTATTGCAATTTCTTGCACAAAATACACCTAAAAGTGTAGAAAAAAATTGACAGCCCGATCCGAGTAGAGGAACACCAATTTTATGACCATTAAAGCGATTTTCGTCAAAAAAAAATTTTCAAAAAAATTCAATTTTTCTTAGGCAGACTATTTTATTGCAATTTCTTGCACAAAATACACCTAAAAGTGTAGAAAAAAATTGACAGCCCGATCCGAGTAGAGGAACACCAATTTTATGACCATTAAAGCGATTTTCGTCAAAAAAAAATTTTCAAAAAAATTCAATTTTTCTTAGGCAGACTATTTTATTGCAATTTCTTGCACAAAATACACCTAAAAGTGTAGAAAAAAATTGACAGCCCGATCCGAGTAGAGGAACACCAATTTTATGACCATTAAAGCGATTTTCGTCAAAAAAAAATTTTCAAAAAAATTCAATTTTTCTTAGGCAGACTATTTTATTGCAATTTCTTGCACAAAATACACCTAAAAGTGTAGAAAAAAATTGACAGCCCGATCCGAGTAGAGGAACACCAATTTTATGACCATTAAAGCGATTTTCGTCAAAAAAAAATTTTCAAAAAAATTCAATTTTTCTTAGGCAGACTATTTTATTGCAATTTCTTGCACAAAATACACCTAAAAGTGTAGAAAAAAATTGACAGCCCGATCCGAGTAGAGGAACACCAATTTTATGACCATTAAAGCGATTTTCGTCAAAAAAAAATTTTCAAAAAAATTCAATTTTTCTTAGGCAGACTATTTTATTGCAATTTCTTGCACAAAATACACCTAAAAGTGTAGAAAAAAATTGACAGCCCGATCCGAGTAGAGGAACACCATTTTTATGACCATTAAAGCGATTTTCGTCAAAAAAAAATTTTCAAAAAAATTCAATTTTTCTTAGGCAGACTATTTTATTGCAATTTCTTGCACAAAATACACCTAAAAGTGTAGAAAAAAATTGACAGCCCGATCCGAGTAGAGGAACACCAATTTTATGACCATTAAAGCGATTTTCGTCAAAAAAAAATTTTCAAAAAAATTCAATTTTTCTTAGGCAGACTATTTTATTGCAATTTCTTGCACAAAATACACCTAAAAGTGTAGAAAAAAATTGACAGCCCGATCCGAGTAGAGGAACACCAATTTTATGACCATTAAAGCGATTTTCGTCAAAAAAAAATTTTCAAAAAAATTCAATTTTTCTTAGGCAGACTATTTTATTGCAATTTCTTGCACAAAATACACCTAAAAGTGTAGAAAAAAATTGACAGCCCGATCCGAGTAGAGGAACACCATTTTTATGACCATTAAAGCGATTTTCGTCAAAAAAAAATTTTCAAAAAAATTCAATTTTTCTTAGGCAGACTATTTTATTGCAATTTCTTGCACAAAATACACCTAAAAGTGTAGAAAAAAATTGACAGCCCGATCCGAGTAGAGGAACACCATTTTTATGACCATTAAAGCGATTTTCGTCAAAAAAAAATTTTCAAAAAAATTCAATTTTTCTTAGGCAGACTATTTTATTGCAATTTCTTGCACAAAATACACCTAAAAGTGTAGAAAAAAATTGACAGCCCGATCCGAGTAGAGGAACACCATTTTTATGACCATTAAAGCGATTTTCGTCAAAAAAAAATTTTCAAAAAAATTCAATTTTTCTTAGGCAGACTATTTTATTGCAATTTCTTGCACAAAATACACCTAAAAGTGTAGAAAAAAATTGACAGCCCGATCCGAGTAGAGGAACACCATTTTTATGACCATTAAAGCGATTTTCGTCAAAAAAAAATTTTCAAAAAAATTCAATTTTTCTTAGGCAGACTATTTTATTGCAATTTCTTGCACAAAATACACCTAAAAGTGTAGAAAAAAATTGACAGCCCGATCCGAGTAGAGGAACACCATTTTTATGACCATTAAAGCGATTTTCGTCAAAAAAAAATTTTCAAAAAAATTCAATTTTTCTTAGGCAGACTATTTTATTGCAATTTCTTGCACAAAATACACCTAAAAGTGTAGAAAAAAATTGACAGCCCGATCCGAGTAGAGGAACACCAATTTTATGACCATTAAAGCGATTTTCGTCAAAAAAAAATTTTCAAAAAAATTCAATTTTTCTTAGGCAGACTATTTTATTGCAATTTCTTGCACAAAATACACCTAAAAGTGTAGAAAAAAATTGACAGCCCGATCCGAGTAGAGGAACACCAATTTTATGACCATTAAAGCGATTTTCGTCAAAAAAAAATTTTCAAAAAAATTCAATTTTTCTTAGGCAGACTATTTTATTGCAATTTCTTGCACAAAATACACCTAAAAGTGTAGAAAAAAATTGACAGCCCGATCCGAGTAGAGGAACACCATTTTTATGACCATTAAAGCGATTTTCGTCAAAAAAAAATTTTCAAAAAAATTCAATTTTTTTTAGGCAGACTATTTTATTGCAATTTCTTGCACAAAATACACCTAAAAGTGTAGAAAAAAATTGACAGCCCGATCCGAGTAGAGGAACACCAATTTTATGACCATTAAAGCGATTTTCGTCAAAAAAAAATTTTCAAAAAAATTCAATTTTTCTTAGGCAAACTTTTTTATTGCAATTTCTTGCACAAAATCGTTACGTAATTAATGAATAGCCCCTAACGTTATAAATTCGAAGTTAAAAATCAAGATAACTTTATCTTTCGGATAGGGAAAATTACAGTTTTGTAATAGAAGAAAAGATATGACTGTATTTGTCATTTAATTGCAACTTCCTTTTGTAAAATTTAATTTTTGTAAAAGATTTAATATAGAGACGTTGAAATGATTACTTTAAAGTACTATATTACTATTAAAGTGTCATAAAACATAAAAAAGGGTGGTAAATGAGTAGTCTATAGAAAATAAGACCAAGACAATTTTTTTTTCCCCTTTCTGTTTCTCTAGTTTCTTTTTCTTTTTCGGTGCGAGGAATATTTCGTTGGCAAACTTTGAAATGAATAAGCAGTTGAAAGGACAGACCGAAAAGTTTTCCAATCTTATTTACTGGCTTGCAGGCGACTCTTGAAATGGTTCACATTCGTGTTTTGTTGATGGAAATTTGACGGGGACAAAAAAAAATGATAGAAAAATAAACTAACACGAAAATCCTATTTTTGATTCACATCACGTGTCAGAGATTGTTCTTTTTTTTTATTATTATTATGAAATATGTAGAAAAACTCGGTTATATCAGAATAAATATATCTGTCCATAATTTGTACAAGTTATATCTGAAAAGCGATTACGTTACATTCCATTTCCGGACTCGGGATTTAAATTCAGATTCCATTTTCAAATAAAAGTAAAAAATGGAATATATACAAAGAATTCAGAAGGCTCATTGGAACTTGGCAAAATAGTTTTCCAATAGCTTTAGGATTTCAGTCTATTATATATAATAGTTCACATTTTATAGTGTAATTCTTCTTTTCTCTTTTTTTTTGCTTTATCTTCAAGTTTTGTTCATGGAAAGTATTTTTCGAGCAACTAATAGAAATTGGGACAAGTGCCAGGGAATTTATTTATATGGGAAAAAAAGAAACGTGATTTATTATAATTGTTACAGTCAGGGATTTTCTTTAAAGTGTATTAAAAGATTCGGTTTTTTTTAAAGAACATAATTTTTCCTCTATATATAAATGGTTTTAAAAATAAAAAAACGAGGGCATTTTGATAAGTCTTGCTATCAAAAACATAATTTTTTTTCTGCAAACGTCATTCTCGTTTGTCATCGTACTATTGAAAAAAAAAGTTGGCCATTATTCTTTTGGTAGATCTCGTAGAATTTTGCTACGTCGTGGAACGTAGACAATGGAGATTGATTTGTTTCGGTGAGTGATTTGCAATCCGCTTTAAGGCTTGATGGCATTGAATGGAGAAGCTTTTTCCCTCGGATTATCTTTCTAATTGAAATGAGTTTATTGAAGCAGAAACTAAGCACAGACATCAAAGAGTATTTGAATTTTAAAGTTGTTGTTTTTTTAAAGTCTTCTAAAACTAAAATGTAAATGAATATATTACTTCATTTTTAAAATGGATAGGTTAAAGAATTTTATCAAAATATAATTATTTTTTAGACGAATTTTTATTTTTCGAATTATCATTTAAAAGAATTTCAATTTTGGGACCCAGAATAGTGTTCAGCGGCCAAATTTACATTGAAAATGACTCCAATATCATAAAAAACAAAAAACAAAAAAAATTAGAGAATTTTGAAAAAAGTGGGGGTAAAAACATCAAAAAAATAAAATTTTTCGTTATTTTTGATATTGTAGTTGTTTTCAATGTATTTTTGTTCGCTGAACATGATCCCGGGTCCTAAAATTGTCTAGAAATTTTGGAATTTCGAGAAAAGTGTAGGTTAATAGAAAAAAAATATTTAAAATACCCAAAAACACGTTTTTACCCACACTTTTTTCAAAATCTTGACGTGCCAGGCAATTTTGGGACTCGGGATTGTGTTTAGAGAACAAAATTACATTGAAAACGACTCCAGTATCAAGAATAATAAAAAAAATAAAAAAATTAGAGAATTTGGAAAAAAGTGGGGGTAGAAACATCAAAAAAATAAAATTTTTTGTTTTTTATGATATTGTTGTCGTTTTCAATGTACTTTTGTCCGCTGAACACGATTCCGAGTCTCAAATTTTCCTGGAACATCAGGATTTTAAGAAAAATGTAGATAAAGAGAGAAAAATATTAATAACCTATAAAAACACTTTTTTTTAAATTTTATGTCCCAAATTTTTCTCAAAATCCTCAATTTTTTTGGTCTTGCGCATATGTTATATAAAGTCTATGATTAAGGATTTAATTTAATTCTTCACGGAAACAAATTTCATTAATATACCTCATGTAGAGTGAGAAACCGATTGTTGTTATTCTATTAAGTATAGCTATACCTTTAATCAAAATGCATTCTATTTCAAGTGGAATAAGATAACCCCGTTGAACAGTCGCAGAAAATTAAATATCAACCTTCTATGTTATGAGTTGAAACATGTTTCTCTACTTATTATTCCTCTTTTCGTTGCTGAGGTTCTCCATCCGTGAAGAATAATAACAAGTCGAGTGACGTTTTTTTTTTAATAGTCCTCACTACGAGTTAAAAACAGCAAAAAACTTCATACTTTTCATGTATATGTATATATATAGAGAGAGAGGACGAAAGATTATTCAGTCTACAACGTACATATACTCAAAGTAAAACTGGCACTTAACACAGCATTTGTACTCGTTACTTTGAAAAAAAAGAGAGAGGAAAAAAAAATCTTCTCGCTTCGCTTTAGTTGCTTCAATTTTATTTTTCACATGTCAAGCATGAAATTTTTGCTTTTATATCGTGTCAATATCACTTTTGAAAACTTGAGGAAAAATCTAGGTCGTTAGCTTTTCTCCCTTGAAACTTAGAATTGAAAAATTGAAAGAAGGGCGAAAAAATATTGAAAATCTTTTGAAATTTATGAACCGGTAAAAGAGAGAGAAAGGGAGAGAGATTTTTAAATTTTTAAAAACTTCAATATTGCATTTCAGCTGAAAAATCCCATTGTATTGAAATAGTATTGTCTTAAAAAAATGTATGTATTGAAAAATGAATAAATTAGTATTGATTTTTGTTTCTGATTTTTGTTTTAATGTTAATATCCAACTGACGTTTTATATGAAGTTATTTATCTTTTGGAAATATAAAATTTTAATTTCCAGATGTTTTTTCTCTTTAATTTTGATGTGCCAGAGACTTCCGTGAGGTCTTAAATTTTTAATATTTTTTTTTCTTTTCACCTACACTTTTCTCAAAGTCCTGACGTTCCTGAAAATTTTGGGAATCGGGATCATGTTCAGCGGAAAAAATCGCATAGAAAACGACTCCAATATCAAAAATAATAATAAAAAAAAAATTGAAAAAAGTGGGGGTAGAAACCTCAAAAAAATAAAATTTTTCGTTATTTTTGATATTGTAGTCGTTTTTAATATACTTTTGTCCGCTGAACACAATCCCGAGTCCTAAAATTACCTATAACGTCAGGATTTTGAGAAACATTTAGGTAAAGAGAAAGAAAAATTTATAACCCCAAAAAACATGTTTTTTGGATTTTTATCCCTACTTTTCTTAAAATTCTGACCTTCCATGCAATTTTGGAATCCGGGATCGTGTTCAGCTGCCAAATTTACATTGGAAACGACTCCAATATCAAAAATAAAAAAAAAAAAAATTTTGAAAAAAGAGGGGGTAGAAATCTAAAAAAAAAATTTTTTTTTGTTATTTTTGATATTGTAGTCGAGTCCAATACAATTTTGACCGCTGAACTCGATTCCGGGTCCCGAAATTGCTTAGAACGTCTCGATTCTGAGAAAAGTGTTGTCAAAGAGAAAGAAATCCCCAAAAACACGTTTTTCGGGTCTTTGTCTATAATTTTTTCAAAATACTGACGTATTAGACAATTTTAGAACCTGGGATTGTTTAAATATTTAGGTATTATATATCAAATAATTTAAAAATTAACTTTTGAGAAATTTGATTTAAATAAAAAAAAAGCATATTTAAATCGAAAAAATCGGATATTTTTTATTTTTTAACAGCATTCTAAGTAATGAATAATAATATAGGACAAAAATAATATTGACTATATTTTCCATAAATAATGAAGTGTTTTCACATTGAAGTTTGATCATAAAATTTAACCTTCTATATAATATTTTGCTTGATTTGTTTTTGATGTTGAATAGAAATATTTTTATGAGGCAATATTGTTTAATATTGTGTATAAGTTTTATGTTTATAATGAAATGCTAGTGAAGAATATGAGTGAGGTAAAGATATAAAATCAGGTCGATAAATATAAATTGAAGGTGAGACTTAAAAATGGCGGATTTTTCCCATATATATATATATATATATATATATATATATATATATATATATATATATATATATATATATATATATATGAAACTAGATATGAGGAACACTGCGGTTCAATTCCTTGTAACACTCGTTGCGGTATGAATGCAACACATTTTATGCCCGGGATTTTGCGATGCCTGTATACCATGAAATGCAATGCATCACATCTTTTGTTATACACTGTACGTTCAATATGGTTTACAGTATCGGAAATATCTTCTCTTTCTTTTGAATTTTTGCTGGTTCTTATTCATTGCTCAGAGAGACGTTTTGGCATTTCTCTTTCTTCAGATGTATCGTTTTCCTTGAGAAGTTCCATTTGACTTTTATTTTGGCATGAAACACAACTCAAAAGAATCCAGTCACTTTCACAAGACAAATTGGAAATTGCCTCCTCAAAAGGAAAAATTTATTGCATTTGCGTAAATTTCAAAAGATTCGATATTTTCCATATGAACAGGAATAATAAATAAATACATACAGTATTTTCTTAAAGAGGTTTTTTTTTTTAAAAAAAAAATTCTTCTTTTGTCACTCTCAAGCACAGATTAAACCATGAAAAAAAAAAATTAGAATTTTCACTTCAAAGAATTTTTTATTAGACATAATTATTTTTGAGACGAATTTTCATTTTTCGAATTAGCATTTCAGAGAATTTTGAATTTTGAATTAACAGAATTTTTGGCTATCGAATTTTTATTTAGCAGCATTTTCATTCAATTGAATTTTATGTGATTCGAATTTTGATAACGACGAAAATTAAAAATTCAACGAATTTTATATTGTACGAATTTTTATTTGTACCAATTTTTATTTGAACGAATTTTTAATGGGTAGAAATTTACCAATCACAATTTTCTTGATAATTACTGATTGGACAAAAATTCAAAATCCCGTCAAAATTTTTCTGTCGAATTTTTGTTCGGCTATTTGCTATATCGGACGAATGAAAATTCGGCGTTTTAAGAAATCTATCAATTAAAAATTCGTTCACATAAAAATTTATGTAAATAAAAATTCGTCATATATTAGAATTTTTGTCATTATAAAATTCAATTGAATGAAAAATTCCATTTAACCGTATCTTAATTTATCCAAATTTTCATTTGTACAATTTTTTATTTTGATTGAATTCTTAGAACGTCGAATTTTTCATTTGTCCGAAATTTGCAAATGTGCCAAACACATAATAATCGACAGAAAGATTTTGGCGCGATTTTTTAAAATTAACCAATTACTATTTTCTTTATAGTTTTCATTTTAATTAATATAAAAAATTTATTTCGGTCAATTTTAAAAATTTCTCCGAAACCATTCTGTCTACTGCTTATTTGGGCGTTTGCAATTTCGGATAAATGAAAATTCGTTGTCTTTGGAATTAAAAATTTTATAAAATAAACATTTGTAAAAATAAAAAATTTGACAAAATCGTTGAATTTAAGTTCTGCCAAATAAAAATTTAACACCTAAAAATTCTGTTAAGTAAAACATCGTTTAAAAATTTGAAATTTTGTATAATATAAATTTGAAAAATGAAATTTTTTCTCAAAATATAATTATAAATAATTATGCTTGATAAAATATAAATTCTAAGGATTTTTATTGAATATTACGCACTCTTAAAAGACTTGTAATTTTAAGAATTATTGTTTGCGATAAAATATTTTCTTCTTATATTATATTTCAAAAAAGTATTTTAAGTTTTTCTTAGCACTTTCTTTAAAAAGAAAAAAAAAATAATTTTTTTTTTTTCCAACAGCATTCGAAGTGATGCAGATAAAGTCTTCGTATTTTTATTCAATCTTCCATTCTTTTCAATTTCAGGTGGAAAAAAAAGAACTTTGCACTTCTTCAATTTGAGATTAAAACTGTAAAAAGCCATTTTCATTCCACTTGATAAGAAGTACACAAACAATAACTGTAGTTTGAAATCAAATCGGAGTACTTGAAAAGTTTCAGTTGTTCCTCCTTCTATATAACTCCCTTCAAGGAACCATTTTCTCTTGTGGATGCCGGTTTCTGGCAAACTTTACAGAAAAGTAAAGAAAGTGGGACAAGAGATCAGTTTTTCCGTCTCTTCCTCGCATCTATTCCTCGCGAAATGATGTTGCATCGCTGTTTTATGTTTTCACTTCTGACAAGACAGAGCAATAACGTGAAATGGACGATAAAAAGAGTCTGTATATTTTGTCTGTTTGGATGATTTTATTCTTCTGTTTTTTTTTTTTTTTTTTTTTTTTTGTGGTTGTGTTTGTCTTTTTTTTCTATTCGAGACGAAGAAAAGATCGGTGAATGAACGGAAATGATTCTGCTTTTGGGAGTTTCATCTAACCGGAAAACGTAACTACATGAGTTTACTTTTAACGAGAAGAGTTTTTCCTTGTTTTCAAGGCCACTCGTTTCAGTTAAGAAGATCCCACATTCTTTTTGAAAAAAAAAAAAAACCTACTTTAAAAAAACAACGAAACGACATTTTGTCGAGTGTTGAATAATTTTTTTCATTTATTTAAATGGAAAAAGGTTTTCTTTTTTTTCAAATGTATTTTGTTTTGTAAAATTTTTAATTAAAAAGTGGTAGTAAAATTTTTAATATATTTTTGCTTCAAATATTTAATTAAAACTTTGATAGAAGTTTAATAAAATTTTTCTTATTCGAAATTTATATTTTTTATTTTAATATTTTGTCATTTATTTATTTAATTTAAATTTTTTACATTAATAGAAAGAAATAAAAAAAAGTATTTTTTTTTTTAATTATTATGTAAAAACATTACTCTCAATAAAGATGAATTTTAGTTCAACTAATTACGAGTTGGCAGTAAAATGTACTTTGAAAGTTTATACTGAAAAAGCTCTGTTTGATGTCATTTCAAACTTTTTATTCACTTTAAATTAACTTTTCCTTTTGATTATAATATAAAGAATAATTTTCTATTTTATATAACATTTATCATTTTTGTCGTTTGTTATGTATTCTCTTAAAATAATAATAATTTTCTCTACAGTTTGAAAATTAATCTTAAATTAAAAATTTTTTTTTTTTATTATTTCAATCAGAATATATATGTTCAATATAAAAAAAAAGTATGGGTCACTTTTTTTTGTTAGAATCATTACCCTTCGAACTACAATGGACCAAAGTCGACAAAAAAAAATTTGAAATTTCCTACAAAAAACCTCTCGGGAATATCTATCCAGTGAGAGTAGTTTGTGAATATATTTTTCTAATATTTTTTTTCTGTAAAAGTAATTTTTTTTTCTTTCTGATTTCAAGAGTATATTTTAGAATATGGGGAAAAATTTCTGAAATGATTCAAAAGTAAAAATATGAAAAGTGGATTTTTTGAAAAATCATAAATATTGTATATAAAAGGATGAAAAGAAAGTGTTGACCTATATGTTTTCAAAAAAACATGTAGGTCAACATTCTTTTCATCCTTTTATACAATAGTTATGTTTTTTTTTTTTTTTTTTTTTTTTTTTTTTTTTTTAAATGCACTTTTCACGTTTGACCAAAATTTTAATTCAGTTTTTGATAAAAATTAATAATAACTGTGTGAATTTCTGCACTAGTTTTTCGTAAAAGAAGTGCCAAAAAAATGCCATTTTAATTTATGCTCCAGTTTTATGGGAAAATATAGAAAAAATGCTGTTATTTTAATTTCTGCTCTAGTTTTTCGTGAAAATAAGGCAGAAAGTAATATGTCACTTTTTTTACTACTATCTTTTAGTACAACTTGGACAGAAATTAAAATGGCGCCGTTGTTGCTCAGTTTCTGCAAAAAAAAAAAAACTAAAACAAAAATTCAAATGTTTTTGCTCTATTTTTCCATAAAAGTAGAACAATTATTAAAATGGCACTATTATAATTTGACGCCATTCTCATTTCGGATCTAGTTTTTCGTAAAAATAGAACAGAAATTAAAATGTTTTTGCTCTATTTTTCCATAAAAGTAGAGCAATTATTAAAATGGCACTATTATAATTTGACGCTATTTTAATTTCGGATCTAGTTTTTCGTAAAAACAGAAAAAACAGTGCCGTTTTACTTTCTGCGCTAATTTGACTGAAAAATATAGCATTAATATATATATATATACTAGAGGGGCTACGCCCCCCTGCGCGCTTCGCGCGCCAACCCCCCTATTTTTGGCGGGAAATACAGAGAGAGATGAGGGAAGGGGGAAGGACTTGCGGCTATATTCAGACCCTTGAAACGAACATAACCTCAAAATTTAGGTCATTTTTGATGGAGGAGGTGAAATCAGAGGAGGGAAGGGGACTTGCGGCTATATTCAGAGCCTTGAAACGAACATAACCTCAAAATTAGGTCATTTCTGGCGGGGGAGGGGACTTGCGGCTATATTCAGACCCTTGAAACGAACATAACCTCAAAATTTAGGTCATTTTTGATGGAGGAGGTGAAATGAGAGGAGGGAGGGGGACTTGCGGATATATTCAGAGCCTTGAAACGAACATAACCTCAAAATTAGGTCATTTCTGGCGGGGGAGGGGACTTGCGGTTATATTCAGAGTCTTGAAACGAACATAACCTCAAAATTTCGGTCATTTTTGACGGAGGAGGGGAAATGAGAGGAGGGAGGCGGACTTGCGGCTAAATTCAGAGCCTTGAAACGAACATAACCTCAAAATTTAGGAGGGGGGACTCCCCCTCCTAGGTCAAGAATTCTTGAAACAGCGGCGGCGGCGGAAGCGGCGGCGATATCTTTTTGTAATATAGGAAGATATATAATTATAATATTTAGTATAATAATTTGTAAATATTATAGTACTAAATATTATGCAAATAGCAGTCTGATCTAAGAAAAAAAAATTTTTTTTCTTTGAATTGGATCACTTTAGAAATTTTGCCTCGTGTCTATTTTGAAGAGTGTTTTTTTTGTGGTGGCAAAATGTATGTTCCTCCGATAACTTAGGCCCCTATCATTAAAGTGATGGATGATCATCCCTTTAGCGTGAGAGATACTAAAATCGAAATAACTCTTCAAATAGGAATGTAAAAAGTGATCCTTTTTTTATTTTTTGTTGCTCGTTTTGGAAATGGCCGACGAGAGATCTTTGGATCGATAGCATATATATATATATATATATATATATATATACAGGTTTCAAAGTTACCCTTTAACGAGTATAGTGGGCAAATGTAAATGGCGTGGGTGCTGGCTCGAAGCGCGAAGAGGAAATCTGTGGAAAACTCGAAAGGTGGTTTGGGTATGTTAGTAGTATTAGTAGTGGTATGGTAAAGGTATACACATATATATATATATATATATATATATATATATATATATATATATATATATAGAGAGAGAGAGAGAGAGAGAGAGAGAGAGAGAGAGAGAGAGAGAGAGAGAGAGAGAGAGAGAGAGAGAGAGAGAGAGAGAGAGAGAGAGAGAGAGAGAGAGAGAGAGAGAGAGAGAGAGAGAGAGAGAGAGAGAGAGAGAGAGAGAGAGAGAGAGAGAGAGAGAAAGGAGAAAATGTGGAGGTTGAAAAGGAAGGATGAGACTGTCGGAGTTTGTAATTGCAGCGGCTTTAACGCGTCGGTGATGGCCAATGGTAATGACCCGCTCTCTGAATGTCTCTCCTTGAAAGTCGAGGAGTGAAGAGAATAGTGCCAAAGAGTATCTCATCTCTACTTTTGTTGGCTTTGTTCTTTTTTTCCTCGCGGCATGACATCCGCCACGACGCTTGTTCCACTTGGTTGTTCAGCTTTCTTTTCATTACCCCCCCCCCCCTTCCCCAAGTTCATGATTCTTCAAAAGTCATTTGCGGACTCGTTCTATTTTTTAGAAGCATGAATTGTGCCTGAAATTAATTTGTTAGATTGTTTATTTAATAGAATTTTATTAGATAGAATTTTCTTTTAAAAGAATATTTGTTCGAATCATGAATTATAAGGAGCTACCACTCTTTGTATTCGACGATTTTTCTTTTCTGTTTGAGTTGTTCTTAGTTAACGATACTAGCGCTCTTGCGGTGAAACTGTTGCAACTCAGGTGAGAGATGAATGGCGGACATGCGTAGATCTACGCATGCGTTTTTTGCTTAGCAGACGAAAAATGTTATTAAACTAAATTATTCAATTTTCTATAGTACAGAATTTTTATATAACCGAACATTTCACAAAATTTCTATTTGATCGAATTTTTATTTGATTGAATTTTGTATTTGACAGAACTTTTATTTGTTCGAATAAACATTAAGTAGAAACATTTTGGCGCGAATTTTAAAATTAATCAATCAGAAATTCAGAAAATTATGATTCGTTAATTTTTAAATTCGCGCCGAAATATTTCTACTTAATGTTTATTTGAACAAATAAAAGTTCTGTCAAATACAAAATTCAATCAAATAAAAATTCGATCAAATAGAAATTCTGTGAAATGTTCGTTTATATAAAAATTCTATACTATAGAAAATTGAATAATTCAGTTTAATAAAATTTTTCGTCTGCTAAACACAAGACGCATGCGTAGATCTACGCATGTCCGCCATTTATCTCTCACCTGAGTTGCAAAAGTTTCACCGCAAGAGCGCTAGTATCGCTAACTAAGAATGATTCAAATAAATAAAAATTTTAACAAATACAAAAATCTGAGGAAAATAAAATTCGATCAAATATAAATTCGGCTAAAAGAAAAAAATTAAAAAAAAAACTATCAAATAAAAATTCAAACAAAATTAATTTTAGGCATTATTCACGCGTCACAATTTTTTAGAGATCCATTCTCTATCATTTTTTTTTTTTACAATTTTACTCATTTCAAAAAGGGTCCAAACCCTTATAAAGGACAAAATTTTTTTTTTCCATAAAAAATTTGCTTCCATATTTTCGTTTCTATTGCTTCGTTTATCAGCTTACAGTGCTGATAATGACATGATAAGGTATTTTGTATAGGGTCGATATTATATATAGAGGGAGGTTTTGGGAAGGTTGAGTATAAAAATTTAGGGTTCATCATCCTCTTCTCTCCCCTAAGTCTATTGTAATATCTAATATGCGTGTTTTTTTTTTTTTTTTTTATATAAAATGTTACACCTTGAAACTGAAGGGAATTGGTGGTGAAAAATTATGATCGTTTAAATAATATATTTATGTAAGAGGATATATATTTTCTAAGTCCGTATTTTTTTTTCCTGTTTTTTTTTCGCCGTTAGAAATAATGTAATTTATCTTAAAAATTAGAATTTTTTCTGCTCAATTGAATTTTGAATTTTTCAAAATAAATTGAAAGAACACAAAATGATATTTTTGCAAGGCGAATAATCATAAGAGAACGTTGAGAGAGCGTCTGACTAAACACGTTCATTTCTACTGCGGGATATTTCTGAGAAAACAAAATAAAAATACTTTTATTTTTACGAATGCATTCACATGAAAAAGTGTTTTTCATGAAATGGACAGTAAATTCGTGAACTGTAAAAATTTTCCATTGTTGTAAATTTGTTTTCAATTTTTTTGTTCCTTGTTTTTGTGAGAAAAAAAAATTTTTTTTAAAATAATTTTTGTGGACAATTTTTTATAATAGTTTACTAAAAATGTTAATAATAATATCGTAGACAAAAAAAAAAGTTTTTTAAACTTTTTCCTGTTTTAAATAACCGTAGGAATGTAAAACATTTATTGGACTTTATCCGCTCGGAGAATTTGTCTAGTTTTTTTTGTTTGAGACAATGTCACTAGCCACTTTCCACTTTATGGCACGTTTCTCTTGAAAAGAAATCTCTGCGAAGAGTCTGTTTAAGAAAAGAAGTTTCCGTATAATCTAATTCTCCAAAATCGTGTATAACTTCTTTCAGTGTATCACGTTTAGCGACGAAAATTTCGTTTGCACCATCAGTGAGATCGATAAAAACGTCTTGTAAATGACTTTTCACTCCACTGGGTGTCTTAAACTTTACATTATATCAAAAAAAAAAAAAAAAATAATAGTACATCACTTGTTTATACTATTATTTTTAATATTTTTATAATTTTATTCTTTTTGTTATAAAACATAGATAAAAAAATATTAAATTTATTACATTTTATTTCGAGATAAAAAAAATATTCATCTAAAAATTTAATTGGAGAAAATTTTTTTAATATAAAAATTTTTTTTCTCGTAGTTTGTAATAATAATCCTGTGGTGTAATTTATTCGGATTTTACGGTTGAATATGTTGTATGGCGATTGAGTCGAATAATAAAAATAATTATTATTATCCTTCGAAGAGAGGGAAATTTACAATTGTTTTGAATTTTGGAATTGAAAATGCTTTTGATCAAAATTGCAGATTTTCATGTGCACACCCTATATGAATGGTATATAGGAAGTCGTGAATATACACCCATTGCAGTGAAATGCAAATGGAAAAGCGTTCCGGTAGTCTATTCGTTATTCTCTCTCATTTTTGCCGTGTAGAAATTTTTGCTGTCTTTCCATGCTCGGACAAGTTTGCCATTACCACTAAATCGGTATCTGATAAAGATGAAAATTTTCAACTGAAGAGACACTCAAGCCATTACATTCTCGATGTTTGTGAATGCAATGCTTTTGTGTTTGTCAGACTTTTTCAAACATCTGTGAAAAGGAGTTTGCATATGGCTGCAAAAATTGAATAGCTCTTTCAAAAAAAAAAAAAAAAAGAAAAAAAAATATATGAAAATAAAACTAGAACGATTTCCTTATAGACGGAGAGAATTCTTCCTTTTTATGAGTTTTATTTTTCAAATAATATTGCACGGATGATAATATTCAAATTCAATTTACATTTCTGTGTTTAGAAGGTAATCGTGGAATTCGAAATAAATTTTATTGAATTTTTTTTTTCGTTTTTGCATGAACAAAAATTATTTATTAAAAAAAACGTTTTTTATATTTTCATATTCGGCATTGTAGATAAATTATATTTTCAACTTTAACGAAACAATTTTATACATGCCTCTCTTTTTTTTTGAAAACAAATTTAATAAAGCAAAATGTTAACGAGTGAGGCATTTTGGTTAATTTTTTTTTTTTTCTCTCAAAAACGTGCTATTGTTTTTTGATGAAGTAACAACAACAAAAAAAAAAAAAAAAGAAATAATTTCCTGCGGAACATGACTGCAATTAATTCCCGGAATAGTCATAAAATATTACAATGGTGTGCAACATTCTCTATTCATTGAACTTTTCTTTTTGTTATATTAGGCAAATTAAAAATGTTCGGCTCCTCGGACTTGGTGATTATTTATGAAAATTTTAATCTCTGCAGAAACGGGAATTTACCCTTGCGAAAAATTACAATGAATGAAGTAAAACTGAGGGGAATAAAAAGTAAAACAAGCCTTCGTAGGTTCTGTCTCTCTCTCTCTCTCTCTCTCTCTGATAATTCTCGAATGGAATAGAAAGACAGATACAAATGTTGTGCGCGAAATTCAAGAAAAGTAACAAAGGTAAGCGTCTAGGGAGTTATTTGATATCTCTAGATGAAACGGAATTGCGAATGAAAGAAGGGAAAATTGTCAAGACAAAATATATGTCAGTGGAATGTTTATCGAATTTGAAAATAAATCTCTTTCTATTGTTGTACTTGTCAAATATTCTTTACATGAATAACTGAGTTTTGCGCGTGCGCAACATAGAGAGTGTGGATAACGCCAATTATAGCTTGCTGTGATACAAAGAGAGCGGAGTGGGGGGGAAATAAAAGTGGGGATAGCGCCAATCATAATAAAGAAAGATTCTTTGAATTCTTTTTAGAACGTTTTAAGTAAATTTTACATTAATTAATTATTTAAAAAAAATTTAATTTGATCTAAATCTGACTAATTAATTTTTTTATTTCTTTTTCTAATTTTTATAATATTTTGAAGATAAATACTTACATTTTAATAACTTTTTAATACTTTTTTTAATTTCAAAAATTTTTTTTTGGGTAAATATTTACATTTTTATAACTTTTTATAATTTATATTATTGATAAATAATTACATTTTGATAACTTTTTACTATTTTTTTTAATTTTCTTAACATTTTTTTTAATTTTTATATTATTTTATCTGTAAATACTTACATTGTAAAAACTTTTTACTACTTTTTTGTACATTTTTTAAATGTTTTTACTACTTTTGTTAAATTTTTATAAAATTTTTTCGATAAATACTTACATTTTAATAACTTTTTAATACTTTTTTTAATTTCAAAAATTTTTTTCGGGTAAATATTTACATTTTTATAACTTTTTATAATTTATATAAATTTATATTGATAAATACTTACATTTTAATAACTTTTTACTATTTTTTTTTTAATTTTCTTAACATTTTTTTTAATTTTTATATTATTTTATCTGTAAATACTTACATTTTAAAAACTTTTACTACTTTTGTTAAATTTTTATAAATTTTTTTCGATAAATACTTACATTTTAATAACTTTTTAATACTTTTTTTAATTTCAAAAATTTTTTTCGGGTAAATATTTACATTTTTATAACTTTTTATAATTTATATAAATTTATATTGATAAATACTTACATTTTAATAACTTTTTACTATTTTTTTTTAATTTTCTTAACATTTTTTTTAATTTTTATATTATTTTATCTGTAAATACTTACATTTTTAAAATTTTTTTACTACTTTTTTTAAATTTTTATAAAATTTTTTCGATAAATACTTAAATTTTTATAACTTTTTAATACTTTTTTAAATTTAAAAAATTTTTTTGGGTAAATATTTACATTTTTATAACTTTTTTTTAATTTATATAAATTTATATTGATAAATACTTACATTTTAATAACTTTTTACTATTTTTTTTTAATTTTCTGGAAATTTTATTGATAAATGGTAATATTTTAATAACTATTTAACACTTTAAAATTTTTTAAAAATTTTTCTATTATTTTATGGATAAATACTTACATTTTGATAACTTTTTAATACTTTTTTTTAATTTTTATATTATTTTATGGATATATATTTACATTTTAATAATTTTTTAATACTTTTTTTTAATTTTTTAAAATTTTTTCAAAAAATATTTTCATTTTTACAACTTTTTTTTAATTTTTAAAAATTTTCTTCTAATTTTTTAAAAAATTTATCAATAAATACTTACATTTTAATAACTGTTTACTACTTTCTTTAAATTTTTATAAAATTTTATCGATAAATACTTAAATTTTTATAACTTTGTACTACTTTTTTTTTAATTTTCATAAAATTATATTGATAAATACTTATATTTTAATAACTTTTTACTACTTTTTTTAATTTTTATAAAATTTTATCGATAAATTCTAATATTTTAATAACTTTGTACTACTTAAAATTTTTTTTTTTTTTTTTGTTTAATTCTATCAATAAATGCAAAAGTATTTCTTTTATTCCAATATTCTATTTTTTATTGATAAGTGAAAAATTGCCATTATTAGTTGTGGAATATAACGGGAGATGATCTGTCTGACGCGCTGAAACTGTGTTTATCGACTGTCTCTTGGGATTAGTAAATACGAAAACAGGGAAAACGTTGGTTATCTGGGAGAAATTCTATACCACATGAATAATAAGTTTCCAAGAGTCAGTTGAGCTCCTATCATCGTTGTTATCGGGCTCCTGTCTAGGGAGTGGTTGATAAGATGAAAAGAAATATCCACACTACCGCGTTGTATTTCCTCTGTGTACTATGATGGATATAACCGGAACTAAGGGTGGAAAAGCTACTTTTCTGAATCAAAAAAAAGTAAAGACTCTTCACTCCTTCCAACTAGTTATGAAAGCAGCTCATTATTTTATTTCTCGTGCCTTTTTTTTTATTTATTTGCTTCCAATCAATGTATTTTTTTCATTTTGAAAAATTTCTCCCTTATCTCTATTTAATAATCAATCTTGTTATTTATAATGAAGTTTACAAAACAGGATTATTGAAAAAAATTTTTTTCTAATCTCTGTTTTTAAAATTAAAAAAAAAAATGTAAATCTTTTATCTGTCATTGAGGCACGTAGGAAACAAAAGTAAATATTTAATTAAAAAAAAAAAAGAAGCAAGTGTTTAACAAAAAAAAAAATAACGAGTTTTGTTTTCATAGTGGAAAAACTTTGCTCTTGTTCCAAGCTGGTATTCTAGCTGTGGATAAAATGGTAGCACATTGAATAAAAATGTAAATTTATTAAACACAGTGCTGGAAATTTAAATTTATAATGAAAAGGAAGCAGCGAACTATGAAAACACAAATTGTTTAATAAAGGCAAGTTAGGTTATATAATTATTTTCTTTAAATTATTTTTAAACAACTCTTTGAAGAAAAAATGATTAAAAAAAAGAAAAAGAGAGAACGAGATTTTTCTTCTTAATAATAGGAAGACATTATGCGAAAAAAAGAGGAAAATGGAATAAAAATAATGAGTCCTTTTTTTACTTTATTTCTATTGCCGACAATTTTTTCCAAATAAATTAAAAGAATATAGCGTTCCATTTTTTTTAAATTTAATTTTTTTTTTTTTAAAGAAAATAGTATTAAATTGAATAAAAATCGAATTGATTTTTGTTATTTGAAAAAATGGAAAAACGGCGAAAAAGCTCTTCTTAGATTTACAGTGGGAATTTTTCTATTTCGAGATTCAGGATAAAATCACTAAACCCACGCCGACATGACTAGCCGTCAAGCACGGAAAATACTTTAAAAGTTAAAACTTTAAACCCTTTCATAGTACGGGGAAAAAGTTGGCAGGGAAGAGAGAGAGAGAACGTTTGCAACATTTTATAAAAGCAAAGTCTGAGTCAAAAGCAAGCAAGTCTAACATTTCCATAGCCACTGCTTCTAGTTAAAGTACCATTCCACGTTATTACTTAGGCGATGACTATGAAGTAGGATTAGGAACGAGAGTTACGTGCAAGCTCAGCCAAGAACTTACGCAAGTCAAAGTCCATAAATCTACGACGAGATCTTGTGTTATAAGGAAGGGTTAATGCTAACTTGTCGCATTCAAGACGACTTTAAATGTTCACATACAAAAACAAATCTGAATAAATATGGGTCGACGAACAATAGGTATATCCTAATACCAAAATGTAGTTAAATCTTTGTCTAAAACAAATAGTGTACATACACTGAAAAGCCCCGGCTATATGTCGGAAATCGAACTGAGATCAAAGCAGATAACAAAAGCAAGATTAAGTTTATCTAGAATTACGGGATCTAACTCGAAAACTAGTTTTGTAATTAATCTGCCACCAATTTGTCCTAATTGAGATATAATTGCGGGCGATTAATATCTTTTTCACGCACCAAAAAAAAAAATCTCTTTTACAAATTGTTTTTAAAATAATTTTCAAAATTAAAAAAAAAATTAAACTAAAATAAAAGTCTGCAGTGAAAATAAATTTATTTGATTCAAATAATCGTTTACTTGACTTTTTACTACTTTTAAAAATTTTTTTAAAATATTTTATGGATAAATAGGGGAATAGTGTCAGGGTTGGACACTTGGCTTTTTTTTAAATAAGAACACTAGCGCCACCTGTGTGTGTACGTGACGAATCTTCTAGTAGTGTAACCTAACTTTTTGTGGCATTACATTTTTGGAGAATCAAAAGTAGCGTCTCCTGTGACTTCGGTATAATCGAAGAGACAAAAAAAGTTTTGTTTGACTTGTGAATAAACCTAAAAAATGTGTAAAAAAAAGCAAGAATTCGGCAAGGTAAGCTTATTGAATGTATTGTGGGGTACATAATTTAAGAAGAAAAAAAGTGAAAAATCGAATCGCGACACATGTCTGGTTATGGTTAGCACAATTCGAAAATGATGCTTCTAGTTAGGGTTGGACACCCATTATTAATTATGAATTTGACACAATTTATAAATAAATTTAATTTTATTGATATTTCAGTGCAAAATTGTGCCAAAGATATTAGAAAAATAATACTTAAATTGTATAAATTTTGTTCATCATTTCATTGAGTTATTTGGAACAATAAAGCGTTATTTTTTGTAATTTGAGTTCATTCCTTTTTTAAACCCATGAAGCTTTACAATTTGTAAACAATAAGTAAAGATAAACATGAAAAAATGAGAATAAAAAACATTACAAATGTTATTTTACGTTTTTACCAATAATGCGTTTCGATTTTCAAAAAGTGTCCAACCCTGACTGAAAAGTTCAACCCTGACTAGATTTTTTTTTTTTTTAAATGTTTATAACTTTTTTAATTTTGGACCAATCAATTTACGGTCCACAGCAAAAGTGTTCCTCTTTTGTAGATCTTTCCACCCATAAACCACAATTGACTGAATTTATCTAAACAAAATATTTATAAACAAAAAACCAAAACTGTGTCCAACCCTGACACTATTCCCCTACTTATATTTTAATAACTTTTTTTCTAATTTTCTTAAAATTTTTTTAATAAATAATATTATTTTAACAACTCTTTTTAAATTTTTATAATATTTTATCGATAAATACTTACATTTTAATAACTTTTTACTATTTTTAAAACAAATTTTTTTTTTATTTTCTTACAATTATTTATTTTTTATAATATTTTATTGATAAATACTTACATTTTAATAACTTTTTACTCCTTTTTTTTAATTTTTAACATTTCCTTCAATAAATGTTTTCATTTTTATATCTTTTTACTACTTTTTTTAAATTTTTAAAAAATTTTATTGATAAATATTTTTATTTTTATAACTTTTACTACTTTTTTTTAATTTTTTTAAAATATTTTATATATAAATACTTATATTTTAATAACTTTTTACTCCTTTTTAAAAAAAAAAATTAAATATTGCTTGTAAGTATAATATTAAATCAATTAGAGATTCTATGAGGCCGTTTTGACCGTGTGGATAAATTTAATCTTCCGAGAGGTTAAAGGCAGTAGATTTATTCTACGTCTATTTTGGTGCAATATTTATTAAATATTAAATAATAAATTTTTTTTAATACTTTTTTTTTGCATTAAAATATGGAATAAAAAATTCTTCAAAATCTTATAAATAAAAATCGATAATTATTTTATCACAAATATACAAATTTGAAAATCTATTACTTAAAAAGTCAAAATTTTAACCCTCATAGTACTTACTGTAATGTGTTTTTTAATTTAGCTAAGAATTTATTACTCTCGTAAAGAATTTTATTTGTTTTATTATTATTTATTTTTATTTTTAACCAATATAAGAAGCCAATTCAATAATTTTTAATTTTTGTGGGGCTTTTTTTCATTGAATCCCTATTTATTTCCAAAATAAAAAATTTTTTTAGTACTTCAAAGCTAAAATTGTTCCAAATAAATTTTTTTAATTCCAGAAATATAATAATAAAAAACAAATAATAATCATAATTTTTAATAATATTAATATTAATAGTAAATATTAATATTATTATTATTATTATTATTATTATTATTATTATTAAATATTAATAAATAAAGTGGGAAAACGAGTTACGTTTAATAATAGAAGATATATAAAAAGAAAGTGAAAGAATTTTCTCCGAGCTTTCAACTCCATTTCATGTTCTCTTGCTCGAGAAAGGAATATGCAAGCGCACATATATGAGGGGGGAAAAAACCCCGGGATTTCGAGTAAACTTTTTCACCATAAAAATCGTAAATTGATCGAGCTTGCAAAAAAAGGCTTCCTTCCTCACTCTCTCTCTATATATATATTTTTTTCCCAATGTCGGTATGTTTGTAGAGTGAAGATATCTCCTTTTTTTCTACCCTGCCATCTTTGCGCGTTCTCTCCATGTTGGCTCTGACTGGACCCGATCCTATACGATTTCGGTGGGTGGTTGCTAATATTGGCACAATGCCACTTGGGAAACATACTTTTCAATGCGCGACTGCTGACCTTTCAGGGAATTTCTTCATTGACAGAGAAAAGGAGAGAGAGAGAGACCATTTTTCCAAAAGGGTTACGAATCAAGAGTCCGGAAAACAAGAAGTGCTTTCGTCAGTGAAAAATTATTTATATATTTCTCTCATTTTTTTTTTTTTTTTTTTTCCTTTAAAGAATAAAAAATGCTTTCATGATTATTTCATTCCAACACCCTCCGGCTAGTATACATACATCTATCTCGAAATATTGTTAATATAACTTTTTTAAAAAAGCTTTTAACGTTGAAAGTTTTTAATTTCCGCGCTTCAATTCTAAATAATATTGTCCTTGGAAATAGAAAGAGGAAAAAAAAATTTTTTTTTAAAAAAGATTTATGGAATGATATATTTATCAGAGAAAGGTCATCGTATTTCTGCAAAATTTCTGGAATGCTCGTCTCTTTCCCAGAGTAAAAAAGTTTCCATTGTAGAGAAGTGATGTATTTATTGGATGTTGGAGATGATATTTTAACTTGAAAACTCTGCCCGTATTTTCTCTGACTTTGAGAGAAATTTTCTTTATATTTCACTTTCTTAACTTGTGTGAACTCTTAGGACTCTTTGCCTCTCCCCCCCCCCAAAAAAAACTGTTCTCGCTAGACTAAATAAAAAAAAAATATTTACTACTCTTTTTTTTCTTTTAAAATATATAAAAATAGAAACAATATTTTCATTTAAAATAAAATACTAAAAAAACTTAAATATCATTTTTAAGGTTACTGTTTTGGTTCAGGAATTAAATTAATATAGTAACTGTTGTTGCTATGGCAACAGTTACTATAGCAACAGTCAGCGTTGTTTTATTAACTGTTACCATTACAGAAAAAAACTGAACTCAAGTGCATCAAAATAAGTCGACAACTTCACGCTACTAAAAATGAACCTGTATAGAAAAACTGTAAAAATATTCGTTGAATGTGATTATAGTGCGTCGCATTGGATTTAGTGGCTAAAAGCAAGTGTTTCATACTAGATAATGAATAATTGGGGAAAATATATGAGGGAACAGGGAAACATTTCAAAGTGTTTGTATTTATACATTATTTGACGTCAGTGACGTCAATAAGATTTCTAACCTAAAAATTCAATTATTTAATTTCGTTAATTTGTGTAAATCAACTTTGAGAATTAAAGTTTAAGGCTATGGTAACAGTTATTATAGCAACCGGAAACGTAGTTATGGTTGCTATAGTAACTGTTATTATTGTAACCGTTACCATGGTAACGGTTTGTAATTAAAATTAATATAACAGACGAAATCTTTTAATTGAGTTTTTAATTATTAATGTCATATAATTATACATTTACATATAAATATGTATTTAATGAATAATAAATTAATAGATTAAAAGGAATATTAATAAATTGGCAATTTAATTATTGTATTATCTAGTAAATTGGCAATAATTAATAATAATAATAATCGTGGGCAAAGTAACATTAAACTATTGATATTGATTTTCACTTTTACAAATTAGTTAAATAATAATAATTATCGAATCTAATATGGCAAATTAATTAATAATCAATTGAATTTCTGTTGTATGAGATAATTATAGGAAATTTTTGATTCGAGAGAATCATAAATCTTAAATTTTATTACCAATTCTCTATCGTCCTTGAGTTATAAAAGGGTTTTCTCATCCCTAGTGGGTTATAATATTACCTTATTTATAGATCCGAAAATTGCGTTATTAATTATTCAAAGTGCCTTTTACGTTTTATAGCCGTTAGTTGCTCTGAGCCACATATTCTCTATCTCTCTCTCTCTCTCTCTCTCTCTCTCTCTCTCTCTCTCTCTCTCGATTTCATATTCTTCATATAATGCTATATTTTTAATTAAGCCATTTATATTGTCAATTAAGATATTTAATAATTCCCGAAAGATTTTTCAATATCGGCTCCTTTTTTTCTGATATTTGATATATTATTTATTGAATTGTTTACTTGAATCTAAAAAAATAATTGATTGCCTTTATTTAGAATAATTTTTATGTTTCTTGGTTTTCGAAAAAAAAAAAATTATAACAATATGTGTAATTTTTCATTGAAAAATTTATGTAAGCTTAACTAGTTTCCTTATTGATTAAAATACCTCGGGTAAATATCAACCCACATCACGGACCATTGAACCGCATTTTCTGCAGCTGATCATGATTAAATTAAACCCTTGTCTTTACTATTTTCAAGCACGAACGAGCTTCAATATTCATTGAATACTTTGTTTTCATTATATGTAAATTATCGTAAATAGATTTTTTTTTCAATGCGGATATTTTTAAATGTAATTATTTTGAGATAATTTATTTTTTCATTATACTTGTTGAACTTTTATTGAATGTTTTTCACAATATTGATATTTTTGTTTTTTGATTTTTTTTTTAATAATTATGAAGTAATTATATGAAAATGCAGAAAGAGATTGAATAGTTGGTTGAAGTTATATTAAGATTTTCGCAAGAGTAATTTTCATTTTAGCTACGAGTCGTAAGAGGATTTTGCTTTTCGTTCTCTCTCTCTCTCTCTCTCTCTCTCTCTCGCTCTCTCTCTCTATGGAAGGGAGACCCGTGAGTGTAGTTGCACACTAAGGTCTCCTCTGCAAGTTCTCCTTGGCAACTTCATAAGTTTCCATCGTGTGCCTAAAGTTACTTTAAAAGTTTCAGTGTACTCTAGACACTGTGTCGTGTATTTCGAGGACAGAACCTAGAAAATTTGCATAGCAACTCTCCCTCTTTCTCTCTCTCTCTCTCTCTCTCTCTCTCTCTCTCTCTCTCTCTCTCTCTCTCTCTCTGTGT
This sequence comes from Leptopilina boulardi, assembly GCF_019393585.1. NCBI lineage: Eukaryota > Metazoa > Arthropoda > Insecta > Hymenoptera > Figitidae > Leptopilina > Leptopilina boulardi. The sequence goes on along the minus strand of NW_026137943.1, from coordinate 3,489,941 downwards.
CTCTCTTTCTCCTTCGCGAAGAAGAAAGAACACAGATATAACTTGCCGTTCCTTTTAACACTGCACAGGTGTCAGATCTCATTTTCTAAATAACTTTAAACAAAAGAAATAGCAAGTAAGGAACAAAAAAGAAACAAGTGGATAAAAATTTTTTACGAGATGATGCGTTTCTTTCATTTTCATAAATAAATAATAGTGCTCGAAAGAGTTGAAAATTTTTCTTAATATTATAAAAATATCTTTTTTTTTTCAAATTTTTCATTTTTTAGAATTTAAATATTTGTTTCGACGTTTTGAAGTTTTGAAAATCAAGTTTAGATTCGTAATCAGCGACCTCAAAAACCCCCCCGAGTAAAAAATTTCCAGACGAATTACGTTTGAATTTCAAAATTTAAACCATATTGAATCTGACAATTTGAATTTCGAAAAACTAACACCGGATTCGACATTAGCGAGTTTTCTACTAACAATTAGTCACTTTTGACTAATTAGTCAAAACGGTTACTAATTTATTTAATAAAAAAAAATCGGCGCAGTTGAATTAGTCAAAAGTGACTAATTTAGATTTAAAGAGCCCCTAAAACTGTAATAAAAAATATTAAATCAAATAGTTATGTTTTACTAAAAATTAGTGACAATTTCTATTAATTATTAGTTGGTTTTAACTCTAAATTTAGTAAAAATAAATATTACTAAATTTAATAGTAATATTTTACTAAAAATTAGTAGAAATTTTGCCGTATTTTTAGTAAAACACTACTATTTTATTTAGTAATATTTTTTACTAAAGTTTTAGTTAAAAATATCTGAAAATTAGTAGAAAATTTTCACTAATTTTTATTAAAATATTACTATTTGATGAAGTAATATTTTTTTTTGTACTAAAGTTTTAATTATAAATGACGAAAAATTGGTATAAATTTTTAAAAATTATTAAATTATAAAATTAAATTATTTTATAAATCTGAATTAGTAGAAATTTTAACTAATTTAAATTAGTGACTCACTTTTTGTATTTGAATTAGTAAAATTTAAGTATTTAAAAAAAAAATATTCACTATCTAATTAGTAACATTTAACTAATTAAAAAAAATTATTTACTATCGAATTAGTAAAATTTAAGTAATTAATAGTAAAAAAAATGGTTTACTATCGAATTACTAAAATTTAAGTAATTAATAGTAAACAAAAAAATTTTCTATGTAATTAATAAAATTTAAATAATAGTAAAAAATATTTTACTATCAAATTAGTAAAATTTAACTAATTCAAAAGCAAAAAGTAAATCACAAATTTAAATTAGTTAAAAAAATTTCACTAATTCAAATTTTAGAGAATAGTAAACGAATTCTAACTGATTCAAATTTACACTGAATATCTAGAATTGAAAAATTTACTTAAGAAAAAACGTAGAGATTTTCTTTTTTTTTCAGAATGGGGTAAAAGTCAGAGGAATGAACCCTGCTATAATAAATAAAAAGAAAAAGAAGAAGTTCTTTGGTACAATTAATTAATTCTTCATTGCCCCGTAAATTCTTGAGGACTAGCCTAAATTGCTGAGTAACATTATATGGTTCGGGAGAGGGAAGAAAGATGGAGGGAGGGAGGGGGAGGTAAAGCTTCTAAGTAGAGCAATATGTTCTCTTGAGGTTTCCCTGCCATGGTAAAAGACGATAGCGAATGAAATGAATATGGATGACCGCTAAATGAGTAGAGAGAGGGGTTGCTTGTAGTGGGTGCAACTAGGACATAAAATGAATTAATTTCAACTTTTCTCATTCCTCACTGAATATATATACCGACCTCACTTCTGTTTATATGAATGGACTATTCAGCATCCCTATGACATAACGCACGTTTAACTATTCTTGACTCATGTTAAATTTATTGTACATACTCGAACATAATATTATATATATATATATATACAATACAATATCTTCCCTCCCACAAAACTCCAATAGTTTGATTTATCGTATTTTCATAAAGGAATACGTACAAGTGTAAAATATATTTCAAATAATAATGTGAAATTTTTCTCGTATAGAATTTAATAGAAAAAAAGTATGATTTAAATTTACATAGAATTTATTTTTTTCTTGATTTTTTTTTTTTTGAAGACAGTATAGAAAATTTTCCTTGAAAATATTCTCGTTTCATTCACTGCGGTTTCAAAATCCATTAATTTTTAGTTGACACTTCATTAATTTTCGGTTGACAATTCATTTACCTCGGTGACAAATTCATTAATTGTTGGAAGACAGTTTTGTTTGTTTCGTCATCAAAGGTAATTTATAATTTCCGCTAATTTCGATTTTACTTGTCAGAATTATTGTTTATTGTTTCATTGCAAGAAAAAAAATTATTTCTTTTTTAATATTCAATTTCCCTTGTTAAATTTCATATCAAGTATTTAATCCTTTAACGCCAAGTGGTTAAAATATGGGTCTAAAAAAAATTCATTCGCCATATTGGATGAGCCATTTTGAATTTTGAAAATTCGATCTCAAATTCGTAATTAAGAATTAAGAAAATCACGGAGTAACATGTTTCAAGGAAATATGATGATTTTTAAAAAAAAATTTATTCACCGTATTGGATCTGCCATTTTGAATTTTGAAAATTTGATTTCAAATTCGTAATTAGCAACCCCAAAAATACCCTTTTTACTTTGTTCAGGAAAATCAGTTGAATTTTTAAAAATTCATCCGACATTTTGAATCCGCCATTTTGAATTATGAAATTTTGACATCAAATTCGTAATTAGCGACCTCGAACACCTCTTAGAAACTTGTTCCAACCAAATAAGATGAATTTTTAAAAATTCGTCCTCCATATTAAATCCGCTACTTTGAATTTTGAAAATATAACTTCAGATTTGTAATTAGCGACCCCGGAAACTCCATAGAAACTTGTTTCAAGAAAATTCAATGAATTTTAAAAAATCAATCCGACATATTGGATCTGCCATTTTGAATTTCAAAAATCTGACTTCAAATTCGTAATTAGCGACTCTGAACACACCCGAGTAATAAGTTTCAAGAAAATTTAATTAATTTTTACAAAAATTCATCCGCCATTTAAAATTTTGAAAATCTATCTTCAAATTCAGTAATTAGCAATTAAGAAAATCTCCGAGTAACATATGTTTCAAGAAAATCTGATAAATTTAAAAAAAAAATTAATCCCACATTTTGAAAATATATCTCCCACTTTCAAAAATTAATGTAATTTTTACAAATATAAATATTTTTTAATCAGGTCAACTTTGTCAAAAAGTAATTATTTTTAATAAAAATAAACATTTTGGGGTTTTTATGATCGCTGACGACGAATTTCATGTCATATATTAATAATTTCACATCAAATTCGTGTTTACTAACTTCGTAAACACCCTAAAACGAAATTAGTTCTAATTTTGCTCGGTTGTTAAATAATTAATATATTCCTGTTTAAAATATAGTAAATTGAAATAACTGAATTGAATATTAAATAAAATAAAGCGATTTTAAAAATTTGATTTCTTCACGTTCGAATAAAAGTAAAGCTATATATATATATATATACACACGGTTAAATCTCCAGGCACATTACTCGTCGAAGGATTTAACGTTAAGATAAATGGCATCGGGCGGCGAAGAAATCGGCCATTAGAGAGTCTTTCTTATCAATATAGTTCCTTATTGCCTCAAAAAAAAAACAAGAAGTAAATGCTTTCTCAGTTTTCTACTCTTTTTTTTGTCCCTTCTAGGAGAAGGTAAAAAAAAAGAAGTTTGAAACGCTTTTAAACTCTTGGTGGGGTGTGGGAAAGATTGCAAACAATAATTTTCGCTTGGATGCTCAGTGGCAGTGAAATATTACAGTGATCTCATCGAACTAGGTTATAGTCGAACTAGGTTCTTGTCAGTGAAAAGCTGACGGATAAAATTGTTTCAAGTGCCACCGTACATCAAGAAGACATTCTCAATAGCAATGGAATGAGGATTTTTAGAACTGTGAAAAAGAATCGATGAACAATAGGAAAATAAGATGAAAAAGAAGTAGGTGAAGAAATCAAAAGGGAGATATTTATATGAAATAGAAAACCTTTAGGGAAAAATCTACGACATGTTGAATTTATATGTATATATATATATATCTCACGAATTCTTCAATAAACTTGCGGATCATTCCAGATTTTCTTGAAATCCTCGAAAATCTTCTCTGGCCTTCTATTATATTGTCGCATTCCTCTTATCTTTATTCTTTCATATACTTGTTGAGGATTTTTCAAAATCCTTTTAAAATCATCAGACTTACGATAATAATTCTTTTTTTTTGGTCTATTCAAAAAAAAATTAATTGATTAAAAAAGATAAACAAATCCGATGAACGAATAAGAATTCTTTTTTTTTTTTTGGAATTGAGTATAGAAATTATTGTCAATCTTAAATTTTTATCGATATTATGTCTTTTTGCAAAAACATGAACGTACTTTTTAAGTATATGGTTTTTTTTTCTGTGTGACAATCCCGTAAATCTCTCTTTCATCAGAGAAGCAAAAAAAAAGGACAAGAAAGGAGTTGTTTCAACCCTTTTAAAAAGCTTAAAAGCTAAACTCGACTGAAATCTCGGTCGAGTCAATGGGCTACCGAGAGTTAAGCCAATCTGAACTTTAAGCTTCGATGGAAATAGGATTTATACTAAAAAGCGTAGTCTCCATTTCAATCTAATATTTAAAAAGATGGAAGGACAATTCTTATTTTCATAAAATAAAAAAAACTTTCCGTTTTTTTTTTAATTTTTTTTTCTTTTCAAATATAAAGGGAAATCTCTTGCATTAAAAAAGTAGAAAAAAAAGACTTAAAAGATTCTTTCATATTGGCGTAAGAACTTAAGAGTAGCAAATTGGGTATAAAATGCTTTTTAAATTGCTGGCACTAGAGAGAAAGAGAGACTTAATCGGAACTCGTTCTTTTATGATCACTATATTTCAAAAGACAACAATAGGATTACCATCGAATTTTTTTTTTTTTTAATTATCATAATTTATTAAATTTTATATAATTAAAAAATTAATAAATTACAATAAATTTATATATAAAAATATTGATTTGACAATTTTCGAGAGGAATATTATTTTCCTTCAGCAATATTTTAAAGTGATATTTAATGGATAAAAGATAACGACAAAAATAGATAGAAGGAAAAAAAAGTCCTTTTAGAAAGATTATTCGTGGTTGCTCCCTGGATAGTAAGTGAATGTCCAATAAATTTTTATTGAACCCTATATGAGAGCATATAAGGATAAGACTGAGGTGATATGTTTTAATCTAAACTGGATGTTAAATCTTTTTTTATGATATGGACACGAGTCTTTAAGCTTACAATTGAGAAGTTTAATTTTTTTTTTATTCACATTCTTTTTTTTCTACAAGTCATACACTGAGTTACGCCTAAAACGTGACCAATAACAGCTGTTGTTGAGCTACGCTCGAAACGTGATCAATATTCTTTGTGAATATATTGAGCTCGCTGTTCACTATTTTTTTTTCCTAACCGCGCTTTATCGAAATGAAAAAAAAAATTATTCTTTTTTTTTTTTATCTCTGGACAACCAGGTATACGAGTTAATAATTTAATCATATTTTTTTTTTCTGTTTTAGAAATCCTATTTCACTCGTGAAATTGAATTTGAATTATTAGTGCGTTTGTATATGAATTGAAGAGAACGGAAATAAAACTAATTTACTTATAGAAATTAACTGATTACAGTAAAATGTATATTGAATTTCATGGGACTGAAAAAAAATCCGATGTAGACGGGAATGCGAATTATGCGGGTCCGATATACGTGGGTTTTATTGTATTAAATACCGACTGATGGTAAAACATTTTTTTGTTGGAAAAATGGAAATATAATAAATTACCGATATAGAAATCTACCTTGCCGACTGATGGTAATTACGACTAGTTTTGGAAAAGATGATAACTTTTTAATAATTTCTTTGCCATCAGTCGGTAAGGTAGATTTCTATGTCGGTAATTTGTTGTATTTTCATTTTTCGAAAAAAAAACTGTTTTACCATTAGTCAGTAAGGTAGATTTCTGTGTTGGTAACTGTTTATATAGTTAGAAAATTAATTTTAAAAAAGTTTACTGTTTACTTTAAAAAAAGTAGATTTTTTCGACATGAATTAAAGTTAGAAAATTAGAAGTATAAAAAATGAATAGGTAATAGGTAGAAATGAAAAAAAAATAGTTATACAAATTACCTAATTATTTGAAAAATTAATATTAAAAAAAAAGTTTTCTTAAAGAAGAACAGATTTTTTAAAGCTTTTTATAAGGATTTGATAAGAAATGACATGAATTTAAACTGAGAAGGTAGAAGTGTACCAATTTTCATCAGTGAGGGAAGGAGTTCTCCCGCCTTAATGAGAGCCTGCAAAGGGTAAATTAGGAAAAGCAGTGAGGGTTGGTTTGAGCACGATATCGTTATAAGTATAACGACGCCAAGTACGGTAATGACTCGCCAACTAGAGTTGAAGGTAACGACTGAACGATGTGACGATAAGTGCGTTGATTGTCGTCGTAAACACATATTATACCCCTTGAAACATTCCAATTTGGTGTACTTTAGAAAAAAAAAAAAAACCGGCGTCACACGAAGAGTCTTATTCCCCCCCCCCACCCCACCCCAAACCCCTTTTTTTCTCCTACACACAATAGACGTCAATTCCGTGTAGGCAATTTTTCCAGTAATTTTCTTATTAGCCACGTCATGCTATATGAGTCAACATCGATCTTTTCATTAGAAAAAAAAAAAATTTCCATTACTATTATTTACTCATTTGGTTTTTTTTCTTTTTAATTTAACAGGGAATTAAATAAAAATTAGAATTTTTATTTAATATAGAATTAGAAATAATTTTCATTCAGTCGAATTTTATTTATTTGAATTATTATTTTGCAGAATTTTTTATTTAACCGATTTTGTATATTACAGAATTTCCATTCGATTTTTCACACAACAGAATTTATATTGAACCAAAAAAATTATTTTCTAAAAGTCCTGAAAATTTTAAAAAAGAATTTGGCGCTAATTTTAAAATCAACCAATCAAAAATTGTCTATAAAATTGTTGATTTTAAAATTAGAGCCAAAATTTTTTTTTGTAGTTTAAGTTTGTTCGGACAAAAAAAATTAGGCGCTAATTTTAAAAACAACCAATCACAATTTTATGGATAATTTTTGATTGGTTGATTTTAAATTTAGCGCCAAATTCTTTTTTTTTAGGTTAGCTTTGTTCGGATATTTGCAATTTCGAAAAAATGAAAATTTTATTAATTAGAAATTCGATTAAATGATTTTTCGGTATTTAACTTATCGTTCGTTTATAATTTATTAATTTCTAAGCAATTTTTATTTTTTAAAAAATTTTTTTTCACAGAAAAAAATTCAATATGAGAGAAATGTATATTTATATTTTTTAATTCCATTTTTCATTTATTATTCATTTTATTTTAATATGTTAACAGACAAAAGCCTTTAAATATTGTTGAATAAATAAATAAATACAAAAAAAATCCGTACCATAATAATTTTTTACACAATATCATATTATAAAAACTGTTATAAAATACTAATGTAACTAAAAAAAAAATATTATTTTTTTAAAATCCTTTTAATTATTATTATGCTTTTCGAATAATTATATTACGTATCAAATTCACAAAAGTTTTTGTCTCGCACAAAAAAGGAAGTGAATTGTAAAAGTTGTATACGTGATGCGAACAAAAGACGAGGTAAAAAAAAAATTCAATAAACTTGTATATATAAATATCGAGGAAAAAAAATTAGTTTTTCGTGTACAATTTATTTTCGAGAAAATATGTTAGGGAAATATGCAATATTTTTTCTTTCTTTCTTTTTTTTTATTATTATTTTAAAACATTGATTGTATAGATACACGAAATTGAAATATCAGTTAAATGTTTCTATTTTTTAATTAACTATTGTCGTTTTATTAAAAAGTTCATTTTTAAATAAAATGCCGTGGGGGTTAGAAGGTTTTATAACAGCAAAAAAAAAGTGATTGACGAGAAAAATTGAATATCTATGATTGTACAATATTTATGTAGGTCAATCTATATTTTCGTAACCTTGCCCTCTGGCAAAGACCTTATCAAAATAGAAGAAAAATTAATTTTTATTCAATAGTGAATTATTTTTTATTTTACAATTATTCTTATTTTTGTTACATATTTATATTTTTTTTTATATATATATTTTTTTTATTTATTTCTTTTTTTACAGTAATAAAGGAGCTTACAAAATAAAATCCTGTTTCGTCGAGAATATACTAATTAATTAATTAAATAATATAATTATTATTTTTGTTATTTAAATTTTTTTTTTATATTTATATTTTTTTTGTTTATTTATTTATTTTTTCTACAGTAATAAAGGGGCTTACAAAATAAAATACCCTTTCGTTCAGAGTGTACTAATTAATTAAATAACATAATTATTATTTTTGTTACTGTTTTTTGTTTTAATATATTTTTGCAACTGTTTTCCTTTTTTTTCTTATTTTTTTTAAATATTATTTTGTTACTTTTTTCACTATATTTTTTTATATTTTTGGTTTAGTATTATTTTTTAATATTCGTCTGTTATTTTTTTTCTTATTGTTTGTTTTTAAATATTTTTTCTGTTATTGATTTTTCGTTTCGTTTTTTTTTTTGTTATTGTTTTTTTTATATATTTTCTATTATTAACGATTTTTATTTTCTCTTTTCAGGTAAGTAGCTGATATTATAGACGCTCTTAAAATTCTCCAATATGACGGTAATTAATTTTTGTTTCTATACGCATGAAAATTTATCAAACTTTAAGAAATTTGCACAATGAAATTTGACATTATTGATTATTTTATAACTCTATATATCTTTATAACTATATATAAAAGTCTCTCTACATATAACATAAAAGTAAAATTTATCTTTTAATATTCGTTTTAATATAAACGAATAAGATTTATTAATTAGAAAAATTATGAGATAATTAAAAATTTACATTATTTATTATTATTATTATAGTAGGCAAATATTATTCTGTATATTCTTTAATCAAGAAATGTTACAGTAAATCTTGCCACTTTTGAAAGGCTTTTTGAATAAAGGACAAAATTATCTTCCTCCAAGCTTTAAAATCTATTGTTACGAAAGGTCCCAACTGAAAAGCTAAAGAGGAAAAGCTTTATTTGTAGCGTCAAGTACAACCAGCGCGCATTCTTCCCAACTAGTTATTGTATATATATATATATACTTGTATGTCGTTTCTCCTCCCGGAAAATGTCCCACGACATAAAAGATCCTTCGTTAATTAAACTTGGAATTTTTACCTCCCCCCGACCACATTTATTTATCTTATTTTCTTCATATATATTCCCCTTGAGGAAGAAGTTGAAGAAAAATTATTTTTTGATCGAATAATAATATTGAAAACAAATTTTTTCTAAATATGACAAATAAGAAGTAAATTTTCCCTCGATTGATAATAAAATTCAAAGGGGGAAATAATTTAAAAATATTTTTTTACTATATATTTACTTTACTTTATATTTTTACTATCTAAATTTGATTACTATCACAGAAATCTACCTTATCGACTGATGGTAAAACAGTTTTTTTTTGGAAAAATAAACATATAAAAAATTACCGACATAGAAATCTACCTTACCGACTGATGGTAAAACAGGTTTGTGGAAAAAATGACAATATGACACAAATGTTTTACCATCAGTCGGTAAGGTAGATTTCTATGTCGGTAATTTTTTTTATATTTTTATTTATCAAAAAAATTCCTTACCTTTAGGGATATATTAGGGATAGGTTATCTTAAATAGACTTTTTAAAAGAGTTGGAAAAAAATATTCAGTCTCTATAAAGCTATAATGTAATTACAAAATTTTTCTTCAACAAACAAATAATTTAAATATTGACGCTTTATTACATGATGACGAGACTGCGCGCATTTCGTCTGCAATTATAGAGTTGGATGAAATTAGCAATTTTATCGTTAGCATCGAATTATATATACTATATATATATATATATTTTCGACAGCAGGGATTCCCGGCTGTTTCCGAGGGTAGAAATTAACCGTTTTGTTGTGTGGAGAGCAGTTGGGGCGCGCCCCTCTTCCCATTTAGTTATTGTGATGCAAAGTGACCGGTAAAATCGACAGGATTCGAATTGGTAGGGTCGTCTCAATTAATATGCACGGGATGGGGTTGAAAAGCGGTGATCAGTATGCGGGACATCATCACCTCTACGATAGTACCTGTGATTGTCGGGCTACTTCGAGCCTCAATCTAACCTGCCCCCCTCTCTTCTCTCCTTTTTGCCCCCACCCCCTACCCTTCCCTTTCTCTGCCCCTTTCCAATAGCCTATTGGTCAGCCCATTCAATTCCATCTTTCTCTATCTCTCTCTCTCTCTCTCTCTCTCTCTCTCGTGCCCCCTTATCGGTATTCAATGCCCCTATAACTGCTTTTTGACGGATTTCAAATTGTATTTCATAACTCGAACGTGGATATTTTTTATAATGTTTCTTATATAACGATATAAAAGCTATTTTCTAGAAAAAAAATAAGCTGCGCTTGTAGAATCGCACGATACTTTCTTTGGTTGGAAGAGTAAAGGAAAAACAGAACATGCTTAGAAAGATAAATTTTATTATCCCCAAAAAAAAAAAAAACAAAAGGTGTGATTTTCTTCTAAAAATGTTATTTATTTAAATTTTATTGACTTTTTAGTGTTTTTTGATTCAATTCAGAAAAGTAGTACTCGTATTGTATAATAGGAATTTAAAAACTGAAATTTTATATAAAATGTAATGCTCCACGAGAGAAGGGACCTTACGTCAAAAAAAAATTTTTAGGTTATGTTTAGTGATTGTTTTACCCTAATAGAAAGTTTCTTTTTAATTACATAAAATCAAAAATAGTTTTTTTTTTAATTTTTCGAATGTAATAATAAAATATAAATTTTTTGTATTTAAATTGTATTCTCTGTTAAGTATTTTTTTATTTTAAGTCATAAACATAACATAAATTTTTTTTTTTTTTTTTGACGTAAGATCCCTTCAGTCGTGGAGTGTTACAAATGTTACAAATACATAATAATTTTTGTAATTAGTAAATTAAATATTTGTCGCATTCTTTAAGAAAGGTACTTAAGAAGCAAACAATTTTAGGTTATGTTTTGAAATTTTTAAGTAAAAATAAAAATAAATAAAATAAACCTTTCTTCGGCGAGCGAAAAATATTTATAATAAAATTTAAAAACATTTATCAAAAAAGTTATTTACAATTTTATTAAAATTACTAATTACACCCAGAGAAAAGATAAATTATTTGTGTCAAAGCCAAATTAATATTTATTTGTTTTAAATGGATTTTATTTGGTGTAAATAAATTTTATTTGGTTTAAATAAATTTAATTTACTTTAAATAAATTTTATTTGCTTTAACAGAAAATTTTACTTATGCTAAATAAATTTAAAAATTTTTAAACAAATAAAAAGTTTATTAAGCTTTAAAACAAATATAATTTTATTTGATTGAAATAAATTTTATTATTCTCTAATAAGAGGAACTTAAAATATTTCTCTTGGTGTTTAATTTTATTATTAAAAATTTTTTAAACTATCTATTTTCAATAATGTTAATTTTATACTCGTTTCGTAATTTAACACAATTTTTTTTTATTAATATAACTGAAAATACACGAAAAGATACATACAGAGAGAGAGAGAATAATGTGAAATATTAATATATTGATAGACCTATCTAACTAAAATGTTCCTCAGCGTGGAAAACCGATATGGTTAAATATATATATATATATATATACTCTTGTCATACTTTAAATGAACATTGAATAAATTTAAATTTTTACTTCAATGAAAAGTACATATATAACTTTCAAATGAGAAAATAAATAAATTTCCTTGCTGTCAAAAAAAAAGAGAGAATAATTTATTTTTTATTGAAGTGAAACATAAAATTTTTTTTTATTTAATCGATTGAAATTTTACGAAAAATATTTATACTTTTTTTTTGTTGTTTATGAGATTTGGAAAAATAAAAAAAAAAAGTTGTAAAAAGAAAAAAAAATATGGAAAGATATATAAAATTGAGGACGTGACATTTAACAAAGAGGGTTTCTCCCATGAAAATTGCACAATCAAATTAAATCCCAATGGTGTTGGTCGTGAAACACGAAACTGGACGCTTTTTGAATTTCCATTTGGATGTCCAGTCGAATTCGTACATAACGCGTTTGGCTTAATTCATTTAAATGCTCCATTGAGCTGTGTAGGCACTGCACAGGCACAGGCTGCTGCCTACATAGCATGGCGGGTGAACCACCAGTCCTGTATTTATCCCATGGACCACGATGACCATTTCACTTCTATCGTTCTATCCTCTCTTTCTATGCTACCAACCTCATGCTCAGCTGAACCAACACCAAAAGCAACCGTTTGCCTCTATGTTAAACCCGGTGTTACACAACCTATTTTACATACAAAAAACAAAATTTGCTACTTTACACTATTTTATATCAATATAATGTTCTCCTCTTAATATAATTATGTATTCAATGTGATCAATTATTTGCAAGAAATTTTTTTTAAACTTTCTTAAATTGAAAAATAAAAATTAAATTATTTGAATTTCCCGCCTATGTAATCTACTTTACCGACGTGTCATAGAGTGGAAATTCGTAGAACAATTTGATACATAAGTTAAATTAAAACGCGTTGGCAGTTAAACTTTGTTTTCTTCAATTAATAATAATAATTTATTTGTAAATTTGTAATATATGTTAACAATAATAAAAGTATTATTAATTAAAGTGAAAAAATTAATGGAAAAATTTTTTTTTCAATTTCTCGACAAATCTATTGTACCGACAGAACATAGATGGGAAATTCATTGGGAAAAATTCACTCAAATGGTTATTCATATAAATAAAAATTCGCTAAAATTGAACATTCTATCATGTGTAAATTATTTTAAAATGAAAATTCAGTGTAATAGAAATTCTTTTATTTTTCATTTTATAAAAAATATATTTCCTGTTAATGACAATTGAAATTTAATTTACATTTTTTTTTTGTATATTTTCCTTCAATTTACAAAAAGAATTAAATTAAATTAAAAATAAATAAATTTAAAACAATGGTATTTATTAAAAAAAATTTAATTATTTCCTATATAAATATATAAATCAAGAGAAGAAGTTGGAAAATTTACAGAACTTGAAATGTATTTGTATGTTGCGTTATATATAAGTCTTACACGGTTATAACTTCGCCTCATATTTCACATTAAAGAGCTTACATCTTACTCAAGTTTTAAATGTTTCTAAGTAGAGTAAATGCATGGAAAGTTTGTTTACAACATTCAACGTTAATAAATTAGTTAAAATTCGTTTTACAATTTTCATATAATTACCACTTTCTCTATGGTTGGTAATAAAATTCGAAGCGAGGGAAATAATTTAAAAATGAAAATATTTTTTAATATTTTTACTTTATAAATTTAAATTAGTGCAAAATTTCTACTAATTTTTAGACATTTTTCACTAAAACATTTTTACATTCAATTGGAATTAATTAAATTAATTCAACATTAAAAAAATAATACATGCCTATATAATTTAATATAATAATAATATATTAAAATAATATAATTGTAAATATTTAATTTTACATACTTTGTAATTAATAATATAATTAATTATCACTTTGATTGTTTTTCGATACAATAAATTATTATCACTTTATTTTCACATATAAAATAATAATAATAATAATAATTACCTATACTCGTTTTTTATATTTAAAAACAGATTAAACGACAAAAGTGTACTAAATATGATTTTATTTTTACAATCAACTATACTTTAGTGGTATTTTATTTATCTTCTTTTTTTTATTACAACTGTTATATCCAAAACAATTTTTGTTTGAAAAAACAAAACACAATTATTGCCTTAAAAATAACGTGATATAAAAAAATTGTGTTAAAATTTTCCAAAATATAAAAAAGAATCGTAACGTTGAAATATTTTTTGAAATTCTATTTAAAAATTTAAAAAAAAAATTTTATTTTATTATTTAAACAATTTTTTTATTAATTATTAAACAATATTAACCATTACTAGTCATTATTAATTATTATTAATTATTAATCATTTTTATTTATTATTAATAACTATTAATCAATATTAATCACTAATAATCATTATTAATTATTAATCATTATTAATCAATATTAATTAATAGGTATTAATCAATATTAATCACTTTTATTAATTATTAATAAATATTAACCATTATGCCATTATAATTATTGATCATTATTAATCATTAATGATCAATATTAATCAATTTTAATCAATATTAATCATTATTAATTAATATTAATCAATGTTAATCACTTTTATTAATTATAAATCAATATTAACCATTATGTCATTATAATTATTGATCATTATTAATAATTATTAATCATTATTAATCAATATTAATCAATATTAATCATTATTAATCATTATTAATCATTATTAATCATTATTAATCATTATTAATCATTATTAATCAATTTTAATTAATTTTAACCATTATGTCATTATAATTATTGATCATTATTAATAATTATTAATCATTATTAATTATTATTAATCATTAATGATCAATGTTAATCAATTTTAATCAATATTAATCATTATTAGTCATTAATAATCAATATTAATCAATTTTAATCAATATTAATCATTATTAATTAATATTAATCAATATTAATCAATATTAATCACTTTTATTATTTATTAATCAATATTAACCATTAGGTCATTATAATTATTGATCACTATTAATCATTAATAATCAATATTAATCAATATTAATCAATATTAATCATTATTAATCATTATTAATCATTATTAATCATTATTAATCATTATTAATCATTATTAATCATTATTAATCATTATTATTCGTTATTAATTAATATTAATCAATATTAATTACTTTTAATAATTATTAATCAATATTAACCATTATGTCATTATAATTATTAATTATTATTAATCATTATTAATCATTATTAATCATTATTAATCATTACTGATCAATATTAATCAATTTTAATCAATATTAATCATTATTAATCATTGTTAATTAATATTAATCAATATTAATCACTTTTATTAATTATTAATCAATATTAACCATTATGTCATTATAATTATTGATTATTATTAATAATTATTAATCATTAATAATCAATATTAATCAATTTTAATCAATATTAATCATTATTAATCAAAATTAGTCATTAATAATCAATATTAATCAATTTTAATCAATTTTAATCAATATTAATCATTATTAATCAAAATTAGTCATTAATAATCAATATTAATCAATTTTAATAAATATTATTTATTATTAATTAATATTAATCAATATTAATCACTTTTATTAATTATTGATCATTAATCATCATTATTAATCATGAATAATCAATATTAATCAATATTAATCAATATTAATCAATATTAATCATTATTAATCATTATTAATCATTATCAATAATTATTAATAATTAATAATTATTGTTATTTTTGGTTAATTATAGTTTTTTCTCTTTTCTTTGTAAAGTTTAATAATTAAAAAAAAAGAAAAAAGAAAATAATTCGTATTTTACGTATGAGAAATCGATAATTCAAATATTTTTTCATGTATATTTTGAATATTTCGCATAACTTTAAGTAGAAAAACTTCTTTTGTTATTGGTGTATTATGTATTTTTATATAATCTATCTCTTTTCCATTAATAATTTTTTTCTCTATTTTCTCTAATGTAAATTCCATATCTGGTAAAATAACAACAGGAAATTCAGTAGTTGGCGCAACTGTTTGTACATGTGATGTCAAATATTTATTATCCAAATTAAATTCATATAAAATAGGCACTTTTTTACGTCTTTCATTTTTACTAATGTCAACAATATAATGTTCTATGTTTAAATAATTATGCGCTACAATTTTACTAGTTGTTGTATATAAAAGTTTATTTGATATAAATGTTTCTCCTTTTAATTCGTTAATTTCTTTTTCAATTGTTAATGGATCTTTCATTTGTACCATAAATAATAATCCCGGTAATTGTAAATGATCTTCATCAATGAGACTAATTGTTAATTTATTAAGTGCCATACGAATATTTAATTGTGTAATGTAATTAAAATTTTTAATTGTATAATCATTGTTTATCCAAAGTAGAACAGAATAATAATCTTCAAATGAAATATATTGATTTGCTTTATTTTTATTGTATGCATTAAAAACTTCAATTATTTTTATTTCATTTATTATATTAAAATTATCACCATGAATTGCGCGTATTTTATTATTTGCTGTTTGAAAATCAGGTTTTATAGGACCAACATTTTTTCTATAAAGAAGTTTATAAATTTCTATTGAATTTGGTATTGACCATTCATTATAAATTGGATTTATATCATTGAATTTAATCCAATCGCGTGCAAAATCTTCATATGTTGGTGCATTAAGTAAATATTTATCTAAACTTTTATCAAGTTTATTATAATCATCGCCTAAATATTGTTGAATTATATTTGGATCATTTAAATCCATTAATTTGGAATTTTCAATTGTTGGATTAATTGTATCTAATTTAATATCGCCAATCATTATTGGTTCTTGTTTTATTGTTAACATATATCGTAGTAAAATGTTTTGTGCTTTTGCTCTTGTTATTGTTTTAGTTCCCGTCATTATTTCAACAGCTTTTTTCATTTGTTGAATTCTTTCGGATTTTATTTTTTTTTTACCACTAAGTCCCTCGGTTACAATTATTGTAATATGTTCACGAAATGGTAATGTTACGGGACGTAATACATTGTTACTGTTTAATGTCCATTCAATACCCTCTGGTAATTCAGTGTGTAAATTAATTTTTCTATAATAAACCTTACCCCATGTTGAAACTCTTGATACAACAACGGCAAATTCTTCTTTGAAACCAATTATATGCTTTAATTCCGCATTTCCATTACTTAGAGATATGTATTTACTTCCAAATTGTTTATTACCACCGGGATAAATATATCGAAATACATCGTGACCTTCTTTTCTATCAATTACAATTCTAGTCATTCCTGAATTATCCATTGATTTTCGTTTATTAATTAATAATTTTTGCCATAATTTTTTACATTCACGTAAATCATAATGCAATAGAGATGTTTTTTTTACTGTTTTCGAAATATGTGAAATTATTTTTTTTATTTGCATTCCTCCATTTTTTAAAATTTTATATGATAATTCAATACCAGGATCTATTGCTTGTATTACACTAGTGGCAAGACTTTTTAGAATGTTTTGATTGAAAATTATATTTCTTATCGATAATGTTGATTTAATTAGAAATTTTATTGTTGAATGAAAAATATTTCTTAATGTAAGTGTTTTT
The DNA here is from genome assembly GCF_019393585.1 of Leptopilina boulardi. Lineage (NCBI taxonomy): Eukaryota > Metazoa > Arthropoda > Insecta > Hymenoptera > Figitidae > Leptopilina > Leptopilina boulardi. The sequence goes on along the minus strand of NW_026137943.1, from coordinate 3,472,382 downwards.
AACATTGTACCTGATAATTTTAACATTGAAATTACTGTCATATCAGTGATACGAAGAAGAATTTTCATTGTTTCACCAACAACGGGAATAAATGAAATACCATCTTGTAAACAAGCGAGAGTGGCGTCTAAAAATTCACCATCTTTACTGTATTTAATACAATGATAAAATGGCACAAATTGCAATAAAATATCAATTATACGTTCATCCGTTGTTTCTTCATAACCAAAATTAAATAACTGTTTTTGAAATAATTTTGTCTTTTCTTCAGCAATTCTATTTTTTAAAATTTCAAAATTTTCACTTGAATGCTTTAAAACTAATGGAAATAAAGATTCTTCAAATTCGGTATCTTTGGGTAATTCTAATTTTTTCACAAATACCACACGATTGTCATTATAATTTAATAATGTAACATTATTTGAATTTATAACAATTGCATATAAATCTTCTCTATTGTCATGTTTAACTATAATTAAAGCGGCATTTTGTTTTACATTTGATTGAATAGGTGCACAAGCAAGTGGATAACAATTTATAAATATTGGTGTGGTTTTACCTCGAACAACATTTGTAGATGATGAATTAATTAAATCCGTTAAATTAGCTTTGTCAAATGCTTCTTGAAGAAAATCATTTAAAAGTAAAAAATATTTTTCCTTAATTTCATCAACATGTTGTGAATAAATATCATTGAGATTTGGTAATTTAATTCCGCTAATTGGACAATTAGTATTTGATGGAAATGTTTTATATTTTATAATTAATTGTTCTAATAAAATTTTATCTTTATTAAGGGGACAATTTTTAGTTAAAATTCTCTTTGCCCAATTTGTACGTGTTTTATAATTGGCCATGAAAAATTGAAATTGATATAAATTATTTGTTGTTAATTTCTCATTAATTGTTTTAAAGGTTTTATTTATGAATTTAAAAAGTAAATTAAAAGCATTGAACCATGTTTTTTCATTTTCAATTAATAATGCAATTGGTTTTTTTTGAAAAATTTCTTTTTCCTTGTGCGCATAATACAATAAGGCTGGAAGAAAGAAAATTTCCAAAAATGAATCATTTAATTTAGTTTCAATTATTTTCGATTCAATTGGTAATGATAGGTGAATTAATTTTGAAAATTTAATTCTAGTTGTATTTAATTTTGCCGAACGTGCTAATATTAAACCAGCTTGTGCATAAATATAATCAATGTCTATGATATTTCTCTCTTTTTTTGATATTGGAAATAGTGGCCAAATTAATGTTTCGGCAATTTTTAATTTTGTCAATTCATTGAGATGGGAAATTTTACCATTTTCATTTAAATCAATTAAATTATCAAGTTGACGATACATTTCTATTTTTAAATACAATGAACTTAAATTATTCGTTGTACTAACAACTTTTGCTAAATATCCATAAATATTTCCATATTGTGAAAATACAACATTACTGACAATATAGTCAAATGTTTCGTCAATATAATTTTCATCAAGAGTTTCATTTTCACCTCCACCATATAAATAATTGCCATTTAATAATTGTTTAATAAGTTTTTCTTTTCTTTTATTATTTTCATTTATGTATTTATATAAGGCGTTTATTATATTAAATTGTTGATATTGTTCTTCTTTTTGTAAGAAATTTTCTAAATATAATATGTCAGATAACATATTCATGCAATTAATTATAGAAAGCAATTGTATACTTGGTGTTACACCAATAAATAATGTAGAATTATTGTTCATTTTGTTGTCGTGTTTGAAAAAAATTAATTAATCAAATAATTAATTTTATTAACTCACTTGGCAATTTTTCCCATTATTTAATTTGTCCTCACCTGTAATTAAAAATTTAAATATTAATTTAATTTGTATTTTATAATTTATTATTATTTTATTACTTAAGGATTTTTTCAATTTAATAATTATTAAATGAGCTGCACAATCAAAGAAGGGCATATAACCCATTTTAAATGCCCTTTTTTGATCCGGCACCTCAATTAATATTAATTATTATTAATTATTAATAATTATTAAACATTATTAATCAATATCAATCATTATTCATTATTATTAATCATTATTAATCATTATTAATCATTATTAATCATTATTAATCATTATTAATCATTATTAATCATTACAAATCAATATTAAAGACTATTAATCAATATTAATCACTATTATTAATTATTATTAATCATTATTAATTACTAATAATCAATATTAAAGACTATTAATCAATATTAAAGACTTTTAAACAATATTAATTAGTATTATTAATTATTATTAATCATTATTAACCACTATTAATAATTTTTTAATCATTACTAATCATTATTAATCATTATTAATCATTATTAATCATTATTAATCATTATTAATCATTATTAATCATTATTAATCATTATTAATCATTATTAATCATTATTAATCATTATTAATCATTATTAATCATTATTAATCATTATTAATTATTATTAATCAATATTATTCGCTATTATTAACTATTATTTATTATTAAGCATTATTAATCACAATTAATCATTATTAATCAATATAAATAAATATTAATCAATATTAATCATTATTAATCATTATTAATTACTATTAATCAATATTAAAGACTGTTTAACAATATTAATTAGTATTATTAATTATTATTAATCATTATTAATCAATATAAATAAATATTAATGAATATTAATCATTTTTAATCCTTATTAATTAATATTAATCATTATAAATCAATATTAAAGACTATTAATCAATATTAAAGAATATTAATCAATATTAAAGACTTTTAAACAATATTAATTAGTTTTATTAATTATTATTAATCAATATTATTCGCTATTATGAACTATTATTTATTATTAAGCATTATTAATCACAATTAATCATTATTAATCAATATAAATAAATATTAATCAATACTAATCATTATTAATCATTATTAATTAATATTAATCATTATAAATCAATATTAAAGACTATTAATCAATATTAATCACTATTATTAATTATTATTAATCATTATTAATTATTAATAATCAATATTAAAGACTTTTAAACAATATTAATTAGTATTATTAATTATTATTAATCATTATTTATCAATATAAATAAATATTAATCAGTATTAATCATTATTAATCATTTTTAATTAATATTAATCATTATAAATCAATATTAAAGACTATTAATCAATATTAATCACTATTATTAATTATTATTAATCATTATTAATTATTAATAATCAATATTATAGACTTTTAAACAATATTAATTAGTATTATTAATTATTATTAATCATTATTAACCAATATTAATCATTTTTTAATCATTATTAATCAGTATTAATCAATATTAATCAATTGTAATAATTATTAGTCATTTTCACTATCATATGTTATGCGGAAATGACACTTATGCTTTTTCGAGTAAAGACCTTCTCAAAATTCGGGATTCAATTAATAGTGATTAATTATTAGTTGTTAATCATTATTAATTATTATACTCTCTAAATCTAAATTAGTAAAAATGTTTACTAATTTGAATTAGTGACTCACTTTTTGCTTCTGAATTAGTAAAATTTTACTATTTGTTAGTAAAAGTTACTAATAATAAGTAAAATTTTACTAATTGTTAGTAAAAGTTACTAATAGTTAGTAAAATTTTATTAATTCAGATTTTTGAGAGTAGTAAATAGTTTTTTCTCTTTCTTTTTGTAAAATGTAAAAAATAAGTAAATAATAATATATTTAATTACTAATAGTTTAATTACGTAAAAATACCTTTATTATACTCTTACAATTTTTCTACTGTTTGTCTATTAATACAAAAAAGACAAAATTTTTTTTTAAAAAAATATATTTGTTAAAAAATTAATAACAATAAACTCAGGGGGAATTAATAAAAAATTTACTACATATATTTTTTTTAAAATAAGAATTAATACTGATAAGTAATTGCCAAATTTTGTGACTTTATGTAGATTTAATATAGTTTATCTTTAAAAAATAAACATGAAATCTTTACACAACTGTTGAAATATTATGTAAAAATTAAATAAAAGTTACACGTGTTTTTTTTTGGATATTGTTATAAAATCATTTAAAATTTAAAAAAAAATTTTTTTTTAAAATTTGTATTTTAAATTAATTATTAATTTATTAATTGTAAACCTATAGATTAAAAATTTTTTTTTTTTTTTTAAATTCGGATTTGTAATAATTTTTTTTTTTGTGGGTAAAATTTAAAAAATAGTACTTAAATATAAAAAAAAATAATTTTTTTCTTTATATATAAAATTTAACTGAATTATTTCTGGAATATTTGAAGCGTTATACTTTATGCATGAATCCAACACACGTGCCGAGTACACGAGTAAAATACTCGTGCATATATTTAATTAAAGATGCCATAATAGTCCACGTAACGTGTGTTCAATAATTTTATATATATATATATATATATATATATATATATATATATATATATGTATATTTAAATATCACATGGAAACAATAGGATGAATGTAAACGTATCGAATATTTAATTACTCCTGTTTATAAATTAATGGTTGTTTTCCTCTTTGCCAAATATTAATAAAAACAGAAAATATGCCAAAAATAACAGAAAACAAAAAAGGAAATTATTTTCTACAATAGCAAAATTTGATAATTTTTATATTTTTCTTTCGAAAACACAATTTTATTTTTGATTTTTTCAATTCTAGATTTCGAAAAAAAAATTCATTTCAACCTTTTTTCTTTCTCATAAGAAAATAGTGAAAGATGTTATTTTAAAAATGAAACTTAGAACAACTTTTTATCAGAAATAAAAAGAAGTGAAAAATTGTGTGTTTTTTTTTTTAAAGAACTTTTCATCTTAAAAAAAGAAAATAAAAAACTGTTTTTAAAACTTTTTATCTGAAATAAAAAAAAAATTTTTTAATCTCTTATTTTTGAAATCTAATGAATTAGATGAAGTTTAAATTTCTTTTCAGATGTTTTGAAAAATAAATGAAGATTATGTTCTCATTGTGAAAATAAGAAAAAGAAAGAGAGAGAGAGAGAGAGAGAGAGAGAGAGATTTTGCAAGTTTTCTTATTTCCCTTGAAAATTATGTATGTTTTCATGTTACTCGACAATAAGGTCGTCAAGAAGTTTTTTACGGTCTCATTTTTCAAGAAAAACATTGCCGAGTTAGACGACCCTTGGTTGTTTTACCTGGTGTTGCTTTTGTCTTGGGTGTACGACGGTTACGTTAAGCATTCTTTTTCCTTCTCAAGCGGAATAATCAGTTTCGAGCCACCGGTAAGAGGACTTTCGCGCTTACTATTTCACCTCGATTAACAGGAAACTCACCATCCGCAAAGTGCGAAACTGGATACTCGCTTTGAAACTTCTCTTTTGTACAGTACAACACATTGCGTCCTGCAAGCTTGGAATAAATTACTACGCGAAATCCCGACAAGAATTTATGACTTTGATATAAAGCTCTCACTCTCTCTCTCACTTTCTCTCTATTTCCCATCTTTTTTATTTTTTTTTTCTCTCTCTCTCTCTCTCAGACGAAACGTAAATAGAGAAATGATCACATTGAACTAACAGTTACATTTATTCATTAAAAAACATTTCATTTACAGAAAATTTACTCAACATTTGAAATTCATGAGATGAATGGAAAGGGAGAAAAAGGGATCCGAATTTCGAGAGTTCACTGTCCTTTCTTTCTAGTTTTTCATTTATATAGCAACTTTTTTTGCGAGAATAAAAAATTAAAGATAGAACACAAAAAAAAAACAAAATTTTTATGATTTTTTTTTTTTTATTTAATTATTCTTGAGAATCATTAATTAGAATTTCAAAGAATTTTATTAGATATTTTTAGAATTTTTATTTTTCGAATTAGACAAATTTTAAACAAATTTTTACTTTAAAGAATTTTTAGGTGGCAAATTTTTAAGGAACCGAATTTTTATTTAGGAAAAATTTGCATTTTACTGAATTTTTCTCTACATAATTTTTTTAATTTAAAATAATTCTATATTAATCGAATTTTAATTCAGTATAATTCAAATTTAACAGAATTTTAAGTGATTCGAATTATTGAATGACAGAAACTCCAATTTACCGAATTTTCATGTGTCCGAATTTTTATTTGCACGAATTATTATTTAATAGAATTCTTAAAAGGGCGAATTTTCATTTGTCCGAAATTTCAAATAACCAAACAAAACAATCGACAGAAATATTTCGGTGCAATTTTTAAAATTTACCAAACGTCAGAAATTAAAATTTACCGAATTTTCAGGTGTCCGTATTTTTATTTGTACGTATTGTTATTTGATAAAATTCTTTAAATGACGAATCTTCATTTGTCCGAAATTGCAAATGCACCGAACAAAAAATTGACTTAAAGATTTCGGCACGATTTTTAAAATTCGCCGAATCAAAAATTATCAAAAAAAAAAAAAATTGTGATTGGTAAATTTTAAAAATTGCGCTGAAATATTTCTGTCGATTGTTTTTTGTTCGGTCATTTGAAATTTCGGACAAATGAAAATTCGTTCTTTTAAGAATTCTATCAAATAAAAATTCGTATTAAAAAAAATGCGGACAACAAAAATTCAGATAAATGAAAACTTAGTGAATTAGAGTTTCTCATATTTGGTAAATTCTAAAAATTGCGCCAAAATATTTCCGTTTATTGTTTGTTCGGTCATTTGAAATTTCGGACAAAAGAAGATTCGATCTTTTAAGAATTCCAATAAATAAAATTTCGTGCAAATTAAAATTCGGATATATAAAAATTTGGCTACATGAAAATTCGGTAAATTGAAGTTTCTGACATTCAATAATTCGAATCACTTAAAATTCAATTAAATGAGAATTATTCTAAATTAAAATTTGATTATAAAATAGAATTCTATTAAATAAATATTTGTCTAATGAGAAATTATGTAAAATTGAAAAAATTCTGCTAAATATAAATTTGGTTACCTAAAAATTTGGTACACTAAAAATTAGGAATCTTAAAATTCTGTAAATTATCAATTTAGTTTTTGAATTATTTTTGATTTACATACATGGAAAACAAATGTAATTTTCTTAAAAAAATTGTAACTTAAATTATAGAAAACAAGATTGATACCAAAATCCTTTAGTAATTTAATTTCAAATTTATTCCTATTGATTAAATTGAACGTGAAATCTAATCGTTGTAAGGAACTTGATCTTTTGCTATAAATATATATATATATATATATATATATATATATATATATATATATATATATATATATATAAAGTGTATAGATGTATATTGTAAATTTCACTTAGGTTGTGAATTTTTCAAGTTGTTTCATTCCTAAAGGAAAACTTCGATATTCCTCATCTCTTTAAAATTTTAAAGGATCGGTCTGAGTTCTTTTCTTCCTTGAATAATTTCAGATGTTTATTCTTTCCCGAGGTTATTACTCCGTTGGCAATTGTTTATGTTTACAACCACTCTTATTTACTGTTGTTGAAAAATTTATATACCAAATTCTATATATATATATATATATATATATATATATATATATATATATATATAAAGAAAAAAAATCGCGAGCTACTGTTTATTATATCAATTTTATTTTCCAACAATTTTTTATTTATACAGTTGGAAATTATTTTAATAATAATAATAATTATTATTATTATTTGACATTATCATATAAAATGTATACAATAAATTGTAGTTTATCTAGTAACTCATTTTGAGCAATTTTAATGTTTTAGCACAAAATTTTTTATTAATTATTTATTATTCAATTATTTCTATTTATTTAATTATTTATTAACTATTTGAGTAACTATTTATTAAATATTATTAATTCTTAGTAATTAGTCATTAATAATTATTAGTAATTGATAATAAGTAATTAGTTATTATAAGTAATTGCTATTAATTAATATTTATTGGTAATTTACAATTATTAATAATTGGTAATTAGTAATTATTAATATTTGGTTATTAATAATTAGTAATTTTTAGTCATTAATAATTAGTAATTACTATTAATTTATATTAATTGGTAATTTACAAATATTAATAATTGATAATTAGTAATTATTAATAATTGGTTATTAGTAATTAGTATTAATTAATATTAATTGGTAGTAATTAATTATTAGTAATTGATAATAATAATTATTAATAATTAGTTATTAGTAATTATTAGTAATTAGTAATTATTAGTAATTAGTAATTATTAGTAATTAGTAAGAATTTATTATTATATATTTTAAGATTTTGTACGTTATAATTTTTAATGAAAATCTTTTGGAATAGATTATGCATAACTTTTATTCATGATTCCATATTATTATTAAAGGGCGATATAATTTTATGAACACAAAATAAATGGAAATAATAATAATAATAATAATAATAATAATAATAATAATAATAAATTAAAATAATGTTTTTATAAACTTTTTTAAACTCACTAACAATATTTATCATATATTTATTATATTTTTTTTAGCGATAATATCGTTGATGTCAATATTCACTTGCAAGGATATCGATATTCATGAATATTGATGTTTTCATTTCGACATTGCATATCAGTACCTTGTGCACCAATAGTAAATATAAACCACAAAGGCCTTTCTATATACAATAAATTGCTCTACATTATTTCCATTTATCATGCAGCATGATTTTAGTATACGTAACTTAATATTGCTCATATAAGCAAGTTGTCATAATATCAATTGCTCTTGAAAATTATTGCGTTGCAATATTCAAAACTAGATGCGGAAAATTTCTGCAAATTCAAATACATGTAATAATTATAATTAATTACCATAATAATAATAATAATAATAATAATAATATAATATTAATTAATAGTTATTATGATTATTGTAAATAATTAGAATAATATTATTATTAATTAATAATTATTATTAAAAAAAAAGTAATAATTATTCTTATATTAAGAAGGCTGTGCATGCCAACATCTCTAAATTTTGAATTTTTGAGGTTATGTTCGTATTTAAGCTTTAGTTTGATCTAATTTTAAGGTTATGTTTACTGATTTTAATTTTTTGATATAAAAATTAGAAATGTTACTTTGAATTTTGACGTTATATAAGTAAGGGCCAAAATGCAAACATAACCTCATAATTCAAGGCCAAATTTTAAGGACAGTTCAAGACGCCGCTGGGTTTGAGGTTAAAAGCGACTAATATAACCTCAAAACTAAGTCAAGAGACCGCTGGGTTTAAGGTTAAATCGACTAACATAACCTTAAAATTATATCAATTTTTAGGTCAAGACGTCACTTGGTTCTAGGTTAAATCGGCTAACATAACCTTAAAATTAGGTCGGACTAACAACCTCAAAATTCAATCAGTTCCTAGGTCAGGACGCTAACATAACCTCAAAATTAGGTCAATTTCTAAATCAAAAGGCCACTGGGTTTAAGATTATTTTGATTTTGTTAGTATTTTAACCTTGAACTTTGACTTTTGAGGTTATACCCAGAAAAAAAATTTTTGGTTTCAAAGAAAGTTGCTTTATTTTAAAAAAAATTTTCTTTGAATCAAAGAAATTTATTCATTGTTACAGAGTTAAAGAAAAATTTCTTTGATTTAAAGAAATTAATGTGGCACGAAATTAATTACTTTTTTTGTGTTGACTCAAAAGAAAGATTTTTTTGATGTTACGAAATTTTTTATTTAAATCAAAGAAATAAATTTGAGGTTAAAATCAGAGTAAAATTAAACCTAAAAACATAGATTATTATTGTCCGTATGTTCGTCGTATGGTATTAGAATTTTGCTATATATATATATATATATATATATATATATATATATATATATATATATATATATATGGTTATGAATTGAAAATCTCGTTAATCGAATAAGTGTCACTCACATTTCAATATTGAATAACCATGTTATGTATGTCGCATGACTATATACATATATATATATATATATATAAATTTGAGAATAAATTTCATTAATGAACCCAACGTCAGCATTGGCATTTGAATCATAGTAGCTTCACGCGTAATAGAATCTAACGAGCAACGTCATGTGCGATTAATTAAGTGTAGGAAACTAAATGCAAAAGTTTGCTCCTTCACCACAAATTTTCTGCTTTTTTATCGTTTTTTTTTTTGTATGTGTATTTATTTTTGTTTTTTTTTTTTTATTTTAAAAATTGCAAACTCGTTAATTGCTCTTTTTTTTATTGAGGCAGCTCGTTTCAACCATCAAAATAAAATAAGCATTTATTGCCGGAGACGAATGTGTTTCATGCATATAAAAGGGAAAGGGGGACAAAAATAAACGTTTGCTGAAAACGATGAATCGTGTGAAAAATTCATGTCATGCTGTTAGCTGGTGAAAAAAAAAAAGTTAAGAGCTTTTTTTTTTTAATGTCCCGAGGGCTTGTAACTCTTTTTGAAAGTATAGCGAAAGAATGAAAAGTGTTTAAAAGTTTGCTTTGGGACACACGTCTTTTTCTATTTTTTGGGGAAAAATTTGTCTTTTCAGTTTAAGTCGAATGAGAAAGTAACGAAAAGTAAGTAGTTTTTTTTTAAATTTTATAATTAGGTTTTTGACTATTAACAAATTTTCTTCTTTAATATATATTTTTTTTGAATTTTTTTTTCTCATAAAAAAATTTTTGTGAATATTTTAACAAAAAAAAAAATTTTTTTTTTCTATGAAAGTCTGGTAAAAAAAATGGAAAATGAAGATAACGAGGGCATTATTGGTCACTGTTTAAAAAAGAAAATAGAAAAATGGGAAAAATGAGTAAAATTCGTTATTTCCACTCAGTGGGGCATTAAAATTTTATAAGATTCATGAGTTGGTAGGCAGTCAGTTTGAAGTAATCTGGGCAATGTTTTGTGCATAAAGGGTGATTAATAAACAACTCTGAAGCGAGCTCCGTGAAATTTATCGATAGGCATTATCTCGGAGGGTAATCCGCTGGCTAGAGATGGATAATATTCCAGTACACTGTCGACAGTTTTAATACCCATTTTATGATGGTGAGTTTATTTCAACAATTTGCAACTTTTGAAAATTCAACTTTACAATTTCTCAAACCATTTATGACTATAGTCGCACATTTTTCAATTAGCAAACTATTACATAAACTTTGTGGGAAATCATAATTAAATATACTTCCAAAAATTTTAAATTTATCAAACATGATGAAAACTTTTGATTAAAATCCAAAAAATCGAAATAAGTAATTTTTTATTATTGAAAAATATTAATTTTAATATTTTTTATACACTCTTTTTGTAGTAACCGTGAAATAAGTATAATATCATGTATTAATAGTAACTTTCTACAATGAATTAGTAGTAGTTTTCTACAATGAATTATTAGTAGTTTTCCACTATTGACTACTAACTTTCTACTATGAATTAGAAGTAGTTTACTACAATCAATTATTAGTAGTTTTCTACTATTGACTAGTAACTTTCTACTATAAATTAGTAATAGTTTTCTACTATTGACTAGTAACTTTCTACTATAAATTAGTAGTAGTTTTCTACAATGAATTATTAGTAGTTTTCTACCATTGACTAGTAACTTTCTACTATAAATTAGTAGTCATTTTCTACAATGATTTTGTAGTTTTGATTGACTAGAAGTTTTGATTATTGACTAGAAAATTCTTCAATTATATAATAGTTTTCTACCATTAATTAGTATCATTCTACAATGAATTATTAGTTTTCTACTGTTCACTAGTAACTTTCTACTATGCATTAATAGTTTTTTAATATAAATTAGTAGTTTTACACTTTTTACTAGTAACATTCTACAATGAATTAGTAGTTTCCTACTATTGACTAGTAAATTAACTAGTAACTTACTGCAATAAATTAATAGCTTTCTTATATTTATTAGTAGTTTTTTTACTATTGATTAGCAACTTTCTACAATTAATTGTTTTCTTTTATGCATTAGTAGTTTTCTACCATTAAGTAGTAAATTCTACTATGACATAATAGTTCTCTACTAATGATTAGTAAATTTCTACAATTAATTAGTAGTTTTTTACTGTTGACTAGTAACTTTCTACAATGAATTAGTAGTTTTCTACTATTGACAATTATCTTTCTACTATGAATTAGTTGTTGTTTTCTGCTATTAACTACAATGAATTAGTAGTTTTCTACTATTGACTAGTAAATTTCTACTATTAATTATTAGTTTTCTACTGTTAACTAGTAACTTATTGCAATAAATGAATAGCTTTCTTATATTAATTAGTATTTTTTTTACTATTGATTAGTAACTTTCTGCAATTAATTGTTTTCTTTTATGCATTAGTAGTTTTTTTGTTATTGGACTAGTAACTTTCTACAATGAATTTGTAGTAGTTTTCTACTATTGATAACAATAAATTAGTAGTAATTTTCTACAATAAATTAGTAATTTTCTACTAGTAAGTAGTAAATTCTACAATAACATAATAGTTCTCGACTATTGATTAGTAAATTTCTACAATTAATTAATAGTTTTTTTACTGTTGACTAGTAACTTTCTACAAGGAATTAGTTGTTTTTTATATGAATTAGTAGTTTTTCACTATTGACTAGTAACTTTCTACAATGAATTAGTAGTTGTCTACTATTGACTAGTAACTTTCTACTATGAATTAATTGTAGTTTTCTACTATTGACTACAATGAATTAGTAGTTTTCTACTATTTACTAGTAACTTTTTACAATGAATTATAGTAGTTTTATACTTTTGACTAGTAACTTTTTATACAATAAATTAGTAATTTTCTGCTATTAAATAAGTTTATAAATAAAAAAAAATAATAATAAAATTAATAATAGAAATCAAAAATTCGGAAAATGTTTTTTTACATAGGGAAACAAGTTACTTTGTTTTTTTTTCTTATTTGAACTGTGAGAAGACAAATTTGTCAAGATAAAATAACAGCGAAGTCTCAACGCAAACTTTTAAACATTCTTTACCTATTTTTCTCTACTTTAAAAAATTTGTTACTAAACTTTCTTGGAGTTGAAAAAAAGCTTTTATAACTATATTTCACTAGCTAACAGCATGACAATTTTCTTAATATACAATAATTCCTTGTTTTCTATATTTTTTTTAATTATTCAAAAAATAGAAAATAATAATTTGTATTGTCTAAAAAAAAATTTATTTTCTTCTTTTATTTAAAATAATTGATTTTTTTTTAATTTTCTTTTTTCATTTACCAGTATCAGATTATATTAAAAAAAAAAAGAAAAAAATAGCGCGAGATTTTTTTTTTTTTATATTTCCATTGTAGCGAGAAGGGGGGGGGGGAATCGATTTCAAGTCCAAATCGGACAAACCCAGTTTTATTGGAATTGTTCAATTTCAGCGTACTATGCGGTTCCGCCGTTTCGCAAATCTCTCGCCAAAAGACATTCGAGATAGAAACGCATATTCCGTTGAGATCTTGAAAAATCAAGGGCGCAAAAGAGAAATCCTACTTTCTTCTCAGCGTGGCAAAAAAAAGCTCCCCTTAAGCCTTCTTGGGGGAAAAAAAAAAACTTTTTTTTCTCTCTCCTTTTTATTGAAATTTTCCCCATTTTAGTTTTGCAATAAAGACATATTAAAGTATTGAATTTTTTTTTTCCAAATTACAAAAAAAAATATATATATCTAAACGACAAAATATGTATAATAATAATTTTTTTTTCTGTATTATTTCCGTGGCAAATAAATTTATTTCTATATTCTCTGTTGTTCCGTGGTATACAATTTTCCACACCCTGTATTATTCTGCTGTAGAAAATCCTTCTTATCAGGAGCTGTCAGAGAGATAGAAACTGTCACATGAATTCTGAGCACGAATGGAATTTTTTATTATTTCCACTTACTTTTTTTTCATTTTTTTTTTTTTACTGTTATAGTTGAGATTTAAAAAAAAAAAATTTCCGAAATTGTAAAATACTGATTTGGAAATAAAATTCAAAAAAAATTACAATCAAATTTTAGTAGTTTAAAGTAAATGAGATTTTTTTTTTTTTTTTTATTGTGTATAGCAATTTTTTTTCCTGCTTTGAAAAAGAGAAGTTATTCCTTACGATTCGTTACAATTTGAACAATTAGGTACACAATAGCGGAAGATTTCTCTCTCGACTGGAGGTTAAATAGGAGAAAAAAAAAAAAGTATCTTTCTTGCAGTGCATTACCACCTCGGAGACCACTAAATTCGTATTACCGTCAAGTCGTGGCGTCGACAATAAAAGTCGAATGTGAGCATGAATCTCGACATTGATTTACGAAGGTTAAGAGATAAAGAAGTAAGACGAGCACTTACTGTGCTACCAAAGTCCATCGATCAATCGTTATTACTCTAATCAATTTATTATAGACTTTTATCGTTTCGAAACAGGCAGATTTTTCAATACTTAAATAGCAGAGCCACTTAAGATACAAAAAAAAAAAAAAAAAAAAAACAAATTTCCCATCTCTCCTCGTTCCCAAAAAAAAACAATCTGTGCTTAAAAAAAATTTTCTCTATTTTAATTTACAATAAAAAAATGTCTTTGGTAAACGTTTATTTAAAAAAAAATAATTTTTAACTTCCACTCTAATATGGGAACAAATAATAATAATAATTGAAGAGGGTTTATTTTAAAAAACGTTTTTAAAAAAAAATTAATTTCCACTCTAATATGCGAAAAAAATAATAATTGAAGGAAATAAAGTATCGAGTGTTCTGTGTGATTTCAAACGTTTTTACCAGTTGTCCATAAATTCTTAAAATTCCGGGCAGAACGTTTTACGCTATGCGCAGGAAAGCACGTATGGGTATTTTCAGAGAACGTGACGTCTTCCAGAAACCACCTGCTAGAATTAAATATTTGAAACTGGTTTAGCCTTGAACGAAACCAGAACATTTGATATAGAGAAAATTATAAATTTTTTTCTAAAACCAATTTCAATAATAGTGATATTCTGCACATATGTAATTTAACTTCTCAATTAGATTACATTTTTTTTTTTTTTTTTTTTAATATTTCCGTTAAATAAATTTCCTTAATATTTGCACAAATATCAATTTGTATAGAAATGTAAATTAAAAATTTTGTAATAAGTAGAAAAATTCGATTCTATGTGATATTGCTTTTAATGAGGTTTTTTATATTCAGTAAGAAAAACTTATTAATCAGAGATTAGGAATAAGTAGAAGAAGACTTTACAATAAAACATTAGCTAACATTTTACAATGTTTGTTAATATTTAGCCAATATTAAGGAACTAATACTATTACTAATTAGTCTACTGCTATTTATTAGTATTCTACTATGAATTACTAGTTTTCTATCACTAATTAGTTTTCTACTATTGACTAGCAAATTTCTACAAACGAATTAGTAGTTTTCTACTTTGGATTAGTAACTTTCTACATTGAATTAGTAGTTTTCTACCATTAATTAGTAACTTTCTACAATTAACCATTAACTGGCTACGATGAATTAGTAGTTTTTTATTTTTGATTAGTAACTTTCTAGAATGAATTAGTAGTTTTCTAATATGAATTAGTGGTTTTCTACTATTGACTAGTAATTTTCTACAATGAATTAGTAGTTTACTACTATTAATTAGTAACTTTCTACAATTAACCATTAACTTGCTACGATGAATTAGTAGTTTTCTATTTTTGATTAGTAACTTTCTAGAATGAATTAGTAGTTTTCTAATATGAATTAGTGGTTTTCTACTATTGACTAGTAATTTTCTACAATGAATTAGTAGCTTTTATTATGAATTAGTTATTTTCTATTATTGACTAGTAACTTTCTACTATGAAGTAATAATAGTTTACTACTATTGACTATTAACCTTCTACTATGAATTAGTAGTAGTTTCTACTATGAAGTAGTAGTAGTAGTTTAGTACTATTGACTAGTAACTTTCTGCTATAAATTAGTAGTAGTTTCTACTATGAAGTAGTAGTAGTTTACTACTATTGACTAGTAACTTTCTGCTATAAATTAGTAGTTATTTTCTACAATGAATTAGTAGTTTTCTACTATTGACTAGTAAATTCTACAATGATATAATAGTTTTCTACTATTAATTAGTATCTTTCTACAATGAATTATTAGTTTTCTACCGTACACTAGTAACTTTCTACAATGCATTAATAGTTTTTTAATATGAATTAGTAGTTTTATACTTTTTACTAGTAACTTTCTACAATGAATTAGTAGTTTTCTATTTTTGATTAGTAAATTTCTACGATGAATTAGTAGTTTTCTACAATTTATGAGTAGTTTTCTACTATAAATTAGTAGTTTTATATTATTTTCTAGTAACTTTCTACATTGAATTAGTAGTTTTCTACTATTAACTAGTAACTTTCTACAATTAACCATTAACTTCCTACGATAAATTAGTATTTTTCTATTTTTGATTAGTAACTTTCTACGATGAATTAGTTGCTTTCTACAATTTATTCGTAGTTTTCTACTATAAATTAGTAGTTTTATTTTATTTGCTAGTATCTTTCTACAATGAATTATTAGTTTTCTACTATTGACTAGTAACTTTCTACAATGAATTAGTAGTATCAAGTAGAAAATTCTATATATAGTATTACTTAAAATTATTTCTATTTAATTTTGTATTTTGTAGAAAAATCTGCCTCATTGAATACCTTTTTAAAACTGACTTTTTGCATTTCTTTGTATATAATAATAAAGTTTTACTCGTTTGTATATTATAATCTCTCGATTTAGAGAATGCGAATTCAATTAGTTTCCACCTGAAAAATTTTCAATGCTAATATTCGTCTACAGTAATATATTATAATTAATTAATCATGAAAACTAATTTTATACGCATGTTTAATTATAGAAAATAAATTGACGAAAATAGTTTATTTATCCGAGGTTTCGCTCAATTAATGTAACGTGTATATTGGTATACTATAAAGTCATCAATGAGCTTGACCGCTATAGACAATTATAACTTGTTATTTCATTTTTTTCAGTTATAGTCGATAAAAATGAATTTTCCAATGATGATACGTAGTCGTTAAAACTCGAGGTGTGGGAATATAAAGGAATTTTCATTGGAATGCATATCAGCGGCATATCTCAAATAATCGATCGTGGAACATTCCTCGTTTAAAGGCATTTCGCGTATTAAAAGAGTCCATTCTCCGTTCTTCCCTCGACTAGACCAGACACCCTTTCCAGTCAAGACGCACACTCAAGCATCCTAATCACCTTATTCTCCTTCAAAAGATCCTTTCAGAATTCCTTAATTTCCCACTTATTATATGATTTTTTATTATTATTATTATTATTATTATTATTATTATTAGTTCTTCAAAAGCAATATGTAGTGAAAAAAAAAAAATTTCACCTACAAAATTTTTTAATTTTTATCATTATATTTATGGAAAATAATGATTTAAAAAAAACTTTCTGATTTATCATGGAGAAAAATGAGTTTTCTATTATATGGATAGCCCATTTTTAGTTATGGTAGTTTATAAAAAATCTGCTAGTTGTGAAATATAATTATTAGCTGTATTAGATACCGAAAATTGCTATTCATATAACTGCAATTAAATTTAGCTAACGTTGCTAAATAGTAGATAAATATTTACTACAGTAGTTAAGGCAACTAAAAATTAGCTAATGTAGCTAAATATTTGCTAAATTAGCTAATGTAGCTTAATATTTGCTAAATTAGCTAATTAAGCTAAAAATTAACTAAATATTAGCTGTTATAAAACTAGTAATTCATAGTAGAATCCTACTAATTAATTGCAGAAAACTATTTCAATGTAGAAAACTAAAAATTCATAGTAGAAATGTACTAATCAATAGTAGAAAACTACTAATCAATAGTAGAAAACTACTAATCAATAGTAGAAAATACTAATTGATAGTAGAAAAATGCTAATTCATTTATTAAAATTGGCTAATTGAAATCAGTTAAATAAGTTAAAAGTGAAGTATTCAAATTTAGATAGTATTTGCGGATAAAATTCACATTATACCATGTCTGACTAAACTGGATATTACTACTTAAAACGAAAAGAAAATTGTAAATCTTACTAAATTGGATTTTTTTTTCTTAAAAAAAAAAATTGTTACTGTATTTTTTATACAGTAACAATTTTTGTTTAATTTTTTTTTGTCAATTCTAAATCAAAAAATTCACTTAAAAAAAAAAAAATTTGAAAAATTGACAGATAATAATGAAAAAAAAATCTATATTTATGTTTGTCACAGTAATGTATTTTTTTTTATATAGTTTAGCAATTTATTATTTTTTAAATCATTAAAACTTAAAACTCATAGTTGTATTCTTTATTAAATTTTAATTATATTCACGTCACCAACTCTATTCTACTTAATTACCTTAATTAATCCTAATTTACTTCCTTAAGTCTAAATTTTCTCTCTTGATGTGTTAATGACTAGTGCACTCAACCTATTAAACTTTAGAAAAAATTATATCAAACTTTATACTTAAAGCTAAAAATTCATAATTATAATATTATTCCGTTGTATAATTCATTGAGTTAGAAAAATCTTTTTCAATATATAAAAAGAAAATTCTTTAGATAAATTAATTTCAATAATATCAAATAAAAAATAAATTCAAATTACTAATTGTTAAATGTTTCTTAAATCAATAAAAATTGAAATTTTTTTTTGAATTACAATTTAAAATTATTGAATTAATATTTATTATTATTTTTATTATTTTTATTATTTTATTATTATTTTTTTTTGTTTTACGAGAGAAATGGAAAATCTGCATAACCCTTGGTATCCAAGGCAGATACTATTATTATTATTATTATTATTATTATTATTATTATTATTATTATTATTATTATTATTTAATTAAATCAAATATAGATGTAAATAATTAATTACTAATATTAATTAATATTATTTTCATAATTTAACAAAATTTAATAAATTAAATACCTACAAGCGATGGAAATGTATTTACGTACATTTATTAATTAAAAAAAAAGAAAATAATTCACTTTTTTACAGTTTCAACATAATTATAAATTTATTTAGTATTCAATTAAATAATTTTTGCATTTACTATGATGACATTATAAATATTTTTGCCAGATAAATCATTATATGTGAAAATGTAGAAAACATTTAATTCTTTTTTTTTTATCAATAATAATTTATCATTGTTATCAAAAATTATTTGAAAAGTGTCACGTGAGTTAAATTACATCAAAACAAATGGAAAATGAGAAAATAAAGTAATAAATCATTTTTAAAAAGTGATAAATCAAAGCAAACAAATAACAGTCGCATTCAAGTTATATAAAGTTAGTGTATTAATGTTGTTTTTTTTTTTAACTTTTGGTATTTATTTTTCCATTACTCGAGCCAGTAATGAAATTTTAAAAAAACTTTTTTTCCAAAGTCAATAACAAAAAAAAAAAAAAAAAAAAAAAAAATGCGAAATTGATTGCCGTTTGAAGATAAAAAATTGCTAAGGAGTGAGAATATTGAATTTGGGGGAACGTAAAGGGAAATTTTTCTTGGTTACGTTATTGAAGAGGGTGGATTTATAGCGAGAGAGGAGGGGGGAAAAAGAAAGAGAGAGAGAGAGAGAGAGAGAGAGAGAGACGATTTCGATTTTAGCATCGCCAGATTGGAAAACATTGGTAATAACAATAAGTTCTTCATTGTTACAAGAAGACTATTCCCAGACTTTCTATCCCTCTAGTTCCATAAAAAAATCGTTTTCACTCCCCTCTATTTTTTTTTCTATTTTTTCATTTCTGCTCTGATGAAATATTATAATCGTGTACATTACTTTATTTATCAAATTTAAGGAGTATGGAGACCCAAACATAACCTCAAAACTGAAAAATTATTTTTAACGCAAACCAAATTTTCATAAAAATTAATTTTAAACTATTTTAGAACACGCAGAGAAAAGATTACTTTAATTTAAAGAAACCAATTTCTTTGACTTGTTTTCTTTTATTTAAAATAAAATTTTCTTTAAAACAAAACAAGCTTTTTAGTTTTAAAGAAAATTTTGTTTGATTCAAAGGAATTTTCTTTGAATGAAAGAAAATTTGTGCATTAAATTAAAGAAATTCTAACATTGATTTATAATAATAATAATTTGTTTGAAACAAATAAATTTTCTTTGTATTAAAGAAAAATTTGTCAAAGAAATTGAATTCTTTGAAGAAAATAAATCTTTTTTCTGTGTGAAGATTTAATTATACAATTTTTCGGAAAAAATTATTAAGAAAAGATTACGAATTTGAAGACAGATTTTCAAAATTCAAAATGTCGGATGCAATATGGAGCACAGAAATTTTTAAAAACATTTGGATTTGCTAGAAACTTATTACTCAGGGGTTATTGGGGTTGCTGATTACAAATTTTTGAGTCCGTTTTCCAAAATTCAAAATGGCGGATCCAATATGTCGGATAAAAATTCTTTTGTTCGCCATATTGGATCAGCCATTTTAAATTTTTTAAAAATCTGACTTTAAATTAGCAATCAGTGACCCCAAAAACCCCCGAGTAATATGTTTGAAACAAATTCTATTGATTTTTAATTTTTTCCACCATATTAGATCCGCCATTTTGGATTTTATTTATCAAAGAAAATCTAACAATTGTTTTGAATTCAGCGTAATAAAATACATTAATAAACGTTCTTTCTTCTTTTGTATCAAAAAGTTGATCCGAATTTAGATTCCTACGTAATAGTATTTTAATTTTTGAAATGTCAAATAAATATTTCTCTCTGAAGTTCTTCATTCATAGGGAATAAACATCTTTAAATAAACTAAATTTCAAATTATTTTTCTTTACATGATATTTTGAAATTTTAATTTAAATTTTTTCTTAAATAAAAAAATGTCGATTGTTTTTTTTTTTAAATTTTTTTTTCTCTCTTTCCAATGAAACCTTTTTTTTTCCTCGAGTTTATCCTATATAAGTATATATAGTGGAACTTATTACAATTCCTTCAAAGCTGCAAAAATTCCTTTTCGATGCTCAAAAGAAAAAAATTTTTCATCCGAAAGAAAATTTCCCTTTATAACTGAGAAAGTGTTAGTCGCGTGACCTCGTTTTTATACTATATGTTGATGGGACGAAAGAGAGAGAGAAAGGGGTTGGGGTGGGGGGCTTCAAGAAAACACAATTGAAAGGACAATTTACGCGAATGGAAATTGGCAACGAAGCGTGGAACAAAAGGGCATCAAGGATTTTCGATTCCATCGCACTAGATAATTTGAAGAAATCGCTTGAAATGCAATGCTCTTACGACTCTTTTGGGGGAACAGAGAGATGCTGGGTATATTAGACCCTTGAAAGCTTACGAGAGCCGAAACCTTGGCGACTCCAAGTGTACGACGTTCTATATCCAAAAAGCTGTGTGTGAGGGGAGAGAAGAGGGGGGGAGGGGGTTGTGAAATGGTTAGGAGCTTGAAAGACGACGTTGAGCAGAACCAACTCTGTGAAGGAAATGAGGGGGGGACAAGGGAGGAAGAAACTGAGAGAGAGAGAGAGAGAGAGAGAGAGAGAGAGAGAGAGAGAGATGCAAGCACCACCATCAGAAGTGGAATTCTCCGCTTCGTTTCAACGATGGATCGATGCCTTTCATTGTTCACTTGGATGGCTCGACATTTGGCCACCAAGTACCCGAAAGAGTATCGTAAAAGCCTTTTTCTAGATGAATTTAACCTTTTGATTTTTTTTCTCTTCAAGGGCCTCATAAGTGCAAATCTGAAGGCCCTATACTTTGACATATACTAATGTAGGACCTTTAAATATATCCAAGAGAGGGCGTAATGGAATTTTTCAACGTGAGAAAAATAAAAAAAAAAAAAAAGAGAGAAGCTGGCTCCATTGTTTTGGAAACGGTTACTATGATATCGGTTGCTATGGAAACTGTTACTATGGTATCAGTATTTATGGAAACAGTTGCTATGGTACCAGTTGCCATGGAAACGGTTGCTATGGAAACAGTTGCTATGGTACTGGTTGCTATGGAAACAGTTGCTATGGTACTGGTTGCTATGGAAACGGTTACTATGGTACCAGTTGCCATGGAAACAGTTGCTAAGGTACTGGTTGCTATGGAAACCGTTACTATGGTACCAGTTACCATGGAAACTGTTGCTATGGTACCGGTTGCTATGATAATGGTTGTCATGGAAACGGTTGCTGTGATGGTGATTTTCATGGAAACAGTTGCTGTGGTAACTGTTACCATTGTACAAGTGTATGACGGACGGACGGACGTCAAATGGCTTTCGTGCCTGTGGCACGAAACCCTAAAAATTCGATTCAATTTCAATTTTATTTCTATTTTGACATAACCTAACGAATTAAAAATTTAGTGAGTATAATCAAATTTACAACTATTGTCACCTAATTTTATTTATCATTAAATGCTTTTTGAATTTTTTTTTTTTTTAATTTTTAAAAAAGAATCTAGTACAGAAACATAAAAGTATATTATACAATGTGTTATAATTTGATAACCATATAAAATGTTATTAAACGCACCTGATGAACTTAAACACTAAATTATTAATGGTTTAGAATCATTAAATACAGTGTCAAAAGGACTTTAACTATATTAAGTTTAACTATATATATATATATATATATATATATATATATATATATATATGCACGTATTAAGTACCTTCATTATTATGCACAATATAGAAAATTTACTAACTCGAAGCTAAAACGAAACTTGTTATCAATGAAGGTAATTATTGTAAATTAATATATTCAAGTATATACCTTGGAAGACAATGACCATTAGAGTTTAGAACATTATATCTATATGTATTATTTCTCTCAAATATTCACGTATTCAGCTTATATTATTATACATATGCAATCAGAATAATGAAACATAAAATATGGATTAAAATTCACAATTATTTTTTCATCTTTATTAGCAAACAAAAATTATTTGCTACTGTGTGTGCTTTATATTTCATTTGGAAATAATTGTTCGTTATATATATTTATTTCAATAAGCATGTTTTTAAATTCCCTTTATTTGAATAATCATTTAATACCATTTTCATTTAGCTAAAGAATAATAATAATTTTTTTCAGTTACAGTTTGAAAAAATAAAACAAGACTGAAATTTTTAATATCAATGGAAAATTTAAAGATTATGTAGATAGAATTTAAAAAAAAAAATATTGTCCAATTTGGTCCAGCGTAGCTGGGAGGATAATATGGTTCATTTGAATAGTATCACATACATTTTTTGTTGCTGATTGTGCTCTACAAAAAATGTATGGAACACCTTGGAAAACTTCCTTCGGTATTTTCGGAGGTTTATTTCAAAGATTTTGAAATTTTTGATATTTTCAATTTTGGTCCATTGTAGGTCGGATGCTGCGTTAAATTCAAAAAGTTAAATACATTCTTTGTTGAACATAATCTCTTGGTTCATTTTTTTGTAGAGCACTATCTTGAGAAATCTCTTCGTATTTTGGAAAGTTTATCTCAAAAATTTTGATCCATTCTAGATTGGATGCTGCGTTGGTCCATTCTAAAAGTGCCTCATATATTTTTTTGTAGAGCACTATTTTGAGATAACTCTCCTGCTAGTCACGAAAGTTTATCTCAAAAATCTTGGTCCATTGTAGGTGGGATGCTGTTTTTCCATTCAAAAATGTTACATATATTTTTTGTCTATCATTATCTTGTGATAACTCTTCTGCTAGTCACGAAAGTTTATCTCAAAAATTTTGGTCCATTGTATGTCGGATGCTGCGTTGGTTGCTCCATTCAAAAAGTGCCCTATACATTTTTTATTGAGCACTATATCTACCTTCTGTAGTATTCCCGAGAGTTTATCTGGAAAATTTTTAATTTCAAAAATATTTGGTCCATTGTAACTCGGATGTTAGTTGTTAGCTTAAAAAATTAGCCAAAAAAAAATTTCTCTGCCAGTTACTTTTAACAAATTCAGATTTAGAGGTTGTATAAATTTTCATAAAAAAAAAAAAAAATTATTTGGATGAAAATCAATTTATTTCGAAGCATTTTTTATTTCTTTTTTTTTTGCCCTCTCGGTAGTGTATCAAGTATCGTTTTGGAGAAATATACTAGAAAAATTATTTTTCCGAACTAAGTGGATATATCAATCTCCGCTTGTTATTTAACTCGCTTTATCCGATTTCGAGTCTCTCTCTCTTTCTTTCTCTGAAAAGAGGATTGAAAACATTCAGGAAAGAAGTTAGCGGCTCAGTCGACGTTATTAGATTTCTTTTCTTTCACAATTCTGCCCGGAAGTTACGTATAGTAAAGAGTAGCTTCGCTCAAAGCAAAACAGAAACATTTATCAGGATCTTATCGATAAAATAAATAGACAGTGGAAAAAGAGTGACATTTTAATTATAAGGAAGTTGTGGATAGGCAAAAGCAACAGGAAAAAAAATGAGTCATGAAAATGGAAGGCATTTCATATATATATATATATGACCGGAAAAAGAAGAGTGACGCTTTCTTTTTTTTTTTTTATTTTTCCAGTGAAAATACGAGGCAGAGTAAATGAAAGAGGATTGCCATTCTTCCTCACTTCGAAAAAAAAAATCCAATTTACGATGAAAGACTAACGATCCTTTAGATTTTGTGCATGTACCGCGCGAGAGGTGGGCTTATAGTTCGATGAAGGATGACCTAACATCGAAATTTCACCAAGTATTTCAAGCACGAGGGGGTGAAAATAAAAAAAAAAAAATATTAAACGCTTTTTCCTGCCAAAAAAATTTTTCACACAAATCGTTATAATACATGCCCCGGAAAAATTATTTGTCACGCGTTTTTTAATTACGCGGTGATATTTATTAACACATAAAATAAGGATGAGTGGAAAATATTTCCCACTTGTAAATTTTCCTTTAAAACTGAAAAATTGACGCATTTTCTAAAAAAAAAAAAAAAAAAAATCCCTTATGTAGTAAAACTGTGATTTTTTTAGTTCTAATTTTAATAATTTAGTAAAATATGTACAGAAAAAGAAAAACTTGATTTGGATTATTTTATTGATTATGATTATAGATGCACTGGAAAAAAAAATTTTGTGTTTGCTACAAAATCATTTGGTTAGGCTGTTAATTATTTTGGTTAACTAACCAAATTTTGGTTAGTTGAAACAAAAGTATATAGATATCTCAACCAAATATTTGGTTGGGCCAACAAAATTGTTTAATTAAACATTTTGAAATTCCAATCAAAATTTGGTTACGACAAGACAATAATTCGGTTAAACATTTTGAAATTACAACCATTTGGTTACGACAAGATTTAATTAACACAACAAAACAGTTTGGTCTGAAAAACCAAAATATTATCCTAACAAAAATTTGATTACAACCAAATAATTTTAAACACCAACAAAATTGTTTTGTTGGACCAACTAAATTTTGATTTTTGAGACAAAATATTTTTCTCACTTTATTATACATTTAATTAAGTATATTTAATTAAATAAAATCTTAATTAACGAAATATAAAAAGTCTTATTTATATCACATGTTAATTAAAATAATGCATAAAAAGTGCATTTGTAAATTTTCTCATTTAGTTTGTTTTTCTTTCTTTCTTTTTGGATTTAGCTCTTTATAATAGAATTTATTTTTATTTGAAAATACAACTGCAACGCGAATTACATTCAGAATAATTTCCGCATTACCAACTTTGTTGGGATTCAACACTAGTCAATTGTTATTTATGGATGTTGAATAAGCCTGTTCTTGAAATTCAAAGTCTGACGTTTCAGATAAATAATGAATTGAAAACTCTCCCTTCGAAGCTTTGAAATACCCTTTCTCTCTCCCCCTCCCTCTCTCTCTCTTTCTCTTTCTACCTTCTGTTTAAGCTCAAGTGCTATTTCTCTATTCGATTCCTAATTTTCTACCATGAATTCAACTGGGTCAAACCTTATTCCACAAATTTCAAAGGTTGGGACATAATTTAAACTAATGCGAATTCACTCTCGTCTATCTATTTCTCTCTCTCTCTCTCTCTTTTCTTTTCATTATTATCACGAATAAAACAATCAAAAAATCTTCTCCTATTTCAAAATTTCACCTTTAAATTTATTTCGAGATGGTTGTGAATCTCACTTGAATAATTTATGTTAGAAAGAAGAAATGATGTTATTTTAGAACTCTATCTTTTCTTTAGTGAAAAAAAATTGATATTATTTTTTCTGTCTTTTTTTTTTTAATTTTTTGAATTTAGAAAAAAATACAAAATGGTATTTAATCACATGAAAGAAAAATTTTGTTTTTGTTCAAATAATCAGTTGCTTTGCTATTATCAAAACAAAAAAAAAAACTTTTATTTGAATCAAACAAAACTTTATTCGAAATTTCTGTATTTAAAATAACTTTTCATTGACACAAATAACAATTATTTTATCCATTTAATAAAACTTTATAAAATTTATTCATTTATTTTACCGTCTCGCAGATGCACAATTGGATTAGTTATATATTTTTATTTTTTATTTTATTTTTGTTGAAAACTAGATTAAGAAGACGATACTGAAAGGTTTATTGGTTATTTTCTCAAGCGGAGAGTACACTTTTAATAGAATTGTTTTTAACGCCTGTCTTGTTGTAGTACTTGTATTCTTGTAATTGAGTTTTGCGTAATTAGTCTTTTCAAGAGAATAAATAGCCTCCATTTTCCCAAAGAATCGTTGTGCAGGAGAAGAAACGTCGGAGATGCAGACTGAGTATTCTCATTAATCTACAAATTGCCCCCCCCCCATCCACCCTTTCTTCATCCTCCTTCTTGGTTCAAAAAGAATCTTATTTTATTATGCAAATTTTTATATATTTTTTTTTTTTTCAAGTAGAATTCAACGGAATTTTAAAGTTCCAATGTCAATAAATATATTGGAATTACTTTAATGCGCGTAGCTAAATTTAAATCCGCTTTCCCTCCCACAGTGTGGAAAAGTTTTTAAAATCCCTTTTCTTGGATTTCTTCAAGATGGAATAATATTGAAGTTAGCGGTTTGACTTTATATATAATTCGAATTCTAAGATACCAAACAAACTCATTTGTTCAAAAAAAAAAAAAAAAAATAGTATACTTATAAGAATGTGGAAAAAAAGAAGAGGAAAAAAAAATAAACAGTCGACAAACTTGAGATCTTTATTATATTCGCTTGGATTCGGCTTAAAGTTCATTTTGCACGATAATGGCCGGTATTTTATGTCATTCAAACGATATTATCGGATCGTTGGTCCTTTGGACCAGTTCCAAAGTTTGGTAAGACGAGAGTCGAAATTGCCTTTGAGAAACGAGTTACTGCCTTCGTGTATACCTACACTACAAGAGGGGTTTGCCATTGATTATCTTGCTCTTATTACACTGTTGTCGATCCACGATGCTTATGTCAATTTTGCTCACTTATATACAGAAAAAAAATATTTATCAAAATACAAAAAATATGAGCTGAAATAAAAATTTAATATTTATTTGCTTTATTTACCGCGTTAAATTGCGAAATTAGGGGAAAAAAGTGCATTTTTTTTAGATGTACTCTGTATTTAAATAATTTTTGATTTGTAAAAATATTAGAATATTACTCAAAAGAAGAATTTTAATTTTTGTACTATTTTTTAAAATATTTATTTATTTATTTGTATAAAAAAATATTCATTTGAATAACTCTGCTCTCTGTAGGCGGAGTTTGTCACGCCCATTTTATGTGACTCCTCCCAATGTAGGCGTGGCGACAGTATCCCCCGCCTTCTACGTTTTTGCTCCGACTTTTTTTAGTCTCTGTAACTCCTCCCATTAAAGGCGTGGCAAAAGTATTCCCCGCCTTCTACGTTTTAGCTCCACCAAGTATACTTTGCATTTATCTAACTCCTCCTGTAGAAGGCGTGGTGACAGTATCCCCCGTCTTCTATCTTTTTTCTCCGCCTTGTTTAATTTGTGTAACCATTAATACTGTCGCCAATGGGAGGAGTTACAGAAACAAAAAGGGCGGAGCAAAAACTCAAAAGGCGGAGAATACTATCCCTACGCCTTTAATGGGAGGAGTTAAATAAATTAAAAAGGGCGGAGAAAAAACATAACAGACGAGGAATTCTGTCGCCACGCCTTCAATGGAAGGAGTTACGGAAATTGAAAAGGCGGAGTAAAAACATAGAAGGCGGGGAATACTGTCGCCATGCCTTCTATGGGAGGATTTACGCAATGTAAACTTGGTGAAGCTAAGACGTATAAGGCGGGGAATACTATTGTCACGCTTTAAATGGGAGGAGTTACATAAACTAAAAAGGGCGGAGGAAAAACGTAGAAGGCGGGGAATACTATGACCACGCCTTTAATGGGAGGAGTTACATAAACTAAAGAGGCGGACCAAATCCATAGGAGGTGAGGAATACTATTGCCACGCCTTCAATGAGAGAAGTGACATAAAATGGGCGTGGCAAACATTAGAATATGCCTACAGAGAGCAGAATTATACAAATAAATATCTATTTCACATTTTTTGTTTTGTAAATAAATAGTTTAAAAAGTACAATTCTTCTTTTTCCCCTTCTCCAATGTGAATCGTGATTCTGTTAGATACAGGTATTACACGAAAGAGAGAGAAAGAGAGATTACAATCATTTTCCATCATTTTTGCGAGTATTTACGAGGAACAATGAAGCGTTTAATGAACTTGCGCTCGATCGCATCGTGGTCCTTGAAGGAAGCATTGTATCTCGGGATGTCGAGAGTATGACCCTACAATTCAACCGGTATGAATGGCTGGAATTGGAACCACGAGTTTCGTGTATTCAATGTCTGCTGTTCGGTCCATGCAACATATTCCCGTCATATCATACCCTATACATAGACCAAACGAGGTGTCGGTTTTCATTGTTCCTTCTATTTTGGCATTCAGTCGACGCAGCTTTTTTTTGCACAAATCTGAATTTCGATTTCGATGAAAAACAAAAGGTGCCTTTCTACGAGAATGTAAATCAGAATTGAATTCACTTCTATATAGAGGCGGATGAGATAATTGTCAGAACGGATTTATCGAATAAAGCTCCATTTATGAATCGTTCAAAATTCACACAGTGTCTGCAACATTCAAAAAAGAAAAAAAAAATTTCCTTTTTTTTTGTAGCAAATTTTCATCTTTTATGAAATTTTATCATCATATAAAAAGGGGGATGATTTTTTACACTTCTAAGAAGAAGGTGTAACGAGGAATCGTTTTTTTAGAAGATAAAAAAAAGGAAAGAAAGAAAAAAAACGATAAAGTTAGTCTATAGAAGATGGCTTTGACTGCCAAAGGAATTCAGAGTGTAAGCTCCGACAGAGACTTTTTACGAAGAATGTGTTTTTTTAGCTTGACTTTCTTCGAATATTGTGCATGATAATAATTTAGATATATATTAAGAAAATCTTGTCGCAAAAAGTATATTTCCTTTTTTTAATATCTAATTTTCACATCAATTTTCGAAAATTTGTCTATAAACACTATTGCTGGAGGGTGAATAATAAAATGGGGTTGAATATATATATATATAGATTGTTATCTTCGATATTAAACTACAGAATAGCTTTCTGGTGATTTAGTCATATCTACACGCAAATCTTGTCGATTGAGGACTCAACTATATCTTGATCACAATTCGCACTTAAATTTTATGTATGGCCTATTTGTAAAAGCAGAGAAACATTTACACACATTTTAACAAATAAAATATATACATTCTTGTCTTAATAGCTAATAATTGAAAAAAATTTGCTTTACAATAGAAAAAAATTTATACTATTTATAGATCAATAATTTTAAGATCCAATTTTAGATTACGTTTTTTCAGGATAGGAATTTTTTTTTTTACTATTTTTATCTATAAAACTTTGAAAATAACTTTAAAACTTAAGAGAAAAGAGAACAAGTTGGAAATTTAAACTCATTTAGCAATGTTTAGAAAATAGAATATTATTGCTCCCGTCTTCCAAATGAGCTGCAAATTAGCTAGAAATGTGGGGAACATTAGGGGGTGAGAGCATAGTTTCGTTTAGTTGGAATTTCCAGTCTGCGACTCGAACGCGCGCGACGCAGGGACCGCAAAAACTTTTGCGTACCGAAACGTTCTAGCTACCATCTGTCACGCTGATTGGCTTGACAAGCCGAGTACTGCCTTTGGCAGATTACAGTTAAACGCGGTGATGAATGTTAGTCCCGTGTCGATGTTGGACGTTTCATCCTATATATATGTATATACACATCCACACACACACACACTTACACATCATCCCACCTGAATTCACATATACAGGTATTAAACTCGAACTGTGACGTATCTACAGACGCCTACTGACACTGTGGTTTCAGTTGATTAACCGACTGCAAGTTTCATTGGAATTTCCATCTGATGTTGCGAGTCATTTTCCAAAATTTGCTTCGTCTCATTCATTGCATCAAAATTTCCTCTAATTTACACTTTTGAATAATTTTTAATTTTATTTATTCAAAATATATTTTAAATCACGCAAAAAAAGGTTTGTCATATGGCCAATTTTTTAAAAAAGTAAATAGTTTCAAAATTGTCAAGCAGGGATAAAAGTAGGTGGGATTAAATTTAAAAGAGGCGGAATCAATACGTTTTTGCTCCGCCCTGTTGAGTTTATTTAACTCCTCCCATTAAAGGCGTGGCAATAGTATCCCCCGCCTTTTATGCTTTTGCTCCGCCCTTTTTTGTTTATATAACTCCTCCCATTAAAGGCGTGGTGACAGTATTAATGGTTTTACAAATTAAACAGGGCGGGGCAAAAACGTAGAAGGCGGGGAATATTATTGCCACGCCTTTAATGAGAGGGGTGGTTATAATATCCTCCGCCTTTTACGTTTTTGCTCCGCCCTCTTTATTTTGTGTAACTCCTCCCATTAAGGGCGTGGTACCAATATAAATGGTAACACAAATTAAACAGGGCGGATCAAAAACGTTGAAGACGAGATTACTGTCGCCACGCCTTTCATGGGAGGAGTTATATAAATGAAACAGGGCGGAGCAAAAACAGAAGGCGGGGAATACTGTCACCACGCCTTTAATGGGAGGAGTTATATAAACAAAAAAGGGCGGAGCAAAAAAGCATAGAAGACGGGGAATACTATCGCCACGCCTTCAATGGGAGGAATCACATGAAATGGGCGTGGCAAACATTAAACTACGCCTTCAGGGAGCAGAGTAGAATTGTTTCGGAAAAAATCGACTGTAAATAAATAACCTAGTTTTGTCAGTGTTTAGAAGTAGGTATTACACTGAACTAACAATAAAAAGTGCAGTTAAATCGTAAAGTATGTTTTAAACACAGTGTAAGAGGGAGGAGTTATGACGGAGAAATAGAGATAGGCGTTGCTGATGCATGACTTTATGATGTCTTAAACAAAGATATTAAACCTTCTGCTTCTATAAATAACAGAACTATTTCAAATTAATTTATCATCATATATTTTATGTGTCTATTGCAAAGAAAAAACAAAAAAAAATTCGTCTGTAACTAGAAAAACTGATGATAAA
The DNA here is from genome assembly GCF_019393585.1 of Leptopilina boulardi. Classification (NCBI taxonomy): domain Eukaryota; kingdom Metazoa; phylum Arthropoda; class Insecta; order Hymenoptera; family Figitidae; genus Leptopilina; species Leptopilina boulardi. Next base: position 3,440,756 of record NW_026137943.1, on the reverse strand, counting down.
CATTGCCGGTACAGGAAGTTTCGATATCCCCCTTTTTTTCCACATCTAAGATAGAGCTAACCGCCATTTTTTCCCCAATTTACGAAGATACGTGTCGTGGGAGTATTACGAGCGTGGTACTTTCTCTTGGTTGAGTTTGTGCTTTGCTGCTGCTGCTGCTGCTGCTACCTTACCTCAGCTACTTCGACGTCGCTCGCGAAACTTGGAAATTTACGAGGGAAACATGTCCCTCCGATAAAGTATACCGACTCATAAACGAGAGATAACTCCGGAAGGGTGACGGGAAAGTGGCTGAGTGTCACTACGTGCTGAGGCGTTACTTTCGGCCATAAAAACGAGCAGCCAGTTGGATTTTTAGTTGAGCGTAAAGTCACCGTGATCCCCCAACATTTTTAATGAACTCTCACAAAATGAAATTAGACTGTCATTAATCTCATTTCAATTTTTTTTTTTTTCCTCTTTCATAATTCGTAAATATATTTTCGACATCGGTATATATATAAAGTTAATTTTTTTTTTTATAGAGAAAGAAAAGTTATTTTTAATTATATTTTATCATCATTAGATAAAAGGTCCGTGGATAATAAATTGAAATTAAACCTTAAACTTTGATCTCCTTAAGGAATAGAATTGAACTTTAGGACTTTTTTTTATAGGTTTTAAAGGTGGAAGTTGCTCATTAGAGATTCGAGAAATTGACTTTGCGTTAGTGTTAGGTTTCATCAGAAAGAAGCAATAAATGGAACGTAACTGCTGGGATAGAATAGTGTCTACAACTTTTATTGTATCTAAACCGTAGAATCTCGTAAACGGAGATATTTACAGCCACATGTAGTGGAGAAGACAACATTTCTTGGTGTTTGTGTTTATGTGTGCGCCTGACAGGTACAGATACGATCGAATATGAAAAACGTCAACTGTATATATATATACTGTGGGGCATGTCCAAAACTTTTGAAAAGAACAATTACTAGAAGTATCTTCTTGACCGCGCTTAGTGATTCCCCTCTATTCTTTTTTTTCGCGCAGTCTTTTCATTAAAGAGCGTCGTTCGCATCTCTCGAGAAAAATAATAAATCCTCGCACCGTGACATCGACCAAAATGGAAGAGTCAGTTGTTGAAAAGAATCCACTCTAACCGCCTTCTTTTCCTTCTCCCTCTCATTCTTTCATTCTTTTTCATTCCAGCGCATCAAAATGTCAGTGTCGACTTTCCCTAACATTTGAGGGGAGTAACTTAATTAAAATTTGAGTGCTGGAAAATCATCGAGATTTAAGGGGAAATTATCTTCCCGTCTTTCCAATTTCACATCTCACTGCAATCAACGGAATTTCGCTTATGAATACGTTTATTCGCGGTACACTAAACTTGAATAAACGGCGGGGTTTGTTTTAGTCGGTTAACCGATTCGCTTATATTGAAATATATTTCTCTTGAATTCTATTCAATTTCTAAAAATATTACCTTCTCACATTCTAATTTACCTAAAATTCTCAGTATTGTAGAATTAGTTCTTTTCTTTTTTGGTAACTTTTTTCCCACTATAGAGAAATAATATAAAGAGATTTAATTTAAATTAGAAGAAAAAAATTGAAAAACATAAACTGTTCCTTGAATTAATGGAATCGATCATTCTTCTAGAAAAAGGGACATAAGTAATGGTCTGATATGAATTATCACGGAAAGGAAAACTAAAGGAGAATGTATTTCACCGTCGACCGTGAACTCAGTAACGATAAATAAAATAAAAAGAAAAAGAAAAAAAATTCCGAGTACAGAAAAATTGATGACTAGGTAGATTACTTTTTACAGGAGAGTGGAAAAAAATCCCAGGCAGTGGATAATAATAAAAATTGACTAAGTGTAAAATTGAACCAGTTGGTAAAGCCGTTTTTTAAAAGCACTCCAGTAGAAAATATTTTAAAACTACTCTACTCTAAAACATCAAATTATACAAATTTTATATATATATATATATATATATATATATATAAAATTATAAACAAGTTGTAAATTCAGATGTTCATTACATGAATATTTTGCTTCCTCTTTACGATCAGCAAAAAAATTTGCTTCCTCGTGGAGAAAGAAAAATTTTATTGCCAAAATGTGAATTTTTGATTTTTTATCTTTCATTAATTCTTTAAATTTACCTCAAATGTATACTTTATATATATCGATCGATTCGTCTTGACGTAAGGAATATAATTAAACAGTTTTTAAATGAAAATAAATCATTATATTATTAATTCAAAAAGTTTTAAATAATATTATATTAATACTTAAAAAAAATTTTTTAATTAAATTCTTGATTAAAAAAGTTTGTAATTTCTCACACGTCAATAAATATGTTCAATAAAAGTGAAAATAATTAATTTCATGACAGTATTTCTATACATGGTAATTATAGACGATGATTGTGTGAATTCCTATCAGTAGATATAGACAACTTTGGTCAGCCAATCGATCCAGAACTATGCAAGGACTCAATATGTTGGTCCTGAGGTTTTAGAGGTTGGGGTAAAAGGGGAGATGGAAGAGGAGTTGTTTGATAAAGGAAGACACTGTCATCGAAACCTCAAAGTGTTGTCTTTTAATAATTAATATGCTACCATAAGCAAAGGAGAGACATGAGAGGCGAAATTGCACATTTCACTGTCTGACAAAAACGGAATTCTATTTCACTTTGTAAAGAATTTTTTTCATTTTCCAAGAAAACATTCTATCTAAAAAAATGGAATAAAATTTATTGTTCTTACTGTCTTGCAATTTAGGTTCAATTGGAAGGTTTTTTTTTTAAGGTTATTGGTGTTGTTTGAAGGTAAAAAAATAATAGGGATATGCTGTTTAAGGTTTTTTGACTTTGTAAGGGATTTTTTCATTTTCCAGGAAAACATTCTATCTAAAAAAATGGAATAAAATTGATTGTTCTTATTCCTTTGCCATTTAGGTTCAATTGGAAGGTTTTTTTGAAGGTAATTGGTGTTGTTTGAAGGTAAAAAAATAATAGGGATATGCTGTTTAAGGTTTTTTGACTTTGTAAGGGATTTTTTTATTTTCCAGGAAAACATTCTATCTAAAAATCAATTATTTTTAATATATATATATATATATATATAAGAATTTTTTTATTATCCCAACTAGCAGTATAGTTGAAAAATGAAAGAAAAACATTAATATTGATTTCTTTTAACCTCAATTTCAAAAAAAGAAACTGTTATAATAATTTTGAAGTGAATTTCAGTGAGTATATCGAGATCCGCAAATAGTTAGATTATGCCAAAAGATTCTTGCTGATAAAGTCGATTCTATAGAACAGATGGAGAAAAAAAGGAAGGATAAGAAAAATCTGATTGAGTTTCTTGAGGAAAAAGTATCAGGTTAGGTTCATATTCTTGTGTATCTTCCAATTTAGTAAATTAGGTTTCTCGAGCGATTCATATTTTTTTTCTTCTTTTTATTCACCCTTAGAAAAATTTATCTGAACCCTGTAAGATAGTTTTATGATAAAAAATCACAGTGAAGTTCCCTTTCTTCATAATAAATTACTGGAATGAGACATAAAGACGGCATGTTTTTTTTTTTTTAATTTTCATATTAAAAAACAAATTTTTTTGTGATCTTATTACTATTATTTTTATTTTTTTATTGTTATTAATTTTATTTTTATTTATATAATTTTGTTTTCATGTACTCTAATTAAAATTTTCATTGCAATAATCTTTTCTAGAGAATAATTCATTTATTGTTTCATTGTATTTTAATTGAGTGGTTTTTTTTTTGCAATTTGTGGGACCAACAAAAAACTTGAGTGCTTTAAATGTTTTACTCGTTTTTTAACGTTTCTCGAATTACTCGAAGTACTGTGTAAAGGGTCAGAGTCTGATGCAAAAAAAAAAAAAATAAAAATAACGTCACAGCAAGTGGTTTTTCAAAGGTAAAACGTTGTGACGTATCGATTTCGGGAATTTACCCTCGGATTGTCATGTGAACGTCTCTTAATTCCCGACAGATGAATTAAAATTCGATGCTCAAATAGCAGGCTAATTTATTTGTCTGCATATTTTCATTTATATACATCATGTTTTCATCAGAATTGCGTATAAAACAGAAATAATAACAATAAACACGTATATGTTTTGACAAAAAAAATATTTTTTAAAAAATATTAACCAAATTTATGTTATTAATTTTTTTTCTTCAAGTATGAAACATAATTTTTTTTATATTCTATGAAGTATTTTATTTTTTTTTTATTTTAAATGAAGAGTATTTTTTAGTACATTTTACAAAAGGTCCTTATTCGTACATATAATAAATAAATAAACAAATATAAAGAATAAATATTTTGTTCGTTTATATATTCGAGGAAAAATTGATTATATTAAAATTTTTCTCATAATTTTGTATATAAATATAGGTATAATTTTGTCACACTACTAATTGCATTACATTGAAATAATTATTTTATTGGTATACACTATAAGCCTCTGTATGAATCTGTTTACGCATCAGTTGAATATAAAATGAGATGCAATTGCATGTACCTGTAATCGATTGAGCCTGTGGTTATTTGAAATTAGTTTCATTTGTTTAAATTCTCGATACATACTCATTAATGTAATTACTGTAAACGGAGATTTCATCAGAGTATACATACAATTCTTTTACCACATGTAATTAAACAGTGAATCGTTTACAAATTCTATAACATAGCCGTGATTATTCTTGACAATTCAAACCAATACATTTTACAAGCATCATTATTTTTGTTTATTTTACTTAACCAAAAAAAAACAGCGCTTGGTTTTTTTTCTATAAATCTACCTCAATGATAATTAATAATTAAATAAAAAATTTTTACCTTAAAAAATGTAATAACTAATAATAGTAATAATACTATTGCCACGCCTTCAATGGGAGGAGTTAAACTAATTCAACAGGGCGGAGAAAAAACATCAAAGACATGGAATACTGTTGCCACTCTTTGCTCCGCCCTGTTTAGCTTATGTAACTCCTCTCATTAAAAGCGTGGCGACAGTATTCCCCGCCTTCTATTGCTCCACCCAGTTTAGTTTGTTTAACTCCTCCCATTAAAGGCGTGGCAACATTATTCCCCGCCTTTTGTTTTGCTCAGCCTTGTTCAATTTGTGCAAACATTAATGCTGTTAATACGCCTTTAATGGGAGGAGTTAAACAAACTAAAGAGGGCGGAGCAAAAACGTAGAAGGCGGAAATTACTGTCGCCGCGCCTTCAATGGGAGAAGTTACACAAATTAAACAAGGCGGAGCAAAAACGTAAAAGGCGTTGAATACTATTGCCACTCCACTCCTCCCATTGAAGATGTGGCAATAATGCCATCTAATACTAATACGTTTTTGTTCTACCCTTTTTAGTTTATGTAACCATTAATACTGTCACCACGCGTTTAATAGAAGGGGTTATATAAACTCAAAAGGGCGGAGCAAAAACGTGGAAGGCGGGGAATACTATGGTTACGCCTTCAATGGGAGGAGTTACACAAACTAAACAGGGTGGAGCAAAAACGTAGAAGGCGGGGAATACTGCCGCCACGCCTTCAATGGGAGGGGTGGAGTTGCAACAGTATTCCTTGCCTTCTATGTATTTGCTCCTCCCTGTTTATTTTGTGTGTTTGCTCCTATTGAAGGTGTCGCTTCAGTATTCCCCGCCTTTTTGTGTTTTTGTAACTCCTCCCATTGAAGGCGTGGCGACAGTATTCACACCTTTAATGGGAGGAGTTAGACAAACTAAACAAGACGGTTTAGTATTATACGTAAATGTCGTTTTTACTTAGACACAATCTTTTTGGAATTCTCCTAAAATTGGAATTAGTAGTATAAAATTTTTTTTTCAATTTTTTCGAATATCAAAAAGTTCTTTAACTGTAAGTTTTGTTTGAGAAATTTTGTTTGTACGAAAAACTTTTTAATATAGTTGAAAAAAAAACAAAATATAACAACAAAACATTAAAAAGCCTCCTCTCTCTCAAAAAATAAAAAAGCAATAAAATATTTATTTTCTTTTTTTTAATCTATGTTTCCATTTTCTCTGTGTATGTTACTTTCTGAGACTTGCGTTCCCTCGTCGCCGGCAATAAACATCGTCTGGCGATTCCGAGTGCAATAGATTTGACTATATATACACAGAAAATGAAGACGAGGGGTGAAAAAAAAGGGAAACGAGAGCATATTTTTCTTTTGAGATTCTGTATATACTAAAAAGTTTTTGGCTTTGAAAAGTCGATTCTCCTTCTTGCTTTTTCACTTTTCTTTTTCCTAGTGTAATACTATCTGTCTATTTTTTCACTTGAAAATTCTTGTGAGTCGCGTTTCCCCCTCCTCACCACCCAGACACAAGTATATATCGTAACAGGGGTATTTACGATGGGTAAATGCCATGCCTCGATTTTCTTTCATCCCCAATGTTACTAAGGGTGGTTTCTTTCAAATGCAAATTGATTACTCTCTAAGAAATATATATATATATATATATATATATATATAGATACACATAAAAATCTATCGAATTGGCTTTATTTGCCGAATGCAAGAGCCAAATGCATTTTTTTTTTCATCAACAATTTTATTGAATAAAGTGAAGAGATAAATAATTAGAATATCGTGAAATTGATTTGGAAAATAAATTCAGTTATATAAATTATAGTAAAATAAAACGTTTATATAACTTGCTCGTTATGAAAAAAGGTTTCTTTGAATTAGAATGAATTTAACGAACGTCAAAGACATTTTTTTTTATTATTTCAAACAAAAGATACCAATAATTCAGTAAAATGCTACCAATTTGCTGTTTCTGACAAAAAAAAAAAAAACTCAAAATTATTTTCCGAGATTTTTTATTTTTTTTAAATTAATAATAATCCAAGACCTGAAGATGAAATAAAAAAATTGCTGAATGTGTAATTACACGTCTAATATTGTATATAGAGGTATTTGGGGGAAAATGGAATGGGGTGGTATATGATTATGAAGTGGTGTCTGTAGTCTGTTAGATTGTGTAATATAGCAGTCGACAATTTAGTGGTTCAGTGACAGATGCAAGGGAATGCCCTTCACCCTCCACCTTCTAGATTTTGAGATTTGGCTATTAGTCGTACATAACTAATGGCTACAATTCACGAGTACGACGATTATTTCGAGGGTTTTCCCCCTTCCTATTTCTACATCGATCGTCAAAAGCACCACACTAAATTCCATTCGCAAATTCGAACGCAACGTCGTGTCGTCGTCGTCTTCCCTCTGATATGTGATGGACATTTGTCTCTCTTCTGAGAATTTCAAGTTTCAAACCGTTATATATATATATATATATATATATATACTCACCAAGATGGAAACCTATAAATTACAACACTACAATTTCATTCTTGATCACATCGGCAGTAATTCATGTTCATTCTTTAATTCCTAAACAAGAAACAAACATAACCTCAAAATTTAGCGGGAAATACTTCTCTCTAACCAAAAGTCAAACATAACCTCAAAATTTAGGTCAAATTTTGGCGGAAAATACCATCCTTCTTAATCACTATATGAACATAACCTCAAAATTTATATAACCCAAGAAACTAATAACCAATAACCCTGGATTACCGCTGAGTTCGAGGCTAAGTCCGACAAACATAACCTCAAAATTCAGGTCAAGTTTTGGCGGGAAATCTCCCCCCCTAACCAAGAAACGAACATAACCTTAAAATTTAGGTCAAATTTTGGCGGGAAACCCCCCTTTAACCAAGAAACGAACATAACCTTAAAATTTAGATAAAATTTTAAAATTTGCAAAGCCTTTTAAAAAATTAAGTATTAAATTAAATAAATAATTTTTTTTTTTAATTTGGCACGCAGAAAATTGGTTATATAGTTGATAATTTATTTATCAGTAAATTTTACCGACAAGTGAATAATAATTGAACTTTTCAACCGAAACTTTCCCACTAAAATATCTCGAGATCTCTAAAATGACTTCACCTTCTTTTTTGCAAAAAGTTTTTCAAACAAAACTTTAGGAAACTTTAGAGATATTTCTTTATGTGGTTCTTGATATAAATTTTTTTTTTCGCTGAGCAACGATAAATTAGAAAAAAAAATTTTTACTTTCTTAATTATTATATAGTTTTTTTTTTTAAATTTACAACCAAATGAATGACTTGGAATAACTTGTATTTCGTTTTTAGTCGTTTAAGTAGTAAAAATCAATATAGTCAGACATGATACAACGGGAATATATATATATACCCAGATAACACACGTACTAGTACGGTAGTAGTATGATACTAGTACGACGTACTAGACGTACTAGTACTGTACCAGCCATGTACCTTCGCACGGTACCAGGTACTGTACTAGTACGGCGTACCGGTATGCAATATCGGTAGAATACGAGTACTATACGAGTACGACGTACTGAAAACTTTTGTGACTTAGTATAACGTACTGTTATTGTACTGGTACAATACTAGTATGATGTACAATATAAAATATTACATACCCTCCCCTTTCTCTTCCCACAATAGTATTTTCATTATTTTCATTTATTATTCAAAAGAAAATCTGTGGGAGAACTGAAATAATAATAATTCATTTTTATTGAATCATTTTTTTTTATTTACATCATATATGTAACTTGTATTCTCACTTATCTTAAAATATCTGGTGTTTTATATTTTTTTAATTACTTAACTTTATCAAATATTAATTGATTATTTCTTTACATTTAAACATTATTTCAAAAGAATTTTAAACTTGATGTTATAAATTGCTTTGAAATTTGCTTTGAAAAACATATTATCACATCCTAACCTATAAATATGTTATATGTATAAGAAAAACTATAACGAAATAACACACAATTGAATTTAAAAATATATCAATATGATCAAGACCGAATTTATGAATTTTTCTCATTATAAATGTAAAAGATTTTGATGTTTTTCAATGAAATAACACCATGGCACCATGTCAAAGTAAAAGAATATAAATCTTATAAAGATCGATAATTTAATATAAATTTAATCTTGGATATTCAAGATGAGTACAGAAGCACAAGTTACAAACGTTAAAACTCTTTTGCTGCATCATAAACGACTTTTTTCACCAACATTTAATGCACCGTTTTCAGTGACGCGTTCATATTTGACAATTGTCAAGAAAGTGAGGTTGGGTTGGCATTACCAGCAAAGACTCCCAGTACGACGTACCAGTATTATATTTGTATCGTACAAGTATGTTGTGCTTCTTATTTCAGAAGTATGACGTACTGGTATTGTACTAGTACTATACTTTTATCGAGTAATCATATTTTACAATTCTAACAGTACGACATACTTTTATTGTACTAGTACCGTACTGGTACGACATATATCATTATTTTGTACTTGTATAAAACTAGTATAATACTAGTACGCCGTACTCGTAAATAACGATTAGTACGCTTGGTTATCTGGGTATATATATATATATATATATATATATATATATATATCTGAAGTAGAAATTACTGTTTTTAATCTATAAACAAAATAAATTTAATTCTAAAAGATTTTTTCCTACTTGTAGTTTGTTCTAATTAAGTCTTTTTCAACTTTAGAAAATATTCATCAAATTTTAATTTCTAAATAAGAAAATCATTATTAAATTTTTATTTGAAAAATTTTTCGTTTATATTGAATTTAATTATAAATTTCAATAACTTGTCAAATAATATATAGAAATTCGTTAATATCAATTTGTGCAGTGTTTATCTTCGCTCGGTTGGAAATTCAATCATTACCCAAATAATGTTCTATATATAGTATATATCTGTTAGAAGGAAGGACCAAAACCTACTTTGCCTAATCCCTAATATCCAGGCCGAAGAACCCAACGTGGCGTGGCATCACGATTTATCCTATACTAAGCGAGAAATCATGAATAATTTAAACCAATCCTCTCTTTGTTCTGTTGCCATTCGCAGCTTCATTTATATCCTGGACCTCGCCTCGAAATCCTTAATTATCCAACGAAGAGACTTAATTCAGTTCGGACGTTTCATGTGGCGCTAATGTTTTTAAAGGGATCGTTGGACTTCTCTCAATTTTAAACGTCGAGTGCTTTCAAATAAACGAATTTCTGTTTCGAAAAAAATTGTCCCTCTTGCAAAATAACGTTCGAAACATTTCTCTCTAAAAAGGTTTGTTGGGAAAATTACTATTTTTTTTTTTTTTTTTATTATTATTAATTTCTTCTGGAGAAATTAATTTTATGACAAAATGTAGAGAGAGAAAATATAAAGTTAGGTTATAATAAATGTTTCTCCAACGAAATCAAAGTGATTTTCTCTTTGTGGAATCTAATAATAATATATAAAAATAATTACAAAGATGTAAAAAAAAATTAAAATGTCCATGGTACATATAAAAAAATAATAATAAAAGGACAAAAGATAACAGAAAATTGAAAAATAATTCATAAAACTAAACGTAAAATAATAAAATTTTACAAAAATACTAAATGAAAAATGAAAAATTAACTTATTAAAAAGTCGTTTAAGAAAAAAAAAAGTAATTGTTTGCAGAAAAAAAACAATTTCCTGTAAATTTTAAATCTGATTCTTTGTTTTAATCTTTTCTTTTTACAAATACACATTTCGAGACTCTCAATTGTTATTTAAAGAGTGCAATGTAATGAGTTTTCTGACAATTGAAAAACATTAATTTCACCATTAATAAAATGGCGGTAAACACAACGAAATTTGCGGAGGTGATTTTTTTTTTTTTACTTTTTCATCGAAAAATACAATAAATAATAGTGGTATTGAGTAACTTTTAGATTTGATTGAATTCATTCTCGTCAACCATTCTATGTTGGAGGCCATTCTGTCCCTGTAATTGGTGATTTTACAAACAACCTCTCTGTTCATTCGACGGGTGAGGAAAAATCGATGTGTAAACCTTTGGGAAAATGCTTTTCGATTCTGATTCGAATTCAAGTTAACCATTTGCTTTTTTACGATAAACTCGTTTTTTTTCACCCCCTATTTATTTTTGCATTGATATTTTTGTGTTGTGTGTAACGGCGATAAAAGTATTTAATGAAAAAATAAAATAAAAAATAAAATGATTTATAAAACTTGTCGAAAACATTTTTTGTTGGGAAAATAATGGTTTTTTATATCACTTTTTTTTTTTTTTTTTTTTTTTTTGACAAAAGCAGATCACGAGCTGTAAAATTTATTTTTGACATTTGGAGAGAATTAGAAATGCCTTTTGTTTTAGAGTACAATATGACGTTATTGTGGATTATATAGTGCAAAGCGCAACTATTCATGCATAATCACATCAAGATTATCTGCTCGATATAACCTTGTTAGTTAATAGATCAGTATTATCATTATTATTCTGTATTGTAAAGCTTCTAGGGAATTCGACATGCATATAATTTTGATATACATAGTCCCTAATTTATGTAATTCTCAGCTGTGCATATTATTCTATTGTTTAAATAACAGCATTAGATTAATTTTTCAAAAAAATTTTCTTTATAATTGCACTGTACTCGAAAAAGGTACTTTTTTTGGAATAAACTAGGTATATTGTACTCTCTAAATCTGAATAAGTGAAATTTCACTTAGAATATTTCAAAAGTCTTTCACGTAGAAAAATAAGTGTATATGCACTTAAAAATAAGTGATTTTCACTTAAAAATAAGTTAAGTTTCACTTATTTTTAAGTGTATATACACTTATTTTTCTACATTAAAGAAATATTCTAAGTGAAATTTCACTTATTCAGATTTAGAGAGTGTATTAACCTAAATTGTGTAGGCTATAAATTCAATGGTGTCAGTTTTTCAAAATTCAAAATAGTGGATTAATTTTTTTTTTAAATTCAACTAATTCACTTTGTTACTCGGTGATTTTTTGGGGGTCGCTGACACCAGATTTGTACACTAAGAAAAATATGCTATTGAATCAATAGCATTTCTGCCAAAGGTATAAAAATTATAGATTCAAAAGCATATGCTACAGAATCTATAAAATATTTTACAAATTTTATAACATATGCTTTTGAATCAATAATTTTTATACCTTTGACAGAAATGCTGTTGATTCAATAGCATTTTTTTCTCAGTGTAATTAGCGATCCCAAAAACACTCGTGTAATGAATTTTAAGTGAATTGGATTTTTAATAATGTATCCGCATTTTTTTAATTCTGAATTAGTGAATACTTTTTTTGTGAGTAAAGTCATCTGCTAATTGTTAACTTTTCATAAAAAATAGTTGAAATTAATTAAATACAGAGAGTTAAACTAAAAAACTACTAACCCCGTTATATTTCTCGGTTTAATTTTTGCAGTGTAATTAAAATTTTTTGCTAATTTAAATTTAGCGTATATCAAAGCTTCAATGAATGAAAAAAAAAAAGATGTAAAATTCAAAGAAGAGAATTTCGGAGATGTTTAAAAAAAGAAAGAAGCAGAAGAGGCAAATTTAGAAAAAGGAAAAGGGTGAGAAAAAGAGTTAAAGTCTCTGTAGCCATATAAAGAGACAAAGGACGCAAGGATCCTGTATGCAAGAGGACTCTATCTCTTGTAGACTATCGAATTACAAAGTATCCCCTGTCTGATATAATCCAGCCCCCAAATCCTGCTCTCGAGAGTGCACACACCGATCGCAGTAAAAGGGTGGCGTTTTCTCTCTCTCTCTCTCGATCTCTCTCTCTCTCTCTCTCCTTTCAAGTTGGGGTATCAAGGTCCATAGGGGGAGGGAAATGAAATTGACCAGCATCTCTGCCACTTGAGAACCGCACGGCAATTACGAGGCATCCCCATGGCCCATTGCCATTGCTGGCGTTGGCGTTGTTGTCGCCTGGGCCATTGGCATTGGTTACCGACCTGGAATCGAGTTGGCTGGGGACTCGAGGCTCTCTCTCTCTCTCTCTCTCTCTCTCTGCGGATGCTCCTAGACACTAGTATACACTAGACACTAGGACACTAGTCGACACTAGACGCTCGACACTTGCTCCAAAACGCGACGCGACGTATGTATACATTGCTCAGCATTGTTCCACGAGTTGAACCCCAGCTCCTATATATCAAACACCCTCTCTACTCCCCCCCCCTTAAATCACAACTATCTCCCCGCAGCTTAACTAACAATGCGTTCGCGAGACTCCTGCTTTCTGCTTACCATTCCGTCGTTATAGCTGTTAGCCAACCTTTACCCCATATACTGTATTTCGTTATCTTCGGTCAGTTAGAGAGAGCCTCACGATTACGGTTCCCTCTATACTTCATTTCCGCTTTAATTATTGTTTCTCTCATTTTTATTACACTTTGATATACCACATTATGAGCAACCAAATGACTAGAGGGAGAAAAAGTCATTTTTCTCATAAGGGGGAAAAAAAAAAGAAACCTTGGGAGTAAATTAGAACAACAAGATATTGAGTTAACGAGATTTATCTATAATTGTATAAAAAAAAAACAACTAATTGTAGTTAATCTGATGATATAAATTTGTATTTAGGGACGGATCATAAATTACTATGTAGAAAAATCGAATTGGAACATTTGATACGTATCTCCCTCTATATTGAAGAAAGATCTCGCTATCTCTGATTCAAGAATCTATGTTTTTTTTATGTTTTCTTAATATTTTTGCTCTGATTTTAATCTCATTCCTTTTGAACCAAAAAATTAACCTAATTTTTGAGGTTATGTTAGCCGATTTTAACCTCAAACCCAGCGACTTCTTAATCTAGAGATTGATCTAATTTTGAGGTTATTAGACAATTTCAACCTCAAACCTTCCTGACCTAGAAACTAATTAAATTTTGAAGTTATATTAGCCGATTTTGACCTCAAACTCAGCAGCTTCTTGATCTAGAAATTGATCTAATTTTGAGATTATGTTAGCCGATTTTAACCTCAAAATTAGATTAATTTCTAATTCAAGAAACTGTTGGATTTGAGGATAAAATCGGCTAACATTATCTCAAAATTAGGTCAATTTCTAGGCCAAGATGCCGCTAAGTTTCAGATTATGTTAGCCGATTTTAACCTCAAACCCAACGAGTTCTTAACCTGCAAATTGACCTAATTTTGAGGTTATCCTTTTATGTTTGATTTTAATCCTGAGCATTTAACAAGTTAGAGAGCGCTGAGTTTGACGTTAAAACATAACCTCAAAATCAAGCCTAAGTTCAGGGTTAAAATACTAATAATCTAATTTTATTCTTTAAATCTAGTCACTTTTGACTAATTCAACTGCGCCGATTCGTTTATTAAATCTGAAAAAAAATATTTATCTGGAACAACAATATGTTTCTCTAGAATAGCTAAAACTTTCGCTATTTTAGTGAAATATTCATAACTCCGTCAATTTTAGAGAGCACAAAAATAATATTGTAAAACAGATTATTTATTTTTTTTTTTTTAAATAAAAAGCTTTAAACTAATTGGTTGGACCAATTAAAAAAATTCAGCTTGTTGAACCAACTTAAGTAATCCTTTAAATTTTTTTCAGTAATTTAATATTCTAAAAAAAGTATGTGTGAAAATGTATGACTGGCTTTACGGTTGATTATAGTAACATAATCTTATTTTAAATAATTAATTTCACTTATTATACTAAATGAAAATATATATATTATAAGAAATTTCAATAAGTGAAGATAGTTTGAATAAAAAGGTGAAAATTTTTAATATTTCTTTTCTAAATTATTATTAAAATCAACCTTTTTTTCATGAAGCAAAAATACGATTTTTATATTGGAAATAATTCGAAACCTTTGAACAATTGGTTTAACGGAATCTCTTTAATTAAAAAGTCACCCTCTTTTATTTTTTTTTCTCTCTCTTCTTTTTTTTTCCTTCCGGAATGTTATGTCACAAAGTAAAATAATTATAAACCCAATAGACACATATTAATAAGTTTTGACTATATATATATATTATATAAGGGGATTAAAAATTTTCGTATATTAATTGGGGTGACACACAGGGGCCTAGAATATAGCGGCAATCTATTAATTATTTATAGTAATGCGTTATTGATCCGTCTGGCTTCCCTAGGCTGGACACGATCCGTAAACCAACCATCCTATATATACACTATACTGTATCTCGACGGTCCCTTGGTTGCAGGTGCATAACCCGTACCATCATTAGCGCACATCGAATATTCCACCTATCTATGCAACATATGCCCATTCATCGAGCTTACGTAATCTTTGTACTGTCATTCAGTGCACAATTAACGCGTGTAAATAAGGTATATGTATCTATATATATATATATATATATATAGTTACATTCGTCCCCCTTCACGTGTGGAAGCTATCGTACCAACTATATATACATGTTATTTGAATTATGCGCGAGGGGAAACTGATTCCAACAAAGGTTCGTAAACTGGTTATAAAGTAAACAAATGACGCCTGAATAATATTCCATTTCCAATTTCTCTTATATGTATATATATATATATATATATATATATATATATTATATACACATGTATATATTCTATATGGAAACACTGCATGTGATTTGGTAACGTAATTAATTATCACTCTCAGAAATGTCCGATCGGTTGATTAATCAAGCTAAAATGTGAAACCACGCAGAAAAATAATATGCGGCCAAAATTATCATTATTGTATACATTAATAATATGGTAATTATAATTATTTATATATTTCTATTATATTTTATTAATTATATATGGGCAAATCCACGAAACTTTTAATTTTTGTGATATATCACAGAAAAAACACGCTGGATAAATTTTTATTGCGGGTAATTTTCACCAATGCTAATTCACATAGACGGTGGCGCGCCCCCTCAACTAGGATAAAATTTGTTGCAGGTAATTTTTATACCGATTTTTTATACTGAATTATTTTTAATTAAAACTTTGGGTATCATTTTTTTTTTTTTTTTTTTTTTTTTTGCTAAATTATATTTAGAAATATGCAATTCGATTTACAGAGAAGTTTGAAAAAAACATTGAAGAGAAGTTATTTTTAAATTTGCCGCTTAAAATTGGATGCGCGCGATGATTTATGTCATCACGTGATAGCAGAAAAGGCATATGTTGGAAACCATTTTGGTTATACGAAATCAAAACATAACCCCAAATAATCATCGTATTTGACATTATTAATAAAAAATAAATAGAAATAAAAAATAAATAGTCATTAAAAGATTATAATAATATATGTTACCTGATTCGTTGTTACCCAAAATTTTGGTAGAGGCCCAACTCAAGTTTTCTTCCGACTTTACTGAGTTCGGAAAATCTAAAATAAATATTAATTTAATTAATAATAAGTTCGTTGGTCAAGGATTAAAAAATAGTATAAAAAAAATTATTTTAATAATATTTTTTTATGAAAAGTAAAAGAATGAAGTAAAACTAACACATAATCGCCCATGCTTAAGACACATGAAATTATAACCTAAAAATTTTTTGCCTCTAGGGTCCCTTTTCTCATAGTGCATCACTATATTAAACTCTTTTTTTTTTTTTTTAATAATAAAGCAAAAATAATTTTTAAGTGAAACTCAATTTGAAAATATAATCGATTAATAAATTTCAATAAATCAAAGAATAAAAAGAATATATAGACATTTAAAAATAAAATTTTCTATCAAGGAAGAAAAGTCAAGAAGCATGTTATATGTTAAAGCGTTTATAAATAAAAATTTCATATTAATTTGAAATGACAGTATAGAAATGCTTTTTAATTCAATTATCGTTCTGAAAATAGTGATATAAACAGTTGATAAAATAATTGAGTACACATTAAGAAATGTCAATTTTCTTCATTGATTCAAGTGCAATTTTATATATGACAAAATCCATTAAAAAGAAATAGAAATTTATAAATTCGTAAAATAACATAGTTTTATATTTTCTAATAAAATATTCACAATTTACTTCTTTTTTTTCTATTCATATTCTATATGAGAATAAACGATTTTATTTTTAATAGAATGTGAAAATTTTATTTATTTACACAATATAGGGATTACAAAAAAAAAAAAGAATAAAAATTCCCTTTTGTACAAAAGTAGTAAATTTGTAAAAAAAAATTTTTTTTTTTCCTAAATAGATTAAATAATTAAAAAAAAAAGAAATATTATTACCCCTAACAAGGCCTTTTCATAAAATTAATTAAAAAAACAATTTCAACAAAAAGCAGATATTAAATAATATATAAATAAAAATAATTTTCTTTTAATCTTTTATTGAATAATATAATTTATTTTCATAAAAATATATTTTAATATTAAATTCATATGTGAATCATGTAGAGTGACACAAGAGCTAAGGGATTCTCTCATATATATATATATGTGTGTGTAAACGCTCTAATTAAAATGCAAAACCATTCGCATTCTCCTTTGTCCTAATCATGTCACTTTTCAAGTTTAAATATATTATTAGCATGAGGCTACTACTTCTTTATATTCCTCATTTTTTTTTTTTTTTTTTTTCTCGGGGAAAAAAAAGTTATTTTACGGGCACACATTTCTCTTTCATTTGAAATTAAATAGTACCGATCCATATGTACATCCTTTGGGAACCATAAAACCGCACGGTATCTCAAATCTGCCTAGCGGTTTTGCACCATTAGCAGCATTTAGCAATTCGTGCGTAATGAAAATACCGTGAAATGAGTGCGGATTTACTATTACAACTTCAAGTATCCGTGTGCGGTTTAAAAATTTGCATTTTCAACTTGTATATATATATATAGACTTTATATTTATATATAACTCTAATTAGAACATTTTCAAAATCAATGTCTAAACTTGATTTTATTTATTATTATTAAGAATTAAAATAATATATTAATTAATTTAAATGTCGCTCATAATTATCCTATAAAAACATTAATTAGAATTTTTTTTCTTATTCACACAGAAAAAAAGGTGGGTAAAAAGTTGTAAAAATAGAGGATAAAAATCGTTAGGATACAGGGTAAAGGATAAATTTGTGATAGATAAAAATTTTACTAAAATATTATTAGAAAAATGGATTAAAATTAAATAAAAAAAAAATATATTTAATAATTTAATTTGTCATGATATAAATGTGAGAATGTGAAATTTTTTTTCCGCATTTTTACGTAAACCAATTTTTGGCAAGCGCTATATTTTTTTATACTATTTGCAAAATTACACATGTACAAACAAGTTAGTTCCTTGAAATCCAGATAAAATCGCGTCCATTAGCTACAGGAATGTAATAGGGCACATTCTTAAAACCGAGAGAACATTCTGTTAAATTTGTAGTTTACAAACAGAATTTAAAGTATTTCGACCCACACACATATTTTGTTTCTCTATTTTCATGACTAAATTGACAAACATTTCTTATTGTATTTAGAAATAAATGAAAAATAACGAATTTTTGAAATAAAAATTAATTTTGTTGATTTTATTTTCAAAAAAAAAAAAAAAAAAAACATTTTTGAACACACTTCTTATTTTAAAGAATGCGAATTCTGAGCTCGAACAACGTGTATGCAGCAAAACAAGTTAGGCAACCTAAACTACATCGTTACGGAAAAAAAGTTTTCGACTTTTGGGAACAAGGTCCAAACGTGCTTGTGTTGTCAACAAAGCCATGAGAAAATAAAGGGGAGGGGGGCCGATTCGTTCGTTTCTGTTTGAATAAGTAGTATATAGTTACCCAGCCTAATAGCAGAGAAGGCAGCAGTGTGACGACCATTGAATACAAAATTTCTTCTAAAGAGCAAAAGAGAGAGAACATACAGCTTTATACTTGAACCTGTCGCGTCAAACCACCATATAAACACCTTACTCGTTTCCCTTTTACGAGGATGCCATTTCGTTCCCTTTTCTTTGAACGCATTTACTTTCGCGAAATGACTCCAAAACAAAATACAATCTAAAAGGGGCCGTAAAATCTTTCCTACGCGCCACAAAATTGCTTTTTTCTCATATATATTAGGTCATCAAAAAATTTACTGATTAATTTATGGTTTATTATTCGGATTAGCTCGTTGGACAGGGGTTCAAAACTCAAAATGATTATTTACAAATATAGTTATGAAAGCAAAAAAAATGTATTAAACGAAACAATATATAAATAACGTGGCAGTTGAAAGGCTCAGTTGATTCTGGGCTGGTTCGGTTTCCGGGCCTGTATTTATACCAGCTTTCGCACAAGCCTCTCCCACTCCGGTAATATGGCGCTGCAGTGGGGGAAAAAATCTGAACTGCGCGGCGTCACCCTCATTTTTATACCGTGACGCGCAACTATGGAAGTAAAGAGCAAACATTGAGGCCTTTCTTTACCGTCCGCGTTTTTGCCTACGTTACCATACGATTATACCAGACAATATTGGCTAAAATTGTAACACAAATTTCACATTGAGTAAAAGTATCAAAAATAAAAATTATACAAAGCAGATATTTAAATATATTTTTAAAAATTTATTTACATATAAAAAAGAATTTATTATTGTTTGATTAATTTTAAAATTCGGTCACAAAAGTTTTTGACGAAAGTTAATTCGAGCAAATAAAAATTCCTGTCGAATAAAATTTTTGGTAAAAATAAAAATGGCATTTCCGCTGCATTGCTAAATATTAATTTCAAATCAGAAAAAATGTAATTTTTTTTTTTTGCATAAAAATGAAAATAGAATTGCTGCTTGTATTGAACGTTAATTTTGAAAGTAGATTTAATTAAACAGTTTTGATAGCGAATTCCCTTTTTGTGGAAGAGTCATAAAAGGAGTGTTTAGTGTATAGCATTGAAGGCAGAAAATGCAAAATGTTTTCCTTACATACTTTTAAAGGCCATTTTACAAGCTTTCTACCATAGTTAAATGTAAGTCGCAAGCACATTTGCAAACTACAACACTTTTCTCGCATTACATTTCGCCTTTATAAAAGGCTCTTACAAATGGAATACACCTTTTAAAAAAAACATTTAAAAATGATAAATATTTCAAGTTATCCTTTTCAAAGTTTTAAAATTATTATTCTTTTTTATTTAGCTACAATATACATATTTTATATAACTTTAATAAAATATCAATTTGTTTCAAAAGCATTTTCATAAACGTCAGTATTTTAAATTTCATAAATTTTACAATAAAATATCGTAAAAAAAAAGAATTTTTAAATTTTTTACTAATTGATAAAAAAAAAAATCAGCCAAGCTTAACACAGAATGAAATTTGTTTGAAACAACCAAATTTTGGTTGAATCAACTAAATAAATTTATTTTTATACAATTAACCAAACTTTTATTTGAACCAATCAAATAAATTTATTTTTATAAAGTTAACCATACTTTTGTTTGAATCAACCAAAATTTTGTTTGGCTCAATCAAATTCCTTCTTTGTTTGAAAAAATTATTTAAATAAACAAAACGTTTATGAAATCAAATAAATATTTCTTTGAATCAAACAAATTTTGTTTCAAATAACCAAAACCTTGTGTTAATACAAAAAATGATATATTTAGTTCAAACAAACCTTTTTAATTTGAATTCAGATTTAGAGAATATGAATATATAGATGGAAAAACATATAAATAATAATAATATAATTTATTTAAAAATTACGAACAAATTTATCCCAAATATTATACCAAATTATTTCACATTAATTTGAAAATATAATTCTATTATTATAATAACGCTGTGCTCATTTTTTTTTCCAAACCATTTTTTCCCTAATTGTCTCCCCCTTCTCCCAAATCTTTTGAATCTACACAGATAAATTGACTTTAATTTCCAAAGTAATAATGTCAAAAATTTATCTCGCGCTTCAGTAAATGGATGAAATATCGTTGACCTGATTGCGGTTTTATCCAACAGAAAAATAACCAAGTAATTTCTACCCAGTTAGTTGTAAATGAAGCTATTTTAACTGGAGTAATTTAAATTCTATGAAAAATGATGAAAAATAAATCGTATTAATTTGACTTTCAAATTTTCCAACCGGCCCATAAATACAATATTTTTTATTGAAAGTAGAATCATACATATTCGTTTTAGTTGTCGTAACGAAATTTTGGATGTTGTTACCAATTTTTGGTTGTCGTAACCAAATTTTGGTTGGCGTAACCAAAGTATGGTTGCCATAACCAATTTTTGGTTGTTGTAACCAAATTTCGGTTTTCATAAACAATTTTTGGTTGTCGTAACCAAATTTTGGTTGTTATAACCAAATTTCGGTTGTCGTAACCAAATTTTGGTTGGCGTAACCAAAGTTTGGTTGTTATAACCAAATTTCGGTTGTCGTAACCAAAGTTTGGTTGCCATAACCAATTTTTGGTTGTTGTAACCAAATTTCGGTTGTCATAAACAATTTTTGGTTGTCGTAACCAAATGTCGGTTGCCGTAATCAAAGTTTGGTTGTCGTAACCAAATGTCGGTTGCCGTAATTGAAGTTTGGTTGTCCTAACCAAAATTAGGTTACGACAACCAAATAAAAAATAGTTAAAAGTTATTATTTTTTTTTTTTTTTTTTTTTTTTTTTGAAAAATTTTTAACCAAAATATTTTTTTAAGTATTTTTTTTCTACATTTTCGTAATTTTGGACAGAAAGAAAAAAAAAATTGTCACTTTTATTTTGATAAAAGATTTTTTTTTCCCCTTCACGAGAAAGTTGAAAAGAAATTGTGACTTAAAGAAGGTGGAAGATAACAAGTATAAGGGTTAGTGTTTGTGTCATCTATTTGTGTTGTATGATGCCAATTACTTGTCTTTATGAGCCGTATCGAATATCGTCTCCTACAAGCTCACCTTATACCCACGTGACCTGAACGACGCCATTGGAGACATTTCTCTTTCGTCAAGGCTAATTTCCCTTCTTGTTAATTAGAGAAATAAGCCAGTTCCTAAAGGATTAGAGTTGGAAGGGGTCTTGAAAAGCACATCTAATGACAAGCTTATATATATATATATATATGTTTTGGACAATTTCAAACTAATCATCTCTTATCGAAAAAAAAATTTCCCCAATAAAAATTGTTTATTTTAGCTCATAATTCCGTGGAACGTCGAATGTAGGATCAGAATTTCTTTAACGAATCACCTAAAATTTATTCTAATTCTGATTCAAGGAATAAAAAAATTTAATTAAAAATTCTCCTTTTTTACAATCAAAAAACTGGTTTGAATATATTTTTAAAAATAATTTTTTTATACAATAAACAAGTTATATGATAGATATTTTTATTTTTTGTATACAGAACTAAATAAATTAATTAATAAAGTGAAGAGATAATTTGAGAGGAAATTATGTTTTATTTTAGAATTTGAATTTGCCGCGTATTTCTCTGTAGGTAAAGTAGTAGAAACCGACAGTGAGAAATCTCTCTCACAAGCGAGTTGAAGACTAAAAAGTATATAAAGCGTGACGAAGTATTACAAAAAAGAATATCAAAAAATAATCAATAATAAAAATCTAGTACACTGAAAAAAAAATTTATTTGATTCAAATAATCGATAACTTAACTTTTATTAAATAATTTTTTTACCATTATTTTCCAAGTCTAGAAAAACCTTCTTTTTATTCTTAAATCTATTAACTGGACCTCGAGCCTTTTTTTTAATAATAATTTAATTTCCAGTTTACAAAATAAAATTCTTTTTTTATTCGCTTAAAACTACTATTTTTCATACAATTAGTAAAAATTCTCATTTAAAGTTTAGCAAAAAAAAAAATTAATAAATTTTAAAAAAAACCTTACGACGACTTTATATCGAAGTATATTGTATAAATCATAAATTTTTGAACAAAATTCATTAATCGTTTTCAGTCACAGACGAACGTTTATATATATCAAGTTTGCATTGAAAACTTTGCAAAATCATAGAAAAACTTTTCTATCTCGTTAAAACATCAACTTTTCTTATAAATTAACGATCAGACCAATTATCAAGCTAAAAGGGGTTTTTAGCTTCAAGAAATTTCAACTTTCCCCTAATTTTCCCACTATGCTGCATTTCAAGGTTTTACTTTACTTAAGTCCAAAAAAAAAAAATTAAGAAAAAACTAATTAAACTCCATTCTTTACACTTCGATTACGATTCCATTTGCTAAGATCAGCAATTTTAAACTGTTTTTTTTTAAAAGGAATTTTGTAAAATTTTCTCCTCGAAACAAATTTTATCCAAATCATTTGATTCACATAAGGGATGTATTAAGAAATTCTAAAAATTTTTAGTTAGAATTTTGTATCGACAAAAATTTTGCTTTTAGCCGAATTTTTATTTTTTCAAATTTTTATTTCTCCGAATTTTCATTTGTCAAAATTATTATTTGTTCAAAATCGGTTCAATGAAAATTATCAATTGTGTCAAAAAATAATTCGAATAAATGAAAATTCTATATTATGAAATTCTATTAGAAATTATTCATGCGTTACTAAATTAAATGTGTGTGAGAAAATTATATTAATCGGAATTAGAAAAAAAAAAAAAAAAATTGCAAAATTATGTCGAGTCAAATTCAAACTTTATACATATATAGAAAATACGATTTGGATGCGCATCGACGCAAAATCCACAGTTATACCAAATGGGAATGAGAAAACGGATTGGTTCCGGCAAATTACTGCGGGAAACGCAGAATCCGATCACACGACGATGTAACTTCCCCAATGGGAATTTCAAAATGAATTTCTTTTAATTAAGCGATCCTGAAAAGAAGATTAACACAGCTGTACTATACCCCCAACCCCCCCTCCCCACCCCCTTCCATCCCTCTTAATCATAGAAATTGTATCGCGAGCTGCGTATTCACACTCAGCAAAAAAGGAAATACCGACACATTTAAGCCTTGAATTTAATTCCATTCCCTATTAATTTTTCCCCAAAAAAAAAAAATTTCAAAAAAATTTTTTCTCAAATATTTTAAATTATAATTTAAACTTTAACTGGAATCAAATTTTTTTCAATAGATTTTTATTATTAATTATTTTTTGATATTGTTTTTTGAATATTTCGTCCCGCTTTATATACTTTTTAGTCTACAACTCGCTTGTGAGAGAGATTTCACTCTGTCGGCCGCTATTTGAAACTACTACTTTACCTACAGAGAAATACGCGGCAAATTCAAAAATAAAACATAATTTCCTCTAAATTTTTTTTTTATTACAAAATTATTTATTTTATTTTTTTATTTATAATATTTCTCTGAATATAATTTGAAATAATATAATTACAGTCACCATCCTTCTCAAAATGAAATTTTGATAATTTTTAAAATAATTCAAATTTTTTCTTTCTGAATGTTAAATGAATTATAGTTGATTCAATAACATTCAGGTGAATTCACATTCCTTAAAGTGGTCTCTTTTATATAGGGAATTCATCATTTGGACGTAACCTTCCCCCCCCCACCACTCCTCATTCTATTCGCCCTTTTCACCAGGGATTATATTACAAGGATTCCGACGCAAACTTATACGTTCTACCCTACTTGTTATGGGGTCTCGTTTCCCGTATATAGTTGACCCGTTAACACTCGAGCATTTACGAGCATCCTTCCAACCGCGTTTAACATTTCATACCCCCTTCATATAGAGCAACTTTTATACTACAAAAAAAAAAAAGAAGAAAAATTTCTTCACAGTCGAAATTTCTTTTTAGTTCGATCGAAAAAATTTTCCAATACTCCTTTCGCGAAGTACGTTTGTTACGTTATTACATCATAAAATGAGCTCATAATAAAAAGATTTTTTTTTATGTTACGCCTCATATTTTTTCAACAGGTACAACTACAGATTGAACTTTATGAAGCTTTTATTTTTCGATTTTTTTCTTTTTTGTCTGAGTGGTATTTTAGAGGATTTATACTTGACCACAGATTTTTTTTTACGATGATGGAATTCATCAAGAAAATAATCTATAATACTTTTATTTTTTAGTTTTAATGTCAAAAAACAAATTTATTAAAATTACTAAAAATTATATTAAACTTGGTAAATATTTACTAAAATTTTAGATATTTAAATATAGTATAGCAATAAATACTAATTTTTTAGTAAATTTAATTTATTTATTTTTTATTGATAAATAAAATAAAAAATTATAAAAAAATTATTTCAATTATTTACTAGTCATAACAGTTATTTGAACTGCAAATATTAATTTTAACTAAATGAAATTGACTATTTCAATTTAATACTACACTGAAAGAAATATTTACTTGATTCAAATAATCGGTTACTTGAGTATTATCAAAATAAAAAATTTATTTCTATAAAATAATTTTTTATTTGAATTAAATAAACTGTATTTAAACCAATAATTTTAGTATTTGAAACAAATAAAATTTGACTCGAAAATTACTTAGTTCAATGTTAATAATGGGGAAAAAAATTTATTTGATTATAGTCAAGTAATTGATTATTTGAATCAAATAAATTTTTTTTCAATAGATTTTTACTGTTGATTATTTTTTGATATTGTTTTTATCAATATTTCGTCACGCTTTATATACTTTCTAATCTTCAACTCACTTGTGAGAGAGATTTCACTCTGTCGCGTCTATTTGAAACTACTACTTTACCGACAGAGAAATACGCGGCAAATTCAAAAATAAAATATAATCTCAAATTATCATTTCACTTTATCAATTAATTTATTTAGTTTTGTATAAAAAAAATTGTTTAGAAAAAAATTGTTAAATGTTTTAAAATAGTAATAGTACTGTATTTATTGTAATTTATATTAGAACCTCAACATATGAAGCTTCTGAATACAGGGAACAAGCATTCTCCTGAGTATACTCAGGATTAGGTGATTACGTTATCACTTCAATAACTAATAATAAGCTCTGTGTAATGCAGAGTAGTTGGCTGGATAGGCATGAACACTTCATATCCGATATAAGTTAAGCAGTTTCGTGAATGTTTAGTGTTAGATCAGAGTATGAAGATAAGCTTCAACTTTCATATTATAACCATCAGTATTTATTTTCCCTATAATAATATATTTATACTTTATCAACTTAATTTACTCTCTAAATAGAAATTAAAATTTAAAATAACGAAAGTAATGAAAATAATAAAAATGATAAAAAAATAATTCTAATAAATATAATAAAAAATAATAATAATAATAATAAAAATAAAGCCATTAGGCCAAACAAAAGTATTAACATCATTTACCTATTAAAAATAATAAAAAAAATAATAATAATAGTAATAAGAATAGTAGTCATGCTTTATATACTTTTTAGTCTTCAACTCGCTTGTGAGAGATATTTCACTCTGTCGGCTTCTATTTAAAACTATATTCTACTTTACCTACAGAGAAATATGCGGCAAATTCAAAAATAAAACATAATTTCCTCTCAAATTCACTTTATCAATTAATTTATTTTGTTTTTTTTTATATAGAATGTTTAAATAATAAAATAATAAAAATAATAAGTTAAATTAAATTTTTTTGCTCTATCTTCAATATCTTCATTTTTTCATTAAATTTTTTTAAAAAAAACTTTTTTTCCTCTTAATTTCAGTTCCAGAAGAAACTCTTAACGTGAATGGCCAAGAACAAGTAACAGAAGAACAGATGGAATACAATGGTAAGTTTGATTTTTACACTCGAGCGCTACAAATGGATTAAATCTAAAAACTTCTTAATTAATCGCCATTGTCTTACCATCGCAGATGAAGAGGAAGAAGACGATGAAGAAGAAGAGGAAGAAAGAGAAGAACGCACTTGTGTGGAAACTGATTTCGTTTTTATAGATTTCGTTCGCAGGTGAATTTTTCTTTTCTACTAATAATAATTATTCAATTAATTCTCAAATCCACTTTACACAAAAAATAATGAAATTTAATTAAAACTTATTAAAATAAAAAAAAGAACAAAAAAAAAAACGAGACGCATGAATAATAACTAAAAAATTTTATTTCATAAAATTTCTATTTGTTCGAATTTTAATTTTTCATGAATTTTAATTTTTCAGAATTTTTATTATTCACAATTTTTTCTATATATGGTATATATTTTCTTTTATATGGTGAAATTCAATTTCGTCTATGGAAACTATTTTTCCCTAGATGCAGGAAAATCGTTTTATATATACAGTGAAGATTACAATGACTTGCAGGTTCGCAAATATGAAAGTGGTTAAAGCAATGGCAATTCTTCTACAAGGATTCGAGACAAATTCAATCGAAGTGAATCACTACATTGTCAAAATGTTGCATCGCATCGCCTGGGATTGTAAAATGAGTGCAATGATATTTCAGGCATCGATTTTTAGGATTTTTCAAAAAATCCTTAATTCCAAAACATCACAGCACAAGGTAAAAAAAAAAATTTGGAAATCTACGAATTTTTGTCTCTTTAAATCTGAATTTTTGGTTTTTACTAAAATCATAAATAATGAGCAAAAAAAAAAAATTGGAATTTTTTTTACTTCTAAATAAAATCAAATTATTGTCAGATTAAAACGGATTTCTCTAATTCCGAAAAAAAATTCTTTGATTCAAATAATCGATTACTTAGCAAATAAATATTTATTCGAAGCAAATAATCCGTTAATTATTAAATAAATATTTATTTGGAGCAAATAATCGGTTACTTATCAAGTAAATATTTATTTAGAACAAAGAATTTTTATTTAAATCAAATAAACTGTAATCGAATCAATAATTTCTCTACTTGAAATAAATTCAATTTAATTGACTTAATAATTATTTGATAAAAATAAATATTTATTTGATAATATATTCAGGTGAACCAATTAATTGAATCAAATAAATTTTTTTTTCAAGAGATTTTTACTGTTGATTATTTTTTGATATTGTTTTTATCAATATTTCGTCACACTTTATATACTTTTTAGTTTACAACTCGCTTGTGAGAGAGATTTCACTCTGTCGGCCTCTATTTGAAACTACTACTTTACCGACACAGAAATACGCGGCAAATTCAAAAATAAAATTAATCAATATGAATATTAAACTATAATTCCTGTGAGATAAGTTAATTATAATATATTAATTAATATTTTAATTAATATTAATATTAAATTATAATTCTATTCTATAACTATAAATCCAATTTCAGTTCGAAAAATAAAAAATCTGATTTTTTTATATATATATATATATTTTTTTTTTGTAGAATGTTAAAAAAGTTTTTGCGAACTCTTGAGTTTGCTGTCAATGATAGATTTTTAAGAAAAGTCTCACGCAGAAATATATATATATATATATATATATATATATTTTGGAAGAAGCTTAAGTCGAATGGTGATGTTTCAGGAGCTGCAAAAGTTTGCCATCTTTATAATTCGCCGTTTCACGGAGACCGCACAAAAGAATCATAAAGCGTACATGGAATTGCTGTTCTGGAAAACGACCCTCCAAGCAAACGAAATGGTTGAGGGCTACGACACAGAACCAGCAAACAAGAAAGTTTCTCGCGCCGTCTGGTCCGAAGAAGAAGAAGACGAACTACGCACCTTATTCATGGAGCATCAAACTAACAAGTATCCTCAAGGTATCGTTGTTCCATCGACTTTCCACCAACAGAAAAGTCGCCTTCGACTAACAAGAAAAGAATCGTCTCCTTCCCCATACACAGAGTAACTTTTCTTACAAAACTAATTTCTTATTGGATTCCGTATTTTTTTTTCTTCTCCATTCTCTTTGACATTTTTCCAATTTTACGCCTTTAATAACAAATATTTAATATGGCTTATTGCTTATTCTTCTATTAGAATTTGATTTTCATATTTTTCGAATTCATCATCGAAAACTGTAATTTTTTTGTTACAAAAAAAAAAAAAATTGAATATTATTTTAAAAATGATTTTTATGCTGAAATTAGTGGAAGTTTTAGTAAATATTTTGCAATTTAGAATATACGTTTCAAAATATTTTTTAAAAATGATATCCCATAAAAATCATTAATTAGAATTTTCATTGAAAATTTTATTAGATATAATTATTTGTTAGACGAATTTTTTCATTTTTCCAATTAGCATTTCACAGAATTTCTTTGTAAACAAATTTTTACTTAACAAAATTTTTAAGTAGGAAATTTTTATTTAACCGAATTTCTCTTTAAACAATATTTTATTTAAAATAATTTTACTTTAGCCGAATTTCAATTTGTCAGAATTCTCATTTAATCGAATTTTATGTGATTTGAATTTTGAAATGACAGAATTTCCAATTCGTCGAATTCCGAATTTGTCCTTAATTACAAATGAACGAATTAACAATTGACAGAAAAATTTCGAAACGATTTTAAAAATTTACCAATTTTCAATTTCGGATAAATGAAAATTTGTCGTTTTAAGAATTCTATCAATTAATAAATTCGTACAAATAAAAATCCGTATAAATAAAAATTCTCATAAATAAAATTTCGTACAAATAAAAATTCGTACAAAAAAATTCGAACAAATTCAAATTCAATGAATTGAAAATTCTGCCATTTTAAAATTCGAATCGCATAAAATTCTTATAAATAAAAATTCGGACAAATTGAAATTCGTACAAATAAAAATTCGAACAAATTGAAATTCGACGAATTGAAAATTCTGCTATTGGAAAATTCTAATCGCATAAATTTCGTATAAATAAAAATTTGTACAAATAAAAACTCGAAAAAAAATATTCGAACAAATAAAAATTCGAACAAATTGAAATTTGACGAATTGAAAATTATAAATTCGAATCGCTTAAAATTCATACAGATAAAAATTCGGACATTCGACGAATTGGAAATTCTGTCACTTAAAAATTCGAATCGCATTAAATTCGATTAAATCAAAATTTTTTTCAATAAAAAGTTGTGTAAAAAGAGAAATTCTATAAAATGAAAATTCGGATAAATACAAATTTGCTATCTAAAAATTTTGTTAAGTAAAAAAATTCATTTAAAAATTTGAAATTCTCTCAAAAGCTAATTAGAAAACGGAAAATTTTTCTAAAAAATAATTATATTTAATTAAATTCTAAATAATGATTTTTAATGGATAATCCAGATTATTATATCTTCTCTTTCAATTTTTTTTAATTGATTTTATAATTTATTTTTTTTATATTAATAAATTTAATACTCATTAAATTATATTTATTCATAAATTTGATAATTGAAATAGATTTAAGAAATACTTGAAAAAATTTCAAACATTCTAGTTTATCCTTTACTGTTAAACTTAAAACAACTATTCTCTAAAGTTTTTGCCAAGGATTTTCATAAACTTTATCAGAATATTTTAAACTCTACTGAAAAGTTTTAG
The DNA here is from genome assembly GCF_019393585.1 of Leptopilina boulardi. NCBI lineage: Eukaryota > Metazoa > Arthropoda > Insecta > Hymenoptera > Figitidae > Leptopilina > Leptopilina boulardi. The sequence continues at coordinate 3,410,459 of NW_026137943.1, read as the reverse complement.
TTTTTTTTTCTCTTCTATTTGTTCAAAATCTTTGATATTTTTTTAACTTACAAAAAGTTTCCTTAAAACAAAATATTTTTTTAAATCTTCAAAAAAATAACAAACGAAAATTGATTATAATATTATTTAATTTAAGAAAAACCATTAAAATAACATTGAAAAAGAAAAAATAGTTTCCCCAATGTTTGGAAAATTTGGTAATATATATTCACCCCATGACAATAAGCAATCAATCGGAAAAGTTCCCTTGGGATGTTATTATACGGTGGTAAAGTATGAAATAATGAGACTATTTACAAACTTCTCCGAAACTATATATATATATATATATTTATATCTCATGAGACTTAAATCTAATTCTTCAATTTACAGATTTAATCGATTGGCTTTTGGAGAATTTGATCAATAAGGATAGAACGAGTCGAGGAGTGATGAAAAAATTGAGGGAAATGTGTCTCATCGTTAATTCAAAGGTATTTTAATATCTCCAGAGAGAGAGAGAGAGAAAAAAATTTGTTCTTTTTTCACCCCTCTGTTTGTTCAAAACTAGATTGGAACCTGAAACACATAGTCAGAATTGTTTTACATATTGCATTTTTCTCTTGGCTTGTTCTGAACCAAATTCCGATTTCCATTCTTTTTGGAATAACCTTTTTTTTTCTCCCTGGTTTTTTTTTTTTTTTTTTTTTACACCGCACCATTCACGTGATCCTGGTTTTCCCTCAACGCTGTGACACGTTCGAATGATTTATGAGAATCGTCGCCAGCCTGGCCTCAAATACGTTTTAAGACTGTCCTTTTTTTTTTTTTTGCAACGAGTGAACCATATGCGAAAAAACAGAATTGAGTCCCCCTCTAGGATTTGTCGACGAAATTTATGTCTCCGCTATGCATGGATTATTTTTCGTTGCAAAACTTGAGACACATTCTTCATCGCAATTCCACAGGGAGTTACGTCTTCAAGACTTTATATATTTACAGAATTGGATTTTATGGAAAAAAAGGAAAACTGTTCTTTTTCTTTTGATTTTAGGCAGTGAGAAATGAAATTCAAAAGAGACTACCAAAAGAATGGTCTGAGGAGGAAGTGGCTCAATTGACAGAAATCTGGGAACATGTCAGAGAACAAGATGGTATTTATTTTAATTTCAAAAAAAAATTTTTCAAGAAAAAATATATTAATAAAAGAATTTAAAAAGAAAAAAATTTTATATTAGTTTCTTTCTTGCTAAAGAATATTTTTTTATATAAAAAAAAAGGATGATTTAAAAAGAAAATATTTCTCGCAAGATCCTGTGGACCTTATTTATGATGAATTGCGGATCAAGCGACCCAAATCAAAGATCAAAGAGAAACTTCTCGAGCTGGGATTGGCGAAGGATCGAAAGGAGCTGCGTAAAAAACGCACCAAGAAAAGTAACGCAGGTTCGTCTTTTTTTTTTTTTTTGTTTGATTTAGACCTCAAATCGTTTCTGCCAATTCTCCCAACTCCATATATCTTCCTTATACTCTCATTCCTCGATTTGAGTTCAATCTGTTCGGTTATAACCCTATTGACTGAAGGATTTTACACCACTGACCTCTGTCTACTTTCTTGGTGATATATTTGAAATTACATCCTGAAAAGTTGAACCTTGAAGAGATAACTTCCGTTTCATTTTATTTCAAAAATCCATTATATTCCGTTTTCTTCTTTTTTACAAAATATCCATTATGTTCCCACTTTTTTTTTTTTTTTTTTTTTTTGTTTTGTTTTTATAAATATCCATTTTAGTTTCTTTCTCTCTTTTAAAATCTTTTCAGTTCCTTTTGTTTTAAAATCTTGTACTTCAATAATTGTCATAAAAAAATTTTATTTAAAATTGTAATGAAAAAAATAATTTTCTACCGGTTTTTTCGATTATTTTAATTTTAGAATATTCTTAAACATTTTCGAAAATTTCTTATACAATTTTTCTAAAAAATTGATTCTTGAATCTATTAATATTTTTTCTAATTTTCTAATGATTTTTTTTATATTTTAATATGGGCGGAAATTTTTTGAAATTCAAAGCACAAATTATTTTTTATTTTGTACATGGAAAAAAATCTTTTGAAATTCAAAATATAAATGAATTTTTATTTTCTATATGGACAGAAATTTTAGGATTAGTATTGTTTTGACACAATAATTTTAAAACAAAAAAACAAAATTATATTATTCGAAAAAAATTTCCTTTTTTAATAATAATTAAAAATAAAATAATTAGAAAATAAATTAGAAAAATATTTTTAGAAAAAAAGTAAATATTAAAAAAAAGAAATATTCAATGAATACAATTAGAAAAAATTAAAAAATTGAATTAGAAAAAACTTTGATGAAAATATTTTAAAAATGCCAGATAAAATCTTTACCGATTGCATTCATTGATTTTCGTCGGTATTTTTAAGTTAAAGATGAACTTTTTTATTTTTGTTTTCATTTAAGATCCATTTAGACGGGATATTTTATTTTATTTAAATGGAAACTCGACTGACAATGAGTGATTTGATAAAGCAGCTCTCCTCATATGCATTTCAACTTTAACATTTCCAAAGTTTCATATTATGTCACTTTAACGGGGGCGTTAGTGTCAGTTGTTGCCACCTTTTGTTCAAGCGTTTCTCATCATCTTGTCTGTTAGCTTTTCAGCTTTCGCAATAAGCCCGATAGCTCTCTCTTCGCATTTTGCTATCGCGATGCATATATATCCATCAATTTCAAGTTTCAATGTTGATTCCCTTGTTTTCATATTCAAATGAAAAACACAGCCCTTTTTTTTCAAAATGGTAATAAATTTCTGTAGTGCGGTTTTTTTTTTGCAATATTTCCATTTCAATGATTTTTATTGATTTTTAGAATTAGAATTTTTCTAGAAAAAAATTTTTCAATCTTTTCTGATTAAAAAAAAAAAAAAAAAAAAAATTAGAATGTTTTTTTTTTGAGGAAAAATAGATTTAATGTTGAAAAGTAATTCTTTTTACAATATTAAAAAAATACTCAAGAATTTTTGAATTTTATGTATTCTCTAATCTTTATACTGTTCAAGAATTTCCAAATATCGTCTACAATCTTTTCGCATTACCTTCTGTTCCATAAAATTTTTATGAATCTACAAAATTCCTTTAAACTCCATTTCGATAAGATGCAATTTTCCAGAATTTATTTAATACTTTTTAAAAAAAAATAAATTTACTTTAAATTTATCGTTGAATGAAAATTTAATTTTTAATTCCTCTTTATTTTTTAAATCAACTAATTATTTGAAAAATAAATATTTGCCTCTTTTGTTATTATTCTTTGAAATTCTATTTAAAAAATCGTGGCATAACATTGTTATTCTGATTTTGAATTCGTTGCCAGAGGGGGAAAAAAAAAAATTGTTGAACTAATTATGAAGCGTTGAAAAAAATTTGTTGCAGAAAATAATCCGCTATAGCAAAAAAAAAAAAAAAAAAAATGGGTAAATTTGCCTTTGTCTTTTTTAATCTAATATGCGTGGAAAAAAATTAAAACAACCTTGTTACTTAATCCAACGAGAGGGGGATGAGGGGTGGTTTGTTGTTTGTCTCTTGTGGTGGCGTTGCAGAAAATTTCATATTTACCATAGAAATTGTTTCTCACTCTCGAACCTCATTTGTATTCAATGCATCGCAATAGATCGGATAGCAGAGGTAAAAGCAGAGGTATATGAAATATTAAAGGTTGTTTTGCCATGGCAAGAAAGCTCTTGGGAATTTTATAAAATGTTACTGCATACATAAACATCTATCGTCTTTTTGAAAATACTTTTAAGGATTTACTATCTTGACAATTGGGGAAGTGGGGGGAGTCTCATTTCGTTACATATATACATTTCGTGAGTGAATCAATAAACGAAATGGAATATACATGAGAATAGGTCCAAGTAAAATTGCTCATGTATTATCCTTTATAGTCCTTTTATATTAGACAAGAAAATTTCAAATAGATCATTGACAAAAAATTTCCTCTTTTTTTTACAATATTTATTTTCAAAACAGAGCCAAAATCTTCATGGGAAATTGTATCGAGAAATGAATCCGGAAGTGATTCTGATGATTCTGATAGTGATGGATCGACATCTTCACGTGACGTTCCATCAACTTCAAGGAAACAACAAAAGAAAGGAAAGCAGAAAAAGGCCACGTTTATTTACTCTGATTTTCAATTATCAGGATTGTTGAAAGACGTGATTAATAATGGTAAATATATATATATTTTTTCACTATTCTACAAAATTAATCTTCCATTAGAGAAAAAATTATTTTTTGGGAGAAAAACTAGATTGATGGGAGTAAACTTTTTTTTTTGATTAGGCATGCAGGAGGCATTAAAGTGGATTACGGAAAGTTTGGAAGAATCCTTGGATAATAGAGATGAGGAAAGTGATGAAGGAATTGCTCTGGTGCCATTGACCGGTGAAACATCGGCTGCAATGGATTCGCCAAGTTTTCAACGACTTATTCGCGCAATGGGAATTGAACCTCCGGATCAGGAGCAAAATTTTTGGAGAATACCAGCTAATATGCTTCCGGCTTCGATTAAAAAACGCTGCAATCTCATTGAAGCTGCCCTAAGAGGTGAATTTGTTACTGAAGGTCGGTATAAAAATAAAAAAAAAAAACGTTTTTCATCCCTTTCATCTACTTAAAATTCATTTTCATTTATATTCTTTATTTACTGTCCTCAGAGCCCAAGAAAACTGCAATCGATTCAGATTCCGAGGACGAAGATGTATTCGAAAAACTTAGACAATCGTACAAAAAGAACAATGGTAAGAATTTTTTCAAAAAAAAAAAGAAATTAAATAAATAAAAATTAAAATACAGGCTTCAGATTGACTTTCAAGCACAAAAAAAGTCGATTTATATTGCAAATAAAGTCGATTTTTTTATTTTAACAAAATTTAATTATTAGATATTAAATTCATTTTATTAATTCTGTAATGAGAATAATTCTATAATGAATATTATTAAAAAAATTAATTTTTGGAAATTAAAGAAAATTTATTTCAAATATTTCAGAATTGAACTAATTGTAAGAAAAATTTTCAAAATTTTATTTAAGTAGAACAAATTTCTAAAAAAAAAAAAAAAATTCTTAAAGTTCCATTTTTATAATTTTTGTAAGTCTAATTTAAGCAATTTATACGAATTTCAAAAGATTTTGTTAATTTTCAAACAATAATTAAATTTTACAGAATTAAAAATAATAATTTATCAAATAATTTTAGATAACATTTTTTAAAAGTAATTGAATTTTCAAAGAATTACAATTTTGATTTTTAAACATTAATTAAACTTCAAGTGATTTTTAATTAAAATTTTTTGATAATTTCTATTACTAAAAAATCAATTAGAAATTGCAGACAAAAATAGAATAATTTGAAAATCTTTTAAGTGAAAAATGATTTCAGATAATTGAATTTTCGAAGAATATTATAAAAATCATTTAAAAATAATTGAAAATTTTTGCAAATAATTAAATTTCAAGTGATTTGAATTAAAAAAATTTTTTGTAATTTTATTTGTTAATTTTTTTTTTTAATTATAAACATTTATTAAATTTCAAAAAAATTTTAATTGAAAAATAGTTTAAGATAATTGAATTTGTGAAGAATTTCATTAAAATTATTTTAAAAAAATTAATTTAGTGAAGAATTTTAGTTAAAAATTTGTTAAATAATTGAATTAAAAAATATCTGAAGAATATCTGCATTGTACACTAAAAAAATGCGTTTTTTTTAAATTTTGTAAAATTTGTAAAAAAAAAGTAAAAAATGTTGCATTTTATTAAAATAAGTCAAAAAAAAGTCGTATAATCCGAGGCCTGCTTATAACATCGCTATAAAAATCTGGAAAATTATTCAATTATTCTTCTATAATCCAATTCTAAACTTTTATTTTGCTGGAAATTCAATTTGAAAATCTTATTAAAATTCCATCTTTATTGGCAGATAAAAGATTAAATTACGATTTTCAAGTTTTGCTTTTTCCTTGAAATTATTGAAACATCTGGTTCAGAATCTGATGAAATCTCAATATTCACACGAGTATATTTCTTTCTCCAAGGAGAGATAAAAAAAAAAAGTAAATAAAAAGCCAATAAGAAAACATATCACTACTTTCAAGTATATAAAAAAATTATGGTTTCAAATCATATTTTATATTTATTTCTTATCAAGAAACATGGATTTTTTTCCACACAACTTTTCTCATACTGGCTTGCTTTCAAAACTGTTTTCTGCTCTCGATTCGCTATTCTCACCATTTACCGATATTGCCCGCGTTCTCCATTTAGAGAGAGAGAGAGAGAGAGAGAGAGAGAGAGAGAGAGAGAGAGAGAGAGAGAGAGAGAGAGAGAGAGAGAGAGAGAGAGAGAGAGAGAGAGAGAGAGAGAGAGAGAGAGAGAGAGAGAGAGAGATATCGAATATTGTGACTCAACTACAAATATACAAAAATTGCCACGTTATATTTAAAACACATTGGAAAATCAAAAAATTTACTACACTATTGTTTTTAATTGCTTTTAAAAAAAAATTATAAAAAAAAGAAAATGCAATTACTTCCGTTTTTCAGAAATAGAAGAGCCGGAAAAGCCAAAATTAAACACGGAACGAATTCAATTAGTGTCAGATTCCACGGATTCCGAAATGAAAAGTACAAAAGTTTCGACTCTAAATTCGAGTGAGTATTCATTCATTGATTAATAGAAATCGAAAAATCAACACAACGTTCTTTTTTTTTCTTTTTGCAGAAAAAGTAGAGACAGAACGAATACAAATATCGTCAGATTCCTCGGATTCAGAAAACGAAAGTACAAAAATATCTAATGTAGATTTAAGTAAGTATATACTTGGATTTAAAAAAAGAAAAAACAAATTTTTATAATTTATTTCCTTTTTTTTTAAAAGAAGACGAAACGACAAATACAGAACAAGTACAAGTGTCAGATTCCTCGGATTCAAAAATAGAAACAACAAAAATCTCAACTCTGAATTCAAGTGAGTATTGATATTGATTTTCTTTTACTAGAATGCATAAATACATAAAATTGATTTATTTCTTTTTAGAGAAAGAAAAGACAACGAATCGAAACTCAAAGTTAAAACGAATTCAATCGATATCAGATTCTTCAGATTCCGAAATTGAAAGTACAACAAAAATCACGAATTTAAATTCAAGTGAGTATTTTATGAATTAAAAAAAAACAAAGTAAATTGATTTTTTACAATGATAAAAAATTATAAATTTATTTTAAAAATACTTATCCTTCTCCTCTTGTAAAAAAAAAAAACAAATAAAATTTTAATTTATTTCCATTACAGAAAATGATGAGTCAACAAAAACAAAAATGGGACGAATTCAATTAGTTTCAGATTCTTCAGATTCCGAAATAGAAAATACAAAAATTTCAACTTCGGGTGAGTATATTAAATTTTCTCTTTTAAAACATTGCAAAACTATTTTTATTGCCAATTATTATTCTAAATATTTTATTTAAAAAATTTATATTTTTTTTCACGGATTAAAATTTAAAATTCTCTTGACTATGGTTTCATTTATTTGTAAATTTTACATTTTAGAAGAATTGAAGAGGGACCGCTCTCTGAATTCAGACATAGATACGCCTCTAACAAAAAAACGTCGAGTGTTGCAAAGCGACGAAGAGGAGGAAGATCCCGAAAGCGGAAAAATTCAGAAAATAAAACAAACACGTATAATCGTAAGCGACGACGAAGATTAAATTCGACTTTTTACATTTCTGTTCTGCACATTTCATTTTTTTTCAAGTTAAAATCCATTTCTATTGCACATCAAAAAAAAAAAAAAGGAAGAAATTTAAATATAGAAAATTAAGTTTTATGTTGCGAAAATTTTAGCTAGATATTCGTTTTTCAGTAATTTATCATTTCTTTTCATTCCATTTTTTATGATTTAAAAGAGAAAACAATTTTTTTTTGTATTTATTTAAAATTGTTCATCGTCATAAATAATATTAAATTTGGTGTAAAATTTTGTTTAGTGTATCGATTTTTTTTTTTCAAATACACATACGTTATCGGCGCTCAGTAAAGCAGGTTTAATGTAGAACTCGACAACACTGTGCCATCTTTACGAATAAAATAGAACTTCGAATTTCTATTGAGTTTTTATTATCAAAGAATGATAACTGAATGATCGTTGGCAATTTAGTTCACAAGGGAATTTAAAATATAAATTGGAAAAAATATTGAAAATTACTCGAAAACAAAACAAAAAAAAAAAAACAAAAAAATAAAATTAAAATAAGTGTGACTATAATAAATTTTGTAAAATAAAAATTTTTCAACTATTATTATTTTAAACTAATTTAAAAAAAAATTAAATTTTTTGATTTTTAAAATCAAATTTTTTTAGAAAAAAAATTTTAAAGACACAAATTTTAAAAAATTCAATTTTCAGGAAATTCAAATTTTTATTCTTTTATTTTACAAAATATCTACAATATTGATTATCTTTTACATAAAGCATTTTTATACGGAAGGATTTTATCAACAAGAAGAATAATAATGTTCAGGGTAGTTTTTCTTAATAAAAAAAAAAAAAAAAATTTGGTTACAATATGAAAAAAATAGCGAATTAATTCAGTTTTACATTTGAATTTCAAATTGTTTAAGTAATAAATAACCAATTTGAAGTTGCATTATTTAAATAATGCAATTAATTTCTATAAATTAATTTTGAACTTAATTAAAAATTTAATATATGAAAATTTAAATGTAAAATAAATAAATAAACATTGAAAATAATGGAAAAGTTTTATTACAATTCCTTGCATATATTTATCAATTATTATGAATATTTAATGAATCACATTTGAACATCCAAGAGAAAAACTACTTTTAGTTTTCAAACTTTCACATGAAATATAATATCCTTACATAAAGTATAAAAACAAAAATATTTATTATTTAAACTTCTATTATTTATTTTTTTTTATTACACATTTTTTTATTTACACAATACATGAATATTCAGTCGAAAAGAAGCGCTCTATTGAGAAAGATGTGAAAAAAATTTTCCTCTATTTTGATATTTTCTTACTTGTATTCAACAATAAATGGTGAGTGATAATTTTGTTAAAATATAAAAAAAAAAAAAACAATTTTTTTTAAATTAAAATTTAATTTTCTTTCAGTTTTTTTATTAATCGATGCTAATGGATCCAATGAAATTATTAATAATTTTTCTAACAACATTGAATTATAAACAAATAAATTGTTTAAAATCAGATGATTGGCGACTACTTTTAAAAAATTATTTATCAAATGACTTTAAACAATATCAAATTGTATTTATTGTTGAAAATTATGAAATTTTACGTGATTATGATTTAAATTATATTATACCAAATAAATTGAATTGTCCATCATTTATTTATACATTAGATGAAATACCCAAGGGATTATATTCACGTATTGAATCATTGGGTAATCAATCGGAAATATCATTTTTTATATTTATATATTCATCAGAAAAATTCAATTATAAATTAGCAATGAATTTTTTAATTGATTCCACACATACAGAAATGCGTCCAAAATGTTTAATAATTCATTTAACAAAAAATAATACCAATAAATATAATGAATTAATGATTGATTTTTGGTCAAATCAATTTAGCGATGTTACATTATTAAAACCAATAATTATTAATAATGAAACTGATTATTTTCAATGTTATCAACGTAATGAAATTGGTGAATTACATTATTATAATTTATTTAATTATGGTTATAGAAAAGAAATAATACGTCATAAACCAATATGGTTTCCTGATAAAATAAAAAATTTATATCAACATGTAATGAATGTTTCTGGTGCATTTGGTGAAAATATTGATTTAAATTTACCAGAAAGTGTACTTATGAATATTAATGGCGATGTTGTGTTACTTAAAGTATTATCGCAATTAATGAATTTTAAAATTAATTTCACTGGAAACAATACAATAATCAAATTTTTTGGATGTAAAAAAAAGGATTTTCTTTATTCAATAACAAAAGATTTAGTTAATAATGAAATTCAAATGATTGTTAATCGTATTACTAAACCTGGCATTGCTTGTAGTCATGAACCATTTTTGGTTAGTCAAATATTATCAGTTGAATGGATAGTTGCTGCTGTACCAAGAAAAACAATTAGTACAACAATAATTGATATGAAACATTTATTTTTTATATTTATTACCAATGTTGGTACACTTATTGGAATATTGATTCTTGCATTTGTTTTAAAATTTGATAAATTCACATGGAATATAATGAATATTTTTTTAGTTATTTTATCATTAGTCGCACCAAATGAACCTCAACGTTTACGTGAAAAATTTATTTTTGGCTGTTTATTACTCACTAGTCTTGTTTATTCAATTTATTTACATACAACATTGACAAATGTTAGTATAAGAAAGGAATATGAATTAGAAATAAATTCATTGGAAGATCTTGTTAATTCTGATTTAACGCCATTTATGGATTTATCATTATCCGCTTATAGTTCTAAATATTATTTAATAGATTCTAATTATAGAATATTAATAGAGAAAGCACATATTTATGAAGGCATTGATCATTCAGCGAAATGTTTTCAAGATATGATTGATTTTAAAAATGTCTCATGTTTCGTTGATCATCGAAAACCAAATGTATTTGAAGATTATTTTTTAACACATTTATCACGCACTGATGCAAAAATTGTACCCGAACGTTGGATGCCAAGTTTATTGGTTTATTTATTTGAACCAAGTTCAAGATTTGCAAAGCGTTTTAATGATATTATTCTTCGATTAATTGAAAATGGTTTAATTGAAAAATGGAAAATACGCTCAAAAATTAATCTTTATAATATGGCTGTAACTGAACAAAAAACTAAATTCTCATCTGAATTAATGTATCTTTTAATTATTATTTTAATATCGGGTTATACAATTTCAATTATTTCTTTTATTATTGAAATTATTGTTTCACGTTGGAAAAAAAATGATAAAAATTTGTTTCAACAAAAAAATAGAAAAATAGTTAAACAAAAAAATACTTTTTCACGATTTATGTCATTGATTAAGAGAAGAAAATTGAGAATTAAATTTAAAAAATTAAAATTCAATAAATTAAAATTATTAACATTTGAAAATTGTCAAACGAATGTTAATTTTTCTCATAAATCGATATTTTGTCAAAAAATAAATAAATTTTTTAAATACACCATTAATCACAAAGAAGAGTAATTTTAATTTGCAAAATTTCGCAATTTTTCAATTATAACAAAGTTTTCAATTTTTTTTTTTTTTATAAATTTATCTCGTTCAATAAATATCAAATATTGATTCTGATCTGACATTGAACCGAATCGCGAATCATTGTATAATTTATAATTGTAAAATAAAAAAATAAAAAAAATATAATTGATTGAAATACTCGATTACTATTATCGAAATAAATATTTACTTGAATCAAATAATTTTTATTTGAATTGTATTTTAAACAAATACTATTTAATTGACTCAAATAAAATTTTTTTTCAGTGTATAATTTATATTTACTATAATATAATACTATAATTTACAATTATTTACTTTTATGTAATTATATATAATAGAATAATAGAATAATGTAAATAAAATAAATTTTAAATATCTATAAATTTTATTAAATATGAAAATTCTATAAATTGAAAAGAATAAAAAAAATAGCTGTTAAATAAAAACTAAACTGGATGGAAATTTGATTGAATATTAAAAACATTTACATTTATTATTTACAAATGTAAATATTTTAAAATTCAACCAAATTTTCACCCCGTTTAATTTTTATTTTACCGTATTTTTTTTGATTTTCTTTAATTCACAAAATTTTAAATATAAATCTTAAATAAATATAAAATAAGTAAATAAATCAATTTTAAATATAAAAATTCAAAAAATTGATTTTTAATGTTAAAAAGTACTAAATAATAATATAAAATATTAGCCTTAGTTAATCACCTATTATCAAGTTACGCCATCTATAACAGATCTTCATTACAGTCGTCATTATAATGTACTCCTTCCCTTTAAGTGTTAGCATAACCTATTAGCGTCATGTTTACATTGTTGTTATTTTTGACTTTTATCAAATGACATTATTTATTAATATCTATTCATTTATTTGTGCAATATTTATTTAATCGTAATGTGACTGACAATGTTCACTGACATAAAAAAAACTATTAACGAATTTCTATAACGATTTAAATGTTATATAATTATGAAATTTTGTGCTGATATATAACCTTTAAAGTATTATAACAATTAAATAATGTTACAGATGTATTGATAATGAAATACGTGAAATGTCGAAACTATTTATATTAATTCAAATTATAAAATTCACTATTAAAAGAATAGGTAAAACCGAGAAGTGGCAAGAAACGAATGTTGTTTACAAATTTAATTGCAAGAGTTGCCCTGCAAATTATATTGGCCAAACAAAACGTTCATTGAACACACGTATATCAATGAACATAAAAATAATAAAAACGATAAATCTGTGGTTCGTGCACATCAACTAAATTTTGATCATGATTTCGATTGAAAGAATACCATTATACTTGATCATAAAAAAAATTATAAAAAATGCTCTATTTCCGAAATGATTCATATTTTAAGTAACGATTCTACAATTAATAAGAAAAAAAGATATTTGTTTTCTTAATAAAACGTATTTCCCTCTTATTAGAAAATTAAATTCATAATAGAATCTTGAAGGTCTTTTCCTCTATACACTATTTACCTATGAGTTCATTGACTTCCTTTTTTTTAACACGTATAGTATTCCTCCAAAACAAATTTTAATTCAGTTTTGACTTGATGCTCGCATCGAAATGACGAAAATTGTCGCGTATCTAATTTTTGTAGTGTTTTACCTTTTAATTTTTAACGATAATTTTAAAAATGGATTGACTAGTTGCAATGTAGTATTATTTTAAATATTCAGGTATTATTATTATTTAGTGTTTTAATTTATGTGTCTAATTTTGTGTATTTATTAATTTGGTGTTTTATTTAATAAATTAGCCTGAAGAATATGGTAAACCAAACCATCGAAACGTCGCAACTTGACAAAATAATATAAATCTGTTTTATGTATTTTTCTTTACCTTCCATTGATCGAATTTACTTCATATCAAAATATAAGGTAAATAGTTTTGTGAGGTTATGTTTTACATGTGCTTCTGAATCTTTTTCATTTTGATATGTTTTTTCGCAGAAAATTCTTAACACTGAGAGGAGGTCTGATCGTGAGACAAGACGAAACGTTTGTAATTCGTGTATATACACGCATATTTTTAATTAATAAAATACGACCTAAACAAAAACAATACTATTTTTTTAAATATTATTATTATTATTATTTGCTGACGTATCGCGATTCGCTCGCAACGATGATAAAGACAAAAGTGACGTCACAAGTGCAGTTGGCAGAAAGGTGGGGATGAGGGAGAGACAGACACGTTCCACCTACAACCGAATAAGGAGCCCGCGTTTGTATCAGGAGTCCATAACTTCAAGCAACATATACGCTTATCATATTGACAAACCGGCTTTCAATGATAAAGACCTTCTCGCTCTTCTGTTTTCCTAACATCGGGAAGTCGCGATTAGAATGCACGTGGTCGCCTTTTGAATATTTTCATTCCATTGCCATCTGTGTGGACCCTCCAACGCTTTCGCCAAACCTCCAAACCGAACTCAATACACCTTACCTTCATTTATATAGTTCATTAAATTTTAAATTTCGTTTTCTCAAAAAAAAAAAAAATAATAATAATTTTTTTTTTTAAATTTTTTACCTTATTTTAATTTCTCACTGACTTTTCTTTATCGGAAAATTTATTGACCTTCATTTTTTTTTCCCCACTTAGAAAAAAATATTAAAATAAATTTTTAAAAAAATGGGAAAAAGAAAAAAAAATGTTTGGTTTTTAAAAAAATACAGGAGGAAAATTGTAATTATTTTTTTTTAAGCTGACGGATAACGAATAACAAATTAGAATCAATGGGTCGAAGAGAGAAGGTTCAGAAAACGAAAGAAAGGCATTTATTTAATAAACGGACATCGTTAAAACGTCCGATTTAGCTCGATTTCGACGCAAGATTAACAGGATACTATAAAGAGTTGTAAGATTATTATACTATATATATATATATATATTGATTGTATTCACTGAGATATATAAATATAAGTGAAGAAAAGTGTATTTTAATCTCTATGATATTTATGTTTGCCTGGGAAAGAATCCGCGGGATACGGAGTCCTTGCGGCGACATTATGCAGTGTGCCCATATGAGACGTTAAGACGTTTGAGAAAAAAATAAAAAAAAAAAAATAAAAATTTCTATATATATTTGTATGTAAGGGCTGGTCTCCGTATATAGCGTTGACACTCGCCAAGCAAGACTTCTCACTTCTCACCTGCCTATCAAAAGACGGCGAGTCATCCACATTGGCTAACCCATTATCCGGTTAACACGCGGCGTAGGAGCTTGTCTTTTCACTCTGGCATGTTCGCCTCGTTGTTAGTTGGCTGAGACTCTTTTTTTTCTCTTATTATACCTCTACACTCCCCTCTCACTAAACTCGACGCGAGAAAAAAATACTAAAAAAAAAAATATCAAAAAATATTTTTTTTAACAAATTTAATTTTTACAAATTTTTATAATAAAATGATAATAATAATAATATAATTCTTAATATATATATATATATATATATATATATATATATATATATATATATATATATTAAATTATATAAAAATAAATAATATAATAAAGAAATAATAAATATTTCGAGGTATTTAATATATATTATTATTGTTATTTATTTGAATTAATTAAATTTTGTTTGAAATAGAGAAATTATTGGTTTAAATACATTTTATTTGATACAAAAAAATATTTATTTAATAGATGATTATATTTGTTACAGCTAGAGTAGTTTATTGTGATCCAAAAAACTAATTTCTTCTACTACTAATTTTTTTATATTGTATTTTTTAATATTTTTTTTTATAAATATTTTTATTAATTATTAATATTTATAATAATTTAGTTCAATATAATTATTATAAACTAAACTAAAATTGAAAAAAAAAAAATTCCAAATTTCGAGAGAAAAAAAAAATTTTTTGAAAACCTGAAAAGACGAATAACATTTGAAAGGAGAATTAAAATAACAAATTACAGTAAATTTTTTATTAAATTATAAATATTGTTTTTTATAATTCGACACTTTAATCACTGATTCATATTTATATTTTGAATTTAAATTTTATTTATTTATTTATTTTTTTTTTATTTTCTTATTTTATTCACTGTTAATTAATTCTTAGGGGTGTTTCCCATAAAGAGAATATATAATGAAAATATTATACAGTGCTTTTTTTTTTGGAAAAGAAAAATATAAAAAGTTAATTATATAAGAGATTGAGTAATTTTGCAACTTTTATTATACATTGTATAGTAAATTAGTCAATTTCAATGAATGTTAATTGTCGTTAATAAAGAGCCACGCATGTTGTTGTGGCAACGGCAAGCAGACTAGTGAAGAGGCAAGTCGAGTCACTGCTGATAAGCAAGTAAATGAAGTGAAGTCATTTTATTCACAATCATCAAATGTATTTTCTCTATTTCGATTGAATTTTTTTTCTCAAATTTTCATTATAATTATATATATATATTTTTAAAGCTTACGAAGCTAATTTTAGTACGCGCAACCAATTAGAAAAAAATAATAATATTCTTATAATAAACAAAATAAAAAAATAAAATAATACAAATTTTTTCCGATGTAAACAATTTTAATTTAATTTCTTTATTTAGTTATGTAATAAATGTTAAATTATTCTTTATTTACTTATGTAATAAATGTTAATTTTATTTTTTTTTATTTAGTTACGTAATCAATGTTAATTTAATTTAGTTATGTAATCAATGTTAATTTAAATTTAAAAAACAAAGGAAACAAAAAATTAGTATTTAAAAAAAAACACAATTTTAAATATAATTAATAAAAATCGATCGAAAGGAAAAAAAACATTTTATTCAAATGTGAGAAAAAGTTCATTGTTTTTCAATTATCAACTAATTAAATTGAATTTTAAATTAATTGAATCTCATTTTTAAAAAAGCAATTTCGAATAATAGACAGCGGGCCCTATTATTTAAAGTGACGATATTTATTAAATTAATTTGTAAAAAATAGAGTCAATGAAAGTTGCAAAAAAAAAACAATTGAGAAGAAATTCCACCGTCTAAATGAAAATAATTTAATGTGCAAATTTGTAATAACAAAAAAATACGATTTTGAATATGCAATAAAGAAAATTTAATGATTAAAAAAATTTAAATGAAAATATATAAAAATGGTGAAATAAAAAAATATATAAACAATGGTTTATAAACACAATATTCATAAATATTTTTGCACCGAGGTTAATCATTTCTCAACTATGGACTATAAAAAAAAATGAATAATTCATTTCGATAATTTCTACTTATATAGGTATAACAATTCGATAAAGCATAAAAAAAATATCATTTCCTTTAACTTTTATGAAGGTCGGACATTGTTAAAATTTTGTTTATTTATTTATGTTTAATTTATGTAAGCTCAAAATGCAATATTTCAAATTTTCAATTTAGTCTTCAATTCATCTTCGGCTGTACTGTATTAAAGAACCTGTCTTAAAAATTAAAATTACTTTTTTTTAATATTATATTAAAAATAAAAAATAGTTTTAAATATAGTGGATTTTTTTTAAATTAAAAACTAAAATATAATTATTACTGCAAAAATAAAGGAAAATAAATACTTAGAATTTTATACACAAAAAAAATGACAGTGTCAGCTGAAGATAACAATAAAAGTCTGGAATATGAAAATGAAACATTTTTGGAAAGCTTAAATAGATGGAGAAAAAATATGTTGTGGAGCAGATTTTTTATGTACACTATATGGGTCTCTATTGCTTTATATGGATTTTTGACTTTTCCCTACAAAACACACAAATTAACATTTATATGGTGTATGTGTTTTAAAATAATAATAAAAATTTCTATTTTAATTGAAACTTTTTATTTTTTGATTTTTAGTAATTTTTTTAATTTTTATAATTCATTTTTGGATTTTTCTATTCTATTTCAAATAATTTCGTTAAAAAATATAAAAATATATGTTACAAAATAATAATAAAATTTCTGTTAAATTTTACTTTCAGTTTATTGTATTTTTTTTTTTTGTTAATTTAAAAAAATTTTATTTTTGGATTTTTTTAATCTAGTTTAGAAATTTTGAAAAAAAAAATTAAAAAGAAATTTTCTTCTCAGTGTTAATTGTTCATGTTTACGCTGCATTTGGCACATGTGGTGGTGCTCATCGTTACTGGGCTCATCGATCATTCAAAGCAAATTTACCCCTTCGAATTTTTATGGCTTTTGGTCATTATTGCGCAGGCAATGTAAGTATTATTATTTTTTTTTTTAATTTTATAAATAAATTGTATCATTTAATACAATTTTAGTGTTTATTTTATATTGTATATAGTTCTCAATATACGATTGGGTCAAAATACATAGAGTTCATCATAGATATACGGACACAGATGCCGATCCTCACACTGCAACTCGGGGTTTTGTCTTTTCTCACATAGGATGGTGGGTGCAAAAAAAACATCCGGAATTTCTTAAACGACTAAAGGAATGTGATATGAGTGATGTAAAAGCAGATCCTGTGGTTGCTTTTGGAGATAGGTATAAAATTCAATCTACACTGACAAAAAAAAGAACAAAAAAAAATTTTTTTTTTTCATTCAAATAATCGGTTATTTTTTTTTTAAATAAAAAAATTTATTTAGTATAAATAAAATTTTTATTTTAAACCAAATAAATATATTTTTTTGAAACAAATAAATATATTGTATTGAAACAAATAAATATTTATTTGACTCTGAGAAAAAATATTTTTTCACTGGTTAAAAAAACAATATTATTTGTTCGCAGACATTTTGGCAAATTTATGACTCTAATGATTACCCTACCAGCACTTGTGCCAGTTTATTTATGGGGTGAAACTTGGTATTGGTCAATTATGTCACAATTTTTTATGCGTTCTATGCTAACAGTAAATTCCATAGCATTAGTTAATAGTGCATCACATTTGTTTGGATCAAAACCATTTGACAGGTATTATTTTATATATAGGAAAAAAAAATTATTATTAATAATAAATTAATAATAAAATAATAAAAATTTGTTATTATGTTTATAAATTTTTTTATTTTCAAAAAATAGCTCCATAATGCCAAGTGAAAATTATCTTGTCGTTCTTTTTTCAACTGGAGAAGGATGGCACAATTATCATCATACATTTCCATGGGATTATCGTGCAGGTGGACTTGGCAAATATGATTTTAATTTAACTTCATTTTTTATCAAACAATTTGGAAATATTGGTTGGGCCTACGATTTAAAGACTGCAAGTGACGATCTTATTAAATTGACTTGTAAAAATAGAGGCGATGGAAGTTACAAAAAATTATGGGAGGAAGTTCCTTTACCCGAATAAAATATTTCTTTTCTACTTTTACGAATTCATAAAATTACATATAAAACACTTTTTTGTTACGCATTTATTTATTATAAAAATAAAAAAAATATTTATAATTTTGTTATTTTCTAATAAATTGTTTTAAAAAGTAATCAATTTTCTATTATATACATGGAAAAAAAAGAAATTACAAACGCTAACCGATGTTTGCTATCGGATCTATCAAAATTAGTAACCACAGTTAAATTTTTTGCTAAGACAACGAAAAAGTTTACTTTAATTTTTAAAAATTTACTGTCACAGCAAACATTTTTGACCCCACAGTAAATTTATTCCCTGTCCCCCTATATATTAGCTAACGTAATTTGATGTGAGAGTAAATAATTCGCTGCTACAGTAAACTTTCCCTATAGTATATAGGGAAAATTACGATACTGCGGGGTTCTTTTTTTACCCTTTACTCAAAATATTAAAACTGCGCCCACTGTCGGCGTAAAAGTAAAACTTGAATAACATTACATTGACAGTTAATGGTAAATTTCTGTGTAGAAAAAATTTCTGTGAAAAAAAAAAATGGAAAAATATATTTTTTTCAAAATATTAAAGGGCATGTGAAACGATAGATACGTTCCTGATGAAGGAACATACACACAAACACGTTTTGATTGTGCTTCTACTTATATGTATCGAATGCACTCCAGTTGCGTGCATATCAGTTTTGTCGTCATACAGGTCTGAAAATATTATTATAGAAAGGTAGGAATTTCAAGTGGGTTGATAGTTAATAGCCATCAATCATCACCGAATTTTGGCAACGCGTCGGACAACGAAGTCGTCAGGATAACATCATCTATGGAGAGGTCTCCGGGACCACAATACATATATATGTATATATATATATGTATATATCTATACATATATAGAGAGAGAGTGAGAGAGAGAGAAAGAAAGGGGGGGCGCATTTCACTCCCAGGTTCAATACCACCGAAAATTCAGGTCCTGATGGCAACTATCACGAATACGGTCATTGACCTCTTGTAAAAAAAACTCTACTATATCTATTTCATTTTTTTTTCTGATAATTTTATATTTTCAATAAAAATTGTTAACATTTTTTTAAACTCAAAAATTGATCCCTTCTCCCCTCTGAAAATTTATTTTTTATCATTAAAATAATTATTATAATAATATAATAATTTTTTACCTAGTTAAAAAAAATTAATATAAGGGGAAAAAAAGAAGAAATCAATTTAATGAATTTAACGAGTTATGCGCGCCAAACAGATAAGATGAAAAAGAACAAATGTAATAAAGAGAGAATCGTGTATATGTACATACGATGCTTCATGTCTTGTAAATTGCCGTACGTAATTGTTTGAAGTACATGTATTCGGAGTTTATACGACAAAGGAGTTAAACTTCGTGAGTACACTAAGTACGCACGTTCTTTTTACTCTTCGAGATATATACCATATACCAGTTTTCAAGGTCACTCATGGTACCCTCAACTTTCTTATGTAGTTTTATACTTGGAATTTGCAAAAAAAAAAAGTTTGTTTTAAAACATGAGAATATATAATATAAAATTAATATAATATAATAATAAAATAATTTTTGAAATTTATTAATGACATAATTAAAAACTTTATTTCAAATGAAACATTCGGCAGAAAAATTTCGGCGCGAATTGGAAAATTAGCCAATCAAAATTTTTACCAGTAATTTCTGATTCGTTAATTTTAGAATTCGCCTCCGAAAGTTAATTTCAACAAATGAAAATTTGATTAATTCTAAATTCTGTTAAATAATTTTTCAGTTTATGTATATATAAATTCTGTATAAGTTAAATTTAAAAATCGATTTCTTGTCTGCTTTCTGATAATTTATGAATTAGAAGCAACTATTTTATTACAATATTGAGGTGAAATGCACAATCCTGATGCATCGTCTATTATGTAACCTGGATGACATTTACATCCTTTTACACAATCCTGTTTATGAGAAAAAAATAATTATTTGCTATATTAATTGAAAATTATAGAATATTATTATTTAATAATAATAAAAGAATAAATTCATTAAAAATATAAAAGCAACTAACATCGGTACAAAAACGTGGTTTAGATTCCCTGTAATTACTACATTTTAATGGACACCTTGATGCACAATCACTCAAAACTCCATTTGGTCCACATGCGGTAATTTGTGGGGGAAGAATTATAAACGGTACTATTGAAATTAATACATAAAATTTATAATTAGACATTAATATAAAAGCAATTTTTTTAAAATAAAATTTAATTCATATAATCGGTTCATTTATTATCAAATAAAAATTTTCTTGAGCAAAATAAATATTTATACTTGAACCAAATAATTTTTATTTGCAATAAATAAACTGTATTTGAACTAATATTTTTTTATGCTTACATAAATTTTCATTTCCATTGGCAGAGATAACAGTGACAAAAAGTAAAACTAAAAAAATCGGGGACATATTAATTATATTTTTTTTCTACTTTTAAACTAAACTCAAAAGATATTTTTTTTATGTATATTCTTAATTAGACTTTCAGTGGCTAAATGATGTCAAAAACATTTATTGAGGATCAATATGAGTATTACAAGTGTTTTTATTATAAAAAAATTTTCCTGCAAGCTAATTTTGTAATTGCATATGCGGAAAGAAACATAATTATAATTATCTTATCAGTGTTTTGCTTCATCGTGGAGGAAACTTTGTAGTCATTCAAATTTAACTTTTTTTTTAAATTCATTAAACAAACTAATTTTCTTTGCATATTTACAAAATCCAAAAATTCATTTTATCAACATATAGCCTTAAACTTTAATTCTCAAAGTTGATTTACACAAATTAATGTTAAATTTAATTGTTAAATTGTTTGGTGCGCATTGCTTAGGAATCTTGTTGACGTCACTGACGCCCCCCATTAAAAAATTCGAGATTAATTAAAAATAATTTATAAATACAACCACTTTGTAATGTTTCCCTGCTCCCTCATATATATTTTCCCCAATTATTCATTATCTAGTATGAAACACTTGCTTTTAGCCACTAAATCCAATACGACGCACTAATCACATTCTCATAATGCCAGCAAAAATGTGTTCAGTTTTTTTTCTGTGGAATGAATAAAAATTAAATGGAAAAATAAATTTGAGATTTTATTCAGTTGAAAATTGGTTTATACATAATAGGACATTAGCTATATATGTATATATAATGTGCACTTGAGAAGTGTCTTTTCATGGGATATTTGTCTTACTAGGCAAGACATGATCTACTGCGGGGACTATAAAAATATATTACATAAAAACGACAGAAAAGAAATATAGTGCTTGGAATTTTTTCTGACAATTCACGACTTTCGACTGAGCCAAAAAATGTTAATGTTAATGTTATCCGATTTACATTTATATTATATAACTAACATTGTATTACTATTTGCTAGAACTTTTTTATGTTTTCATTATTTTCCTGATAATATTAGGTGTTTTCAGTAAATTTTAATATTATAATAAATATATATTTATAAATAAGAAACTAACAATTAATATTAATATAAAAATAATATAAATAAATATTAATATTAACTAAATATATATTATATGTAATAAAAAATATAAAGAAAAAAAAATCTTTCACTATAATTATTTTTTGTAATAATTGTAGCAAATTTTTTTTTGCAAGTGTGTATGATTGTATTAGACTTATAAATTCAGATGGTAAAAAGCTGTATATACATATACGTGTGATATATACCGTAACCTTGGGAACATTCGAGCTGTTGCCAATTCTAGTTATTCTCTCATCACTGAATGTGTCGCGAACGACTCTCCGTTGTATTTTATCAGGAGCGCATAAAATACAGAAGAGTTAAAACGCGAATTAAGATCGTCAGATGTATAACCCCAAGCAGGAACGACCATACTAATTTTTTTTTAAAAAATCATTTATTTATATTTTTGTTATAAAAAAAACTATTTTGTGCTCTTTTTAAAAAAAAGAAAATTAATTTTTTCAATTTCCCATAAAAAATTCTTTTTTCTTCAAAAACTCGAATTTTCATTTAACAGAATAATTATATTATAATTTTATGATTAAAATTATTTAAATATAAAATGAATAAATATTCTGAAACGCTATATTTGTCTTCGAAGCCTATCATTTATTTGTTGCAAATATATTTTATTTCATTTAAATAAAAAATTTATTTGAGCCAAAGAAAAATTTATTTGTGATAAATAAAATTTTTATTTACGTCAAAATTAATAAGTTAGTAGGTTCGGAGATAAATATACGTTTATTTAATTCAAATATATTTTATCTGATTCAAATATATTTTATTTGATTCAAATAAATAATTTCTCTGGGTGCAAATAAATATTTATTTGAGCCAATTAAATGATATTTGTTTCAAATAAAGAAATTATTGGTTCAAGTAAATATTTATTTGATAATAGTCAAGTAACCGATTATTTGAATCAAATAAATTTTTTTTCAGTAAAGGTAAATATATTTTTTTTTTTTCCTACTTTTATATTTTGTAATTTTTAATTTTAATTAGAATACTTTATAGAAAAGGGTTTTTTTTTATCTTGTTTTATAGGCTGTGTAAATAAATAAGTAAATAAATAAATTAATTAAATAAATTAGTAAATATTATTAATTGTTAATTAATTATTTTTTATTACAATTTTAATTAAATATAAAAATGCAATTTTAAATAATTCCAAATTAGAGAGAGAAATGATTGGATTTTTTCCTTATATGTATTTGTATTATATTAATTTCGCGAGACGTTGAGACGCACCTGATTCTCGAGGTCGAAGTCAAGAAAGCATTCTACTTGGAGTACCGCCACGACTTACATGTTATCCTTGGAAAAAGATTTACCAGACTCCGGTTATTGATGCACCATTATGTTTTTAATTACGGTAGGTTAGTTGCATACAAAACGTCATTCTATGCGTCAAACTACGTAACATATACCTCTGACGTAGTTATAGAAAGAGGCTCAACCATATATATATTCTCAAACGAATAAGAAGCACACTAAACTATATTTATAAAAAAAAAAAAAATTTTTTATATAAACCACTTGTCACGCATTTTAAAAAATATATATATTTTACATTTTTTTTATAAAAATTAAAATTTACAATAGTAAACAATTGGAAAAAATTTGTAATAATATAAAAAAAATTCATAAAAATTTTTAAGTATAAATTTTAATTTTTTTGTATATTATTTTTTAAATAATTATTAATTATTACTACTACTGATAATAATATTAATAAAAATTAATATTTAATTTATAATAAATATAATAGTAAAAAAATTATCTTTTAGTAAATTTGTAATCTATTGTTAATAATAATAGTTTCAATATTAAGAAGAAAGATTCGTTACCATTGTATGGTTCAAGCGATACTTTGTGAAAGTTTATCGTATTCTTTATCTTATGAATGTCGGTCACTTATCAGTGGAGCAGTATATAGCTCCAAGCGAGCAGTTATTTTGAAATCAATAATTATTTTCCAATAATTGAAAATAAAAATATATTTAAAATAAAATAATTAACTAAATAAATATTAAAATTCAATAATTTGGTAATAATTTAAAATATGATAATTTAAAAATACACCCGGAGAAATGTTTTATTTGAACCAAATATAATATATGTTTGAATTAAATAAACGTGTATTTGTCTCACAGCCTACTAGCTAATTTATTTGGCGTAAATAAAATTTTTTTATTTAAATCAAATAAACATTTATTTAAATCAAATAAATATTTATTAGGCTGTGAGACAAATATATATCATTTCTCTGGATGTAAATTAGTATTTATATTTAAATGTTATATTATTTAAAAAAATTTATATATTAATCAAATATTGGTATAAATAATATTAAATATTGATATAAATAAATTAGTAATTTAAAAAAAAAAAATTCAAATTCTGATCTTTTTCTAATATTGATGTTTCTGCATCGAATTTTGAATTATTTTTTCGATGTCAATAATGAGCAAAAAAAAAATTTTTTTTTTATAGTTCCTTCACTGTGATTTGCATTCATGAACTAAACTCCCATTGATTTTACAGAATTTTTTCTACACAATTGATATATATATATATATATATCTTGTGTATTGTGCAAGTAAATTTTATTGTTTTGCATTTTCTCGGAAACCTACAAATAGTCCTATATTGCAATACTATATCCTAATCGATGATACCTAGTGCACATCAAATTTCATATGAGAAGCACCTTCATACATACAATAATGTTTTCATAGTAATTTGAAACTAGATTCAAGTTTCCAGTATTTCTCGTATTTCCACACTCTATATATAATGTTTTTTCAATTAATTGTACCAATTTTTTACTTCTTCTAAATTCATTATTGACTTTTTTGTTTCAGAAATTAGTAAAAAAAAACAAACCAATTATTAGTATAGAAAATAACTAATTAGTAAAAAAAACAACTAATTATAAAAAATAACTAATTAGTGAAAAAAACTGATTAGTAAAAAATAACTAATTAGTAAAAGAACTATTTAATAAAAAATAACTAATTATTACACCTAAAGAAATTATAATATTTATCTCATAGCCAAATAAATGTTTATTTGTTTCAAAAAAATTTTTATTTGGATTAAATAAAAATTTTATTGGCACTAAATAAAATATTTGATTCAAAAAATTTTATTTGTCTAAAATAAATGCCAATAAAATATTTCTCTGGGTGTTTAGTAAAAAGTAACTAATTATTAGTAAAATGTAATTAATTTTTAGTAGAAAAGTAATTGAAAAAATAGTAAATAAGTAATAATTTTAATTAGTAAAATATAACTAATTTTTAGTAAAGGAACCTAATTATTAGTAAAAAGAAACTAATTATTAGTAAAAAAAACAAATTATCAGTTAACTGTCACTAATTATTAGTAAAGTAATTTTTCTTTAGTAGAAAAATAATTTAAAAAATAGTAAATAAGTAATGATTGAATTTAAAAAAATAGTAATCAATAAATAATTGAAATTAGTAAAAAAATAACTAATTATTAGTAAAACAACCTAACTATCAATTAAAAGTAACTAATATCAGTTAAAAATAACTAATTATTAGTAAAATTTAATTTTTCTTTAGTACTTTCTAAATTTGAATTAGGGAAAAGTGAGGTACTAAATGCACATTAGTAAGGATTTTTACCAATTTTTAGTAAAATATTACTATTTGATTTAGTAGTTTACAATTTTTTTTACTAAAGTTTCTGTAAAAAGTAGTGAAAAATTTACTAATTTAAATTAGTAGCTCACTTTTCACTAATTCAGATTTAGAGTTAAAAAATAATTGAAAATTAGTTATTTTTAATAATAAATTTAGTAGAAATTTTAATTCTTAAATCAGTGACTAAATTTTTTATTTATTTATTTTTCTTTATGAATGCTTCAAATTTAAACAAAATGAAAATTATGATTAAACGTTAAAATACAATATATTATTAGTTTGTTATTAACAAAAAATTTTTTTTTTATTGCTAAGATTGACTTATAATTTGTATTGATTTTCATTAAATTTCACGCACCATTTACGGTAAGCAGTCCTGAAAATTGCTGAGAACTGTTAATTTGTTATAGATAAAGTTCAATGCAAGTTATTAAATTGTGCGTAAAGCCTTTCGAAAAAAACATTATGTAGAATTTTTTTTTAAGATTCAACAAAAACAAATTTAATTTTTCAAAATTTTTTCAAAATTATTTTAAATGTAGCTCAGCATCCGCTGGACCAATCAAAAAGTGCGCCATACATTTTTTGTTCAGAACTTTTTTCCTATTTTATTGGTGGTATACCGGAGCGTTTATCTCGCAAATTTAATTTTTCTAAATTTTTTCCAAATTTGTATTCTAGTGTAGCTCAGCATCCGCTGGACCAATCAAAAAGTGCGCTATACATTTTTTGTTCGGAACTTTCTTCTAATTACTTTGGCTGTATTCCCGAACGATTATGTCGAGAATTTAATTTTTCGAAAATTTTTCCAAAATTATTTTAAATGTAGCTCAGCATCCGCTGGACCAATCAAAAAGTGCGCCATACATTTTTTGTTCAGAACTTTCTTCTAATTACTTTGGCGGTATTCCCGAACGATTATGTAGAGAATTTAATTTTTCGAAAATTTTTCCAAAATTATTTTAAATGTAGCTCAGCATCCGCTGGACCAATCAAAAAGTGCGCCATACATTTTTTGTTCGGAACTTTCTTCTAATTACTTTGGCGGTATTCCCGAACGATTATGTCGAGAATTTAATTTTTCGAAAATTTTTCCAAAATTATTTTAAATGTAGCTCAGCATCCGCTGGACCAATCAAAAAGTGCGACATACATTTTTTGTTCAGAACTTTTCTCCTATTTTATTGGCGGTATACCGGAGCGTTTATCTCGCAAATTTAATTTTTCTAAATTTTTTCCAAATTTTTTTTCTAGAGTAGCTCAGCATCCGCTGGACCAATCAAAAAGTGCGCCATACATTTTTTGTTCAGAACTTTCTTCTAATTACTTTGGCGGTATTCCCGAACGATTATGTCGAGAATTTAATTTTTCGAAAATTTTTCCAAAATTATTTAAGTGTAGCTCAGCATCCGCTGGACCAATCAAAAAGTGCGCCATACATTTTTTGTTCAGAACTTTTTTCCTATTTTATTGGTGGTATTCCGGAGCGTTTATCTCGCAAATTTAATTTTTGTAAATTTTTTCCAAATTTGTTTTCTAGAGTAGCTCAGCATCCGCTGGACCAATCAAAAAGTGCGCCATACATTTTTTGTTCAGAACTTTCTTCTAATTACTTTGGCGGTATTCCCGAACGATTTAGTAGAGAATTGAATTTTCGAAAATTTTTCAAAAATTATTTTAAGTGTAGCTCAGCATCCGCTGGACCAATCAAAAAGTGCGACATACATTTTTTGTTCAGAACTTTTTCTCTATTTTATTGGTGGTATTCCGGAGCGTTTATCTCGCAAATTTAATTTTTGTAAATTTTTTCCAAATTTGTTTTCTAGTGTAGCTCAGCATCCGCTGGACCAATCAAAAAGTGCGCCATACATTTTTTGTTCGCTACTTTTTGCTTAAGACTTTGGCGATATTCCCGAACGATTATGACGAGAATTTAATTTTTCGAAAATTTTTTCAAAATTATTTTAAATGTAGCTCAGCATCCGCTGGACCAATCAAAAAGTGCGCTATACATTTTTTGTTCAGAACTTTTTTCCTATTTTATTGGTGGTATACCGGAGCGTTTATCTCGCAAATTTAATTTTTCTAAATTTTTTCCAAATTTGTTTTCTAGTGCAGCTCAACATCCGCTGGACCAATCAAAAAGTGCGCCATACATTTTTTGTTCGCTACTTTTTGCTAAAGACATTGGCAATATTCCCGAACGATTATGTCGAGAATTTAATTTTTCGAAAATTTTTCCAAAATTATTTTAAATGTAGCTCAGCATCCGCTGGACCAATCAAAAAGTGCGCCATACATTTTTTGTTCAGAACTTTTTTCCTATTTTATTGGTGGTATACCGGAGCGTTTATCTCGCAAATTTAATTTTTCTAAATTTTTTCCAAATTTGTATTCTAGTGTAGCTCAGCATCCGCTGGACCAATCAAAAAGTGCGCCATACATTTTTTGTTCGGAACTTTCTTCTAATTACTTTGGCGGTATTCCCGAACGATTATGTCGAGAATTTAATTTTTCGAAAATTTTTCCAAAATTATTTTAAATGTAGCTCAGCATCCGCTGGACCAATCAAAAAGTGCGCCATACATTTTTTGTTCAGAACTTTCTTCTAATTACTTTGGCGGTATTCCCGAACGATTATGTAGAGAATTTAATTTTTCGAAAATTTTTCCAAAATTATTTTAAATGTAGCTCAGCATCCGCTGGACCAATCAAAAAGTGCGACATACATTTTTTGTTCAGAACTTTTTTCCTATTTTATTGGTGGTATACCGGAGCGTTTATCTCGCAAATTTAATTTTTTAAAAATTTTTCCCAATGTTTTTTAGTGTAGCTCAGCATCCTCTGGACCAATCAAAAAGTGCGCTATACATTTTTTGTTCGAGACTTTTTGCTCATTTTATTGGTGGTATTTCGGAACGATTATGTCGCAAATTTCATTTTTGGAAAATTTTTCTGAAATTGATTTGAGTGTATCTCAGCATCCGCTGCACCAATCAAAAAGTTCGCCATACATTTTTTGTTTCAAAGTGGCGGTAACAAATTTTTTTCTTTATAGAAACATGTTTTATGAGATCCGGATCAATTGTCCGGATGTATATATGTGTGTGTATCCCTTTTTTGTTTAGAAGATAACTTTAACAGTTTTTAATGGATTTAGATAAAATTTGATAGGCTCATTTATCATATTAATATCACAAATCTGACCAAAGGATTTTTAAAAATACCCAAAAAAAAAAATTTTATCGCCTTTTTTTCCAAAATTTTTTTTTAACCGAAAAAATTTTTAAATTGAAAAATTTAAGGTTATATCTATTAAAATCGTATTCCTTACGTCAAGGCGAATCGTTCGATATATATATAAAGTATACATTTGAGGTAAATTTAAAGAATTAATGAAAGTTAAAAAATCAAAAATTCACATTTTGGCAATAAATTTTGCTTTCTCCACGAGGAAGCAAAATGTTCATGTAATGAACATCTGGATTTACAACTTGTTTCTGAAGTTCTATAGCATGTTAAAGTATGAACTGACTGTAGAAGTTACTATAGGTAGGGAAACAGTCTTCGATACTTTCAGCTTATTCAGTTTGTTGTACGCGCTTTACTCGAACAGGTGTGTTCAGTGTATATATTCTGATCGTTCCCTTCATTTTTTATATATTGTTAACTATTATTTAATTCTTTACATAGTGCAAGTGCAACGAACTTTTTTTTTTATTCACTTAAAGTGTATGTGAAAAAATTCAAGTTCTATGTCAAAAAAAAAAGTTTAATATTAAAAACTTTATTGAAATTGAATTTCGATTTTATGAAATTTTGGTATGTAAACACACAATTTTAATATAACAATATTTTAATATAATATTAATTTAATATAACAATAAAAAAAATTAATCAGCAAATTTTATGTATAAAAATAATTTCGCGAGAAACAAAATTTTAATTCAAAAAATCGTTCAAAAAAATCAAACTAATTATTAAAAATTTAACTAAGTTTATACATTAATTACTTTTTTCTTTCCTTGATTACACAAAGTGTATTTTTTAAATTTTTTTCTGTAATGGCATTTCTTTATCCAAACGAAGAAGTGGAACGATATAATATTACGATACTTAGATGTCAACGCGTTTTTTATATCATATTGTCAGATGAATTAAATAATAATTTTCTTTTCATTAAAACAATTAAGGTATACAATAATAATTATTGAATAAAAAAAATAATAATAAAAATAGCACCTAGTAAAAAAAATAATAGTAAAAATTAATATAGTAATAATAATTTTGATAATAATAATAATAATAAAAATTAATTATTGAATAATTAACGATGATAGTTTCAATTGTCGTGATTCTTGTTAATTAATTACTTTTTTAATATATAGTGTAACTATTATTAATTAATAAAATAAAATATATTACGAAGTCATTTTTCGGAATTGATATCAGCATTAAAAAAAAGAGGTGCGCTTGCACTTTTCTTAAAGAAAAAAATTATTACCAAATTATATGCAAATTGCACAATGAAAATAAATAGATAATAAGATTATTATCGTTTTGTTAGGTGAAAAAAATTTTTTCCCACGCTATTAATAAGTAGACAGAGCATGTCGATACAAAAAGATATTATAATTTAATATTTTATATTCTATATAAAAATTTGAATAATGTTTGTCTTGTCATTATTTTGAAAAATTCCTTCTTATTCATATTTTCTTCTTTTTTTTCTCGTCTTTTGAATAGATAATTACATGGTAAAAACTCTATACCACTGAGAAAAATTAACAAACAATTTTCCGGTCTCTTTATTCATTGGTCCATATCTTTTCAAGAGTTGTGGTTGTCATCTCTGTTATTTTTTAAAAAATACTTTATTTTTTCAAAGGAAATGCATTTTTTTCCCTAAGTTTTCATTATAAAGAATTATATTTTAATATTAATTATTAATAAATTAATTAATTATAGTTGAATAAAATTATTTATTTATATCTACGGGCAAGCTATTTATATCACATAAATTATATAATCATATAATATTTATATTATTTATTATATTTATTATTTATTTAATTAATTAAATAATTATTAAATTTATTTATTTTATATATTTTAATTTATATTTATTTTAATCATTTAAAGTATTTAAATTTAAAAAACAAAAACAAAAATGCTTCAATAAAAATAATTCTTTAATTTTTTTTTCTTGCAACTATACTTGATATAACTTTATGTTTAAATAAATAATTTTAAAAAATTACAATATTTTTGAAATTCTTACATCACAATTACATTTACGATAATGTGTAACTTTTTTGTTGTTGTTGTTGTTTTTTGTGCAAAAAATGAATAAAAAAAAAAAAAATAAAGCAGTTCAGGAAGCACAATTTTCGGTCGAAGGACTGTAAAAGGTACACTCTTTGTTTTCACCGGAAATCGTCAACTAATCTTTTGTTTAACTTGGCAATTGCATTAGAGTTGTAAGAAGAAAATAATAACTGTTATCTTATGCAAGATGCTTGGTAAAGAAATTCTCGTTATATTAATATAATTGTATAATTATTATATTTTATTATTACTATTATTTTTATTGTTTTTATTACTATTATTATTTTTATTATTATTGGCGAGCATAAAAGACAATTTATTTACAAAAATGATCATTATCGACTAATATTTTAATAATTTTCAATTTCACTTTTTAACATTGTAAAAGCATTAACAAGATTTAACAATTTAAAAAGCGATAGTAATATTTTGCAATAAATGAACAATTGAGATATATAAATTATTTTTAATTTAAGATTAAATTATTTTTTAATAGTGTCTTTAATTAAAAAATTTTCCATTTTATAAATTTCTGTAATTTACACATATTACTTTATGTTAATTACTTTATCGTAATAATAATAATAATAATAATAATAATAATAATAATAATAATATAATTTTTTTCTACAGGACAAAAATTACTTCATGCGTAAAGTTAAGAATACACATTCCTTGCTATAATAATAATTAGCCTGTATAAATTCACCTAATAAATAAACTTTAACTAGGCTGGAAATTTTCATATATATATAACGACCTGGATGTTTATCATAAAAAATGATTTACCCCCAATTTTCGAAAAAAAATAATTTTTTTTTAACCAATAAATTAATCCTTTTACTGTCGATGGCAAAGATTTGCAAATCTTTGCAATGGCAGTCAAGGGGTTAATAATAATAATTTATAAATAAATAATAAATTTATTTATTTAGATTGTAAATTTTCGTTTAATTAGAAATATTCAAAATTCGCGCTAAATAAAAATTGACAAGAATTCAAAAATTTTGCTTATTTTAAGAGAAATCTAAGACCCACTTTTCGGCACAATTCACTTGAACGAAATTATTTTGAATAACCCCTTTCTTTTCTATATAATTATTTTTTTTTTCAGTTGCTAGTTAGTTAAAAAAAAAAAAAAAAAAAGGTGACTTATTTTCTGCTTTCGAGAAATAAAAATTAAAAGTGGTCTCTTTGTTTAAATTTTTTAGAGAAATTCAGAGCATTCATGAAGCATTTGGCGATATTTACATTAACGGGAAGTGCAGGGCACCCCTACAATCAGCGCGTGCGTGTGTATATTATATATAGAAGAGAAGGTAGGACGAAGACAGATATGAAAAAGGAACGTCACACATGCGTGAACAGTGCCTACATGTATATATATACATATTTTCATTGCTTTTGACTTCAATGCATCAGCAAAGGGAGGTCGTCACGCAACGTTTCCTTTCGCGGGGTGACAGCCGGCTTGGTTAAGTCCATGCCACTCTATATGTCAGTATAGCCCCGCATATATGTACGTTTTGCTATCATTCGGATACACGCATGGCAGGTGTGGGAAATGACGTCATGCACCTCCGACCCCTTCACAAAATATTCACAATTCAGTCTTTAGCGGAAATCATTTATTTCCTACACAATTTTCCTCGCCTGGATATATATATATATATATATATATATAGAAATGCATAAATAAAATTCATTTCTTGAAATTTTTAATTTATAGAATTTCATTCAAATATAGAATTTTCATTGAGCCGAATTTTTATTTGTTCGAATAATTTTTTTTTTTAATAGAATTTCCATTAAACCAATTTTTCTTTATTATAGAATTTTTAAATACCAACTAAAAATGTAGTTTTTTAGAATTTCAATTTGATCAAAGAATTCAATAAAGATATTTTTAGTAATTTTAATAATACAGTGAAAAAAAAATTTATTTGATTCAAATACTCGATTACTTGACTATTATCAAATAAATATTTTTTTTTTTTGTTTCAAATACAAAAATTATTGGTTCAAATAAAATTTATTTAATACAAATAAAAATTATTTTGTTCAAGTAAATATTTATTTGATAATAGTCAAGTAACCGAGTATATTTGAATGTAAACTTCAGCCAAACTCGATCTGGAGTAGAAAAAATAATCTAATTACAACAAATTATAAAATTATAAAAAATAATTTCTAATTATTAATTATTAAAATATAAAAAATAATTATAAATTATTAATTATTAAATTATAAAAGTAATCATAAATTATAAAATTTAATTTAATGCATTTTTTTCGATTTAGAGGAATTTTAAGTTTTGTGACCTTGAACGAGCCGAGCGTTAAACGCTTAAAGGGCCTAACGCCGCTACAAACTATAAAGTAGTGTAAAATTAATAAAATTTAGTTTTAATTAATTTTTCAAAATTTTACATACTTTAGAATTGTGTTTTTAATACAAAAATTTATTTCATTTAAATAATATGTTACTTTACTATTGTAAAATAAATATTCATTTATATTAAAACTATTATTTGAACCAATTTTAAATGATATTTGTTTCAAATATAGAAATTATTGGTTCAGATATAATTTATTTAATTCAAATAATAATTATTTGTTAATTAAAAATTATGTAATGTGAAAAATTGGGTTTTTGGAAATTCTGTCAAATTATAATTCGAACAAATGAAAATTCGTAAATGAAAATTCGCTCACTTTTAGATACCTAATTCTTATTTTAAATAAATTAGTTACTATAAACTTTTGTTTATACAAAACGATTACGATTACATTAACATCGGAAAAAAATTGAAATTCAGCTATTTCCGTTTTTTTTGGAACGTTGCGTCAAAATGCAATACAAGAAAAAGTTTGAAAAGCATTTAATTATTTTAAGAGCATATATACCTTCACGAAGAATCTCAAGTTAAAATGGCATTTTAATGAGAGATTTTTGTTGTTTCTAAATGCTTTTTTCACATTTTTTTTTTTTTTTTATATAACTTGAAATGAGTTAAACAAAAATGAATTTCCGGTTCTAACACACATTTCAGAAAATTCGACACCTTCACACTAATATAACGTACTAAAAGTTTTGTTTCCAACTATCAACGAAATGCACGCAAACCTTTTTCAAATAGACATTTGAATCGATTCTTTTAAATTTCGCAAATAATATAAAAGTTTATATAATAGAGGAAATGAACTAAAATTAAGAAAATAAACCTCTTTTTTTATCACACTGGGTCAAATTTTATAATTTTCTTTAACATAAAGCTTATATTAAAGATTTTATATAAAATTACGTTAAAAAATAAAAGGGGTAATGAAATTCAGATTGAATTTTAAAAATGAGGTGTATACGAGTTAGAAGCGTGGCCGACACGGTTTTTCGTTAAGGAGAGCGATTGTTCTACAAAGTACTAGCATGTCTGAATTTCAAGAAAAAGATAAGTGTCAAAATATTTGAATTATTTTACAGTGATGATCACAATCAAAATCACTTAAATTTGAACTATATTTTAAATCACTACTTGCTTGTTTATTCCAATTTACTTTTTTATTCCAATTACTTCCAGAAAATTCATTTTTGTAGGTTGAATTGAAAATAAATTTATTTCCTTCAAATCGGTTACTTGACTATTATCAAATAAATATATTTATTTATATTATAAATATTAAAATATTATTTATAAATATTATTTCAGTTAAATAAAAGGCTATATTTGTTTCAAATACAAAAATTATTGGTTCAAATACAGTTTACTTAATTTAAATAAAAATTATTTGGTTCAAGTAAATATTTATTTAATTCAAGTAATTATTTAACAAGTAATCGATTATATTTGAATTAAATAAATTTTTTTCAGTACATAAATTAGGAATAATTTCCTACGGGAAAATAATTTGTTTGATTATTTCAAATAAAATTTTTTTCTACTATAATATTGAAAATTAGCTAAATGAGTATTAAAATTAATTTTTTGATAATTTTTTTCGGCGTGTAAAATTAATTTACAAGACTCATTAATTAGTAAATAAATTAAAGAGGCGAAAAAAAAGAAGATAATAAGAATATATTGTATTGGGGAAAAGGTGCAAAACACGTGTATTTCTTCTGCAGTGGCTAATTAAGAACAAACAATTCAAGATATAGAAGTATATATATATGTATACTTTCTACAATGTACTTTTGTATTTTCTCATGCATTAAAAGTGTGAAGCGAGAGATATTTGTTTCCGAATATGGACTATAATTTTTTTTTTTTTTTTGTTAAATTTTTCCAACAAAAAAAAAATGTTCTCGAATATATTTTGCAATCTCACACGGTTATCTGGTTTCCGGGCGTCGGCCTTCAACCACTGACCACGGCCGTTGAGCGGATGCGCTCTCATCACTATATAACATAAGTACCGCCGAAGAAAACCACCACCAACATCACAACCATTATAACCGCGAAAGAGCGACTAAAGTTTAATGAGCATCGACCAAGTAGTTCGACGAACCGCGTACTTGTAATATATGTACCCGCACGCAAACCCATTTTCTCTATCATAAATAAATAGGGGCAAAAACTGTAATTTCAAATAACAAAACTTCAAAATCGAAACTAAAAAAAAAAATTTCTTCCCTTTTAAGAAGGAAAAAAAATATTTTTTTCAATACATTTTTTTAATTATTTTGTTTTCACAGAAAATTAAAAGGCATTAAAATAAGCTGCAACGCTTCTTATTTTAATCCAATTTTGCTTATTTTAATACCAAAATGAATTAAAATAAGAAGCGTTGCAGCTTATTTTAATGCCTTTTAATTTTCTGTGTTATCAATTTTCTGAATTTGAATAATTTATTCATTAATTTAGTGAAAATCCAATTTTTAGTCGTTTTTCACTAAAATTTTAGTAAATACTAGTAAAAAAATTTACTAAAAATTACACTAATTGTAATTAGTGAACGAATTTAAATTTAGAGAATAGAAAAAAGCTAAATGAAAAAAAAATTCGAAAGTACAATTTAAAAGAAAGGTTATTTAAATGATTTTTCTAAACACTTTTGATTGGACAAGAAATTGCGACAAATGAGAGAAACTGAATTAAAAAAAAAAAAAAAAACAATATCTGCCATCATTAGTTTGATACAAAACAGAAAATACAGGAGAAACTTGGAGAATCAATGTTTATTCAAGATCAATATGGTATAGCAAGTTTTTTTTTATTTTGAGCGATTAGAAAAGAGCGTTGGAAAGTAGATCACTATAAAGAAATATAAAGAGCACATGAGATGGTATAAGCGATTGTTTATGTACCAAAACAAATACAAGAAAATATTCTCGAATTAAAAGAAATATTCCTCTAAATTTGTAATTTAATATTCCTGAATAAGATACAAAAAAAAAAAAAATAATTTTTATTTCCTTTCCAATTAAAATTTTTTCCTTTCTATTTATTTTATTCTTTCCTTTAATTTCTTATTCCTTTTTTTCTATAATGAAAAAAAAAGAAAAGTGTACGAAAATATTTTGTCCCATTTCCAAACAAAGTTCTTAATCCTAATAGATTTCTATTTGCATATTCTCAAAAAAAATTTTTTTCCTAATTAATTTTTGCCTAAAAACATTTTCTTAATTAATTAATTAATTTCCTAAAGTATTTTTTTCCGAACATAATTTTTCCTAATAGAATATATATGTATTTATATTTTAATGCGATCTGCAATTCCTTTTTATACAAAAAAAAAATTATATAAAAAATGTGTTTTTTATATACCTACATATAGATGATAATACACAATTTTTTTTTTGTAAGTATATATTATTTAAAATTCGTGTTCGCCGATTTGAATGTCCGCAGATACCATGTGATATGGGGTATTATATGAGGATCTTCCGACTCGCTTTCACTCAATTCTCTGGTATAATTATTTTCGTGGTCAGTGAGCGATTGACATTGCACGACATGTTGTTTCCTTAAGAGAAAGCTTTATATTATAGTACCAAAGAACTCGCACTTAAGTGAGATTTTGCAAATTAAGTATCTCGTATATGTAATTTTTTATATTTCCAAATTTACTTAATGTAAATATATATTTCCATTCTTTACCACAAATATTTCATTTATAATATTCAAGTATTTATTTAGTATTAAATTTATTTTAGTATTAAATATAATCATTTACATGTAATAAATAAATAATTTATTTATTAATAAATAATAATTATTATTAATAATAAAATAATTATAATATAATAATTATTTTCACGATAAGTAAATCCTAATATAAGAACCGTCTTTTCTCGAATTAACAGTTAAATAAATGAATTGAGAGCTCATTAAAATTGCCGCGCGGTATTATTTCCGAAGAAAATGTAGGAATATCATATATATATATATATGAAAAAAAATACGTTATGGATGTCAGAGGTTCAGTTGAACGATTTCCTTTAATTGAAAACGTGCATGACATAATAAGCGTTTTAATTACGTTGTAATATCTTATTAACATAGTAGGGTAATCGTCACGCCAACTAAACATAGATTATTATAGCAGAACAAAATCAGCTATGGAGTATCTAATTACTTCACTATTATAATAATAACAGAAATTTTCAGCAAAAATAACATCCCATGAAATTCTTTTTTATATACATAATATATACATATATATGAAATTACCATTTGAATGATTGATAAAATTCACTTTCCCCTCCCCAGTTGACATTGACATATTTTAATAATTACACATCATTAAAAAAAACTGTTTTGTTAAAATGAACAAAAAAGAGAAAATCATTATGTCTCACAAATAAAAATTTAATGTTGCAGAAAAAGAAATGATTCAAAAAAAAATATTTTTTTAAAAATATTTTTTTTTATACGAATTTTTAAATAACTAAATTTTTAGCTACCGAATTTTAATATTTGTCCGCATTTTTAACTGATAGAATTTTTAAGACGCTGAATTGTTATTTGTCCGAAATTACAAATATCCGAACAAATAATCGACAAAAAGATTTCGGCGCAATTTTTAAAATTGTCCAATTAGAAATTATTAAGAAAATCGTAATCTGGTAAAAAAATTTGCGAGCAATAAATAATTTTTTAGAAAGCAAACAAAATTTTTTTAATTGAACAATTTTTTTGTATAAAATGTAACAAAATGAATGGTTGTCACACAATAAAAAAAAATCATTAAAATTCGAATCATCAACAATGATACATTTTCTCCACGAGATAATTTTTACTGTTTCAGAAAATTCTATATACACAAACATCGAATGAGAAATCAAGATTTTCTCATTGTTAATTAAGAATCAGACAAAAATATGTTACGTCTAGTGTTAATGAAGAGATGATGACGAAAAGTAAAAGCGTTTAGAAATTCTAAATGAAAATAAAGAAATAACAAGTGAGAAAGTAAAAAAAAAATTCT
This sequence comes from Leptopilina boulardi, assembly GCF_019393585.1. Classification (NCBI taxonomy): domain Eukaryota; kingdom Metazoa; phylum Arthropoda; class Insecta; order Hymenoptera; family Figitidae; genus Leptopilina; species Leptopilina boulardi. The sequence continues at coordinate 3,371,778 of NW_026137943.1, read as the reverse complement.
CTAAAATTTTTGATATCATTATATAAATCTATCTACATGAAAGAGGAAACGCAAGTACCATCATTGGGACAAGGAGGTGCAAAAGAAGGAAATTATGTCAACGACTGAACGGGTGTTTCACCTAATATGACCCTGACAACAGTACTCAAAGCAACTCCTTCGCTTTGTAGCTCTTTTCAAACAAGATGCTTTGTTCTTTTTTTGTTGGCGAGTTTTTTGCCACCCTCAACTGCGAGAAACAATCCACCTCGGTTCCTCACCGATGGCCAAACGGAAATCATCCTCAGGCTCAAGGAAGGGCCAAAAACACCAGTTGGTGAGAATAATTTTATATATTTGTGCAAATTACTGCTCTTTTATATAAATATATATGCTTCACGCATTATTCTTTATTATTTTATTCTGTTTTCTCGTATACTGAAAAAAATTAAAATTTAATTTAAAAAAAAAAATTAATACTCGGTTACTTGGCTGTTATGCAAATAAATATTTACTTGAATCAAATAAATATTTATTTGCACCAAATAAATAGGTATGTACTTGATTCAAATAAATATCTCAAAGTTGATTTACACAAATTAATGTTAAATTTAATTTAAATTATTAAAAATTTTAATTTAATTGATAAATTGTTTGGTGCGCATTGCTTAGGAATCTTGTTAACGTCACTGACTCCCCCATTAAAAAATTTGTGATTAATTAAAAATAATTTATAAATACAATCAGTTTGAAATGTTTCCCTGTTTCCTCATATATTTTCCCCAATTATTCATTATCTAGTATGAAACACTTGCTTTTAGCCACTAAATCCAATACGACGCACTAATCACATTCAACGAATATTTTTACAGTTTTTCTATACAGGTTCATTTTGAGTAACGTGAAGTTGTCTATTAACTCATTTTGATGAAGATCTCATAATGAGATGCTGCAAAAATGAGTTCAGTTTTTTTCTGTGTACTTAAATCAAATAAATATTTGCCTAAATCAAATAAATATATTTACTTGAACTAAATAATTTTTATTTGAATTAAATAAATTGTATATGAACCAATAATTTCTGTATATGAAACAAATATACGTCGGTGATGTTCACAACGTTTACACCTAGAAAAATGGTATATTTGTCCCACAACCTAATAAATATTTATTTCATTTAAATAAAAAAATTTATTTACGCCAAATAAATGGACTAGAAGGTTCTGAGACAAATATACGTTTATTTAACTCAAATATATTATATTTGTTTCAAATAAATCATTTTTTGGGGTGAAGTATCCGATTATTTGAATCAAATAAATTTTTTTTCAGTGTATTATTTATTTATATTCTAATTATTTGTAATATTGTTTTTATTATCATTATTATTATTTACTTTTTAGGAAGCATAATACACCGATTAAGAGGAATAGACCCAGACGGAGACGAATTGATTTTTGGTATCAAAAATCAACCCGGTAGCGATGTTATAAGAGTAGAAAACTTCAATCCAAATGAAGCAAATATTTATCTGAATAAACCACTGGACAGAGAGGTAAAATTTTCATTTTAATCATAACAAAAAAAAAACTGTAGTTAGGATCAACAAAAAAAATTTAAAATTTTAAAAAAGTAAAGAGAAAAATGTCAAAAAAAATTTAGTTGTACACTGCCCTACAAGTGACAAGTAATTGCACTTACGTATGTTTTTCCTCTGTAAATCAGTAAAAATATCAAATATGAAACAAAATATTTTTCTCAATGTACAAAATAGTTTATTTTCATTAAATTGCATGAAATTTTTTAAAAAAATTTTTCTTTAATCCCTTAAAAAACAGGTGTCACGATATTTCTTATAAAGAAGATATTCTGTGAAAAGAAAAACATTGAATCCTTTTTGTCCATGAAACAGAGTAACTTTAAAAATTGTGGAATAATTGCGGCATGACTGTATATATATAATAGTTGATCGAGTTGATCGTTTCTCTATATTTACGAATTGCGCAAGCAAAAAAAAAAAAGAAAGAAAAAGAAGAAATGTTTTGTTCTTCTGTGAAGTTCGAGTTCGAAGCGGTAAATAAAAGACACTATCAAGGAAGTATTCTAGCGTAAAAGGCACCGCGTCCGTTCGGCTTCGTTTACGCATCACGAACTTTACGCTCAGTCAATCATTACACTCGCTGGCAATCAATTCGAACAATCGGTTTCATGCTAACACACCTAATGATATAACAATATAATATTCAGAAAGTCAATCATCTGCCAATAACTTCCTTCAAGAGGCTCAAATTTATAGATCAATGATTTATCGATCTATAGATCAATAATATCAGGATTTGAGACAATATTTTGTGGACTGATCCATAGATCAATAATAATATGATACACTTTTTGTGAACCAATAATATATGGATTAATGATCTATAAATCAATAATGTTAAAGATAAATTATTTATCGATCTATGAATCGATAATATTATAGGTAACTGATTTATCGATCTATGAATCAACCGTATGAGGATCTATGAGTTAATATTCTAGGAATGAATAATTTATAGGTCAATAATAGTATGATTCAGATCTATAAACCAATAATCAATGGATGATCAATAAACCAATAATGTTAAAGATAAATGATTTATCGATCTATAGATCAGCCGTATCAGGGAATGAGTCAAAAATTTAAATGGATTAATGATTTATAAATCAATGATTTATCGATCAACTGTATCAGGATCTATTACTTCATATATTTTATAGATCAATAGTTTATCGATTTATGGATCAACCGTATCAGGATCTGAGTCATTATTCAATGGATTAATGAAACAATAATCTAGATGATTGATGATCTATAAATCAATAATGGTATAGATCAATGATCTATCGATGTATGGATTAATTGTATCAAGATCTATTAGTCAATATTCTATAGATTAATGATCTATAGATCCATAATAATATGTATAAAGATACACGATCTATAAAACAATAATCCATGGATTAATGATCTATAAATCAATAATGTTGGATTTATCTAAAAATCATTAGATCTACAAAAATGTGAAGAACTAAAATGGAAAATATAATTTTTCTCATTGAATTTTATTTTTAAATAGATAATTCTTTTTTTTAAGCCAAAAATTACCGTTTTAAGTTAATTATTTTTTTTGTCCCAAATAGAAAATAGTAATTTGTACAATTAAAATTTATTTTCAAGCAGAAAAAGAAGTATTTTCAATCACAATTGTAAAATATAATTGGCAATGATTTCGTATTTAGTTGAATTTAACAAGACGAAAAATGAAAGTTATTGGCGGCAAAAGTATATATACAATTTAAAATTTAGAAAAAAAAGAAATTGAACATCTTTTGTCCTTCAATAATAGTGAATTAACTCAATGCTTGAATGCTTCACGACCTCGAAACTCGTAATTCTCAATTTAACGCTATTATTTTACTAGAAATTTTCAAGGTAAATTAAACACTGATTTCATATTATCGTAAAACAGCTAATCAACATATTCCATATTATTATCAGTTAGGTGAAAAATTGAAACAATACATTTGTCTTTTCTCGATAGTTAAGGATATATAAAAAAAAAATTCTATTCATATTTCCAACACTGTATTATCAAAAAAAATTTTTTTTATTAATTTCATAGAAACAAATCTTTATTTGAAACAGCGATATATATCATTAAAACAGCTAAAGTTTTCGCTGTTTAAGAGAAACATATCGCTATTTCAGATAAAGATTTTTTTCTATGAAATTAATAATTAATATTGAATAAAAATATTTTTTATTTATAAAAAATAAACAATTTCAGTTACAAGATGAGTATGCATTGATTTTGACATTAACCGATGGAAAATTAGGCGAAGGAAATTATATAACTCAAAGTCTTCTATTATTGGTGGAAGATATAAATGACAATGTACCAATTTTTCGTCCACATCCAACAACAATAACAATTAAGGAAAATTCATCACCCGGTGTATTAACAACTGTTGAGGCAATCGATGCAGATGAAGGTGCACATGGACAGGTTGTTTATTATATTCAAGAATTGGACGGTGACAATGATATGTTTACAATTACAACAGTCAATGGAAAAGGTGTCATTCGTTTAATTGGCTCTTTGGATTACGAAAGAAAATATCTTTATCAATTGCGAATACTTGCAATCGATCGGGCAATCAACGAAAAGGTAAAAAGAAAACAAAATTTGAAAATAAATTCTATTGAAATAAAATTATAAAAATTTTATAATCATTTTTTTTTTTAGGTAAATACAGGTACAACAGCAATTTTAGTGAAAGTTCAGGATGTAGAGGATCAACCCCCGGAATTTGTGGCAATGACTCCCGTTGCTAGAATCAGTGAAAATGTCAGAATTGGAACACCTGTTCTTCAAGGTATTCAATATAGAAAATAATTTTTAAATTAAGATTTAATTTTAAAAAAAAAACATTTTTCAATATCTAAGTTTTGAATCAAATAAACCTGACAGAAAAAATAAGGAAAACTTTTTTCATAAACAACAACAATAACAACAACGGCAATAGCAACAATAACATGAACAATAAAACTAAAAATAACAACAATAACATGAACAATAAAAATAACTATAACTATAAGATGATTGACGACAACAATAAAAATAATAACAATAATAACAACAACAACAACAATAATGACAACAATAATGACAAGAACATCAACAACATGAACAATAAAAATAACTATAACAACAACAGCAATAACAATATCAACAATAACATGAACAATAAAAATAACAATATAAATAACAACGCGACCAATAAAAATAACAATAACAACAACAGCGATAACAATAGCAACAATAACATGAACAATAAAAATAACAAAAACAATAACATAAACAATAACAATAAAAATAACAACAACAATAAAGATAATAACGCGATCAATAAAAATAATAACAACAACAGCAATAACATGAACAATAAAAATAACAATAACAACAATAATATGAACAATAAAAATAATAACACGATCAATAACAATAACAACAACAGCAATAACAATAGCAACAATAACCTGAACAATAAAAATAACAATATAAATAATAACGCGATCAATAAAAATAACAATAACAACAACAGCGATAACAATAGCAACAATAACATGAACAATAAAAATAACAAAAATAATAACATAAACAATAACAATAAAAATAACAACAACAATAAAGATAATAACGCGATCAATAAAAATAACAATAACAACAACAGCAATAACATGAACAATAAAAATAACAATAACAACAATAATATGAACAATAAAAATAATAACACGATCAATAACAATAACAACAACAGCAATAACAATAGCAACAATAACCTGAACAATAAAAATAACAATATAAATAATAACGCGATCAATAAAAATAACAATAACAACAACAGCAATAACAATAGCAACAATAACATGAACAATAAAAATAACAATAACAACAATAATATGAACAATAAAAATAATAACACGATCAATAACAATAACAACAACAGCAATAACAATAGCAACAATAACATGAACAATAAAAATAACAACAACAACAACAATATGAACAATAAAAATAACAAAAACAATAACATGATTGATAACAATAATAACAATAACATAAATAATAAAAATAACTAAAACAATAACAATAATAACAACAACAATAACATGAACAACAACAATACCAACAATAATAATAAAAATAATAATTATTTTTTTTATTATTATTTTTATTGTTATTATTTTTGTTATTATTATTATTATTATTATTGTTATTTATTTATTGTTATTATTTAATAAATATGATTTGAATTATTACAAGAAATAATAATTATTTTTTTTTTTTTGAAAAAAATAGTTCGTGCAATTGATGGTGACAAGGGTATAAATAACAAGATAAAATACAGCATCACTCAGGGTCCAAAACACTTGTTCGATATTGAGCCCACTTCTGGTTTAGTGTTCACGATAGCGCAATTGGACCGTGAGGCTGGTGATAATAGTGATGGTACATTTATCTTGGAAATTACTGTTAAAGAAATATCAAGTGTCGTTGTACCTGCTCCTTCAGTATCAACGGAAGTGACTGTTATTCTCACTGACATTAACGATGAAACACCAACATTTCGTAGTCAACGTTATATCGCCGAAATAAATGAAAATGCACCACAAAATACGCCAGTCAATTTTATTGGCGATGCCATTCCCGAAATTTATGATCACGACTTGGTGAGTTTTATATAGAGTTTTATATAATAATAATAATAATAATAATAATAATAATAATAATAATAATAATAATAATAATAATAATAATAACAATAATAATTTTTTTGCCTAAGTTCACTCCTTAAATCTCATTTATATAAAAAAATTTAATAAATTTTGTTATAATAATTATGATAGAGTCAAATAAATTTTATTTTTGCTACAAATAAATGCAAATAAAATATTTCTCTGGGTGTATTTTAATATAATAATTATTATAAATATAGTTGTATAAAAAATAAAATTTTTCTCCCGATTTGACATTAATAAATATATATATTATTTTTCAAATAAGAACTCGGTTAAGATATTATTATTTTAGGGGACGAATGGAACTTTTGGAATGTTCATCGATGGAGATAATGGAATTTTCGACATCACACCATCCCGTGGGATCAATGAAGCCGCATTCTTAATTCGTGTTAAAAATACTTCAAAATTAGATTTTGAAGAAAGAACTGGTGAATAAAAATTCATAACTAAATTCCACCTTTTTTGTAATTGTATTCTAATTATTAAAAAAAAAAAAAAAAATTTCAATAAAAAAAAGTATTTATAAAAATAATTTATTTTAATAAAAATTTATTTAAAAAATAATTTATTTTAATAAAAAAAAAAAAAAAAAAAAATTCCAGTTGTCAACTTTACATTAATTGCCAAAGAAATTGTAACGCCAGCCGCAAAATACAGTATTGTGCCAGTGACAATTTATATCAAGGATCAAAATGACAATTATCCCGAATTCACTCAAAATATTTATGAAGTAACAATACCGGAAAATTGTGAGATTGGTTCAACGCTAGCTTGGGTACAAGCATTGGATGCTGATAGTGGAAATTTTGGTACCCATGGAATTAGATACACAAATTTGGGTGGCAGCATTGCTCACGTGTTAGTTATCTATTTTAAAGAACTACATTTTTTTTATTTTATAATAATTGAAATTAATCGAAATTAATTGACACTAATTGAAATTAATCAAAAATTAATTAATTAATTAAATTTGAATCAAGTAGTTTTGAATTTTATTTAATTTTTCCCCACAATGTATTTTATTCCATTTTATTTTTCTCATTTATATTTCATTTTTTTTTTTAATTTTGAAAATTAAACATTTTTTTGTTTTTTAAATTTAAACTAATTTACCGGAATTAAAAAAAAATTAAATTAATTAAAATTTTTAAAAGACATTTATAATTTTATAATTTTTGCAGATTGTCTCTGAATCCTTTAAGTGGTGTAATTACAGTGAAAGAAAGTGGGTCAAGTTTCGATCGAGAATTAGTATCACGACATTATTTGACAGTTGAGGCACGCGACGATTTAGGAAGAGGAAATCGAAATACAGCACAATTAATTGTCAATATTCTCGATGTTAATGATAATGCACCTGTTTTTCTACAAACTAAATACGAAGTCGTACTACTAGAGAATGAAGAACAATTTGAATCACCATTAATTGTCGAGGCTTTTGACATTGATTTAAATGGTAAATTGTTATTATTATTATTATTTATTTTTCTATTTTTTTATTTTTCTTTTTTTTTATAGAAATTAATAAACAAAATTTTTTTTTTTCAGGAACAAGAAACAGTGAAGTTGTTTATTCAATTGTAAATAGCGAATATTCCCGTAATTTCACAATTGATCCAACGAGAGGAATAATTTCACCGTCAATGCCAATGGATTTTGAAAAATTACCCGCCAATAAAGGACAAATGGAAATAGCAATTCGTCCATTACGATTAACAATTAGAGCCAAAGATATGGGATCGCCGAGTTTAAGTTCGGATGTACCTGTTATTATTTATTTCAAGGATGTCAATGATAATGGACCAAATTTTGAGAGAGCTGTTTATAAAAAAAATATTCCTGAAAATGTACCCGGTGGCACTACTGTTTTACAGGTAAAAAAAAAAAACAAAAATTCGAATTATTATTATAATTTATAATTATAATTCGAATTTAAAATTCTAGCATACAGTTTTTAGTTTTAATGGTCAAAAAAAAAAAATGTCGGACAATAATTAAATTTTTACTGATTTGTAAATTAAATTTTTTTTTAAATTAATTGAATTAGAAAAAATTTGAAATAAATTTTCTGCAAGAAGTTTTTTTTTTAATTTCTGAAAATTCAATAGGATAAGTGTACCAATTACGGCGCGTTCATAAAAAATAACTATTATTACTATTATATTTAATATAAACTGTTGCCAAATGATTAAAAAAAAAATTATTTCAATCATTTTTTGTTACAATTACTTATAAAGATGCACATTTAAACAATTATTAATTTAATTATTTGAGATCAAATATTTTTTTTTATTGAAATTTTAGTCATTTCTAATGTTGAAAAATAATAATAATAATAATAATTGAATTTTTGAAGAATTATTGTTGAGATTTTTGGTAATAATTAAATTTCAAAAGATTTTATTAAATTTCAGATAATAATTAAATATTACAAGAATTGAAAATAATTTATCAAATAACTAATATAGATAACATTTAAAATTTAAATTTACAATTCAAATTTTTGAAAATAATTCAAGGGATTTTTTAATTAAAATTTTCATCGATTTTTGTTGCTGAAGATATTATTAGAAATTTACAGTTAAAAAATTTTAATTTCAAAATTTTGTTAATTGAAAAATATTTTCAGATTATTGAATTTTCAAAGCATTATAAAAATCATTAAAAAGTAATATTGAATTCGGAAAAAAGTTATAGCAGAAAATTTTAAAAATAATTGAACTTTAGATTTTTGAATTGAAATTTTGGAAAATAATTAAATTTGTAAAGAATTTCATTAAAAATTATTAAAAATAATTAATTTAGAAAGAATTAGAATTTAAAAGAAATTTTTTTTTCTTTTTTTGAAGGTAAAAGCCTGGGACAGAGATTTGTCATCACCAAATAATAAAATAGTCTATCGAATTCAAAGTGGAGCTGGTGACAAATTTGTCATTGGACCGGAAACTGGTATAATTAAAGTGGCATCCGGATCGAATTTAGATCCAGATTTAACGTCACCAAAAACTACACGATATATTTTAAATGTTGTTGCCATTGACAGTGGAACTGAAATTCAACGTACGGCCGATGTTGTTGTCAATATTTCCATTATTGATGTTAACAATAAATCGCCAACATTTATCGATCCAGGAACAGTAACAATTAGAGAAAATACTCAGGTGGGGTTAATTTTTTTTTTTCCTTTGAAAAAATCGAAATTTCTATTTCTAACTAAAATAAATAATAATAAAAAAAAATATTAAAAAAAAAATTGAAAAAAAAAATATTTTTAAAAAATATAGATTGGAGCGTATGTTCATCGAGTTGTAGCGAGCGATCCTGATATTGCACCGATTTTGCGGTATCGAATCGATCCCAATTCATCCGAGGCAAGAAACGAGGAAGGAACTCTGATTCGTGTTCAAGAATACGATTACCTGGCGGCTCTCGAGTTGAATGCCCTGGATGGGTTGCTTCGAGTGTTACGATTATTGGATAGAGAGAGGGTTGAGACCATAAAACTTGGTCTCGTTGTTGAAGATTTGGCGGCTGTAAATGGACCTCAAATTGCCTCTGGTAAATTATATTTATTTCGTGAGAAATTAAAGTTTAGTAAAAAAAGAAAATTCTTCAACAGCAAAGGAATTTCATTACGCGTTCTTAATGAAAAGTTTTGTACAAAACTTTTGAAACTTATTCAAACAAAAAAAAAAACAAAACTTTAAAGACACGACAAAACCTTTTAAATAAGTTTTTAAAATTAAAATAAAAAAAAAAATTTTAATAAGAATTTTTTTTTTAAATTAGTAATTTGACAAAAAAATTTTTTTTTTGACGAAAACTAAAATTTATTTTGAGAAAACAATAGAGAAATTTGAAGATCAATTTTTTTTTGTAATTTTTCAGCTACTTTGAATATTATAATTGAAGATGAGAATGACAATAATCCTCGATTTCGAAGACCGTTTTATAGAAGATCAGTGACGGAAAATAGTAAAAATGGAATGCATATTGCAAGTGTCGTTGCTTATGACGATGACAAAAATCGTACCATTAGTTATTCATTGGAAAGTCCGAGAGAATTAACAGAATTAGTTGATCTCGATTCAGAAACTGGTGAAATGATTGTTGCTAATAAAATTGACAGAGAACAATATTCTTGGTTGAATTTAACAGTTAGAGCCACTGATTCAGGCGTGCCACCAAGGTAAAAAAATAATTAATGTAAATTAATTAATTTCTATAATTTTATAATTTATAATTCAAAATTTATAATTTACATACTAAAAAAAAAATTATTTGGTTCAAATACTCGATTACTATTATCAAATTAAATATTTACTTGAATTAAATAAATTTTATCTAAACCAATAATTTCTATATTTGAAACAAATACCATTTTAAAATTGGTTCAAATAATACTTTTTAATAGAAATGAATATTTATTTTATAATAGTCAAGTAACAGATTATTTAAATAAAATAAATTTTTGTATTAAAAACACAATTCAAAAGTATGTTAAATTTTGAAAAATTAATTAACTAAATTTTGTTAATTTTACACTACTTTATAGTTTGTAGCGGCGTTAGGCCCTTTAAGCGTTTAACGCTCGGCTCGTTCAAGGTCACGAAACTTAAAATTGCTCTAAATCGAAAAAAATGCATTAAATTAAATTTTATAATTTATGATTACTTTTATAATTTAATAATTAATAATTTATGATTACTTTTATAATTTAATAATTAATAATTTATAATTATTTTTTATATTTTAATAATTAATAATTAGAAATTATTTTTTATAATTTTATAATTTGTTGTAATTAGATTTTTTTCTGCTCCAGATCGAGTTTGGCAGAAGTTTACATTCAAGTACTGGACGAAAATGATAATAATCCGTTTTTTATCGTTGAAATTCATAATGTGACGGTAATGGAAAATGCAAAAATCGGAACAGAAATTGCCATAATAATGGCGAGAGATGCTGACAGTGATGATTATGGTAAAATTACATATCTCCTAGATCGAACGTCTGCACAGGTAAATGAGCTAAATATTTCGAATTTTTTTTACAATTTGAATTTCAAAAAAATTATAAAAAATACAAAAGATACAAAAAATAAAAAAATATATATATAAAAAATTACAAAAAATAAAAATTACTTCCGTTAAAAAATATTTTTATAACATTAAAAAAAAAAAAAAAAAAAGAAAACTTGATTGGAAAATTAGAAAAATTGTACTATTTTCTTTTTTTTTTTAGGGAAAGTTTGCCATTCATCCGGAAACTGGCTCCTTGACCGTTGCAGATTCGCTTGACTGGGAAACAAAGAGTAATTATGTTCTTGTAGTTGAGGCTTGGGACAATTATCAATTTGGATACACGGCAGGAGAATCAAGAAATGCTTTCAAGCAAATCGAGTAAGTTCCGGTGTATTTGCTTCTTATACATATGATTTGTATTTACTGTCAAATTTTCCTTTTTTTTTTAAATTTAAATTAAAATTCTTAACTGTCTATAGAGCTATTAAAATAATTAAACTTCCATAATAAATTTTAATAATTAATTTTAATTTAATAATTTAATAATAATAATATTCAATAATAATAAATTAATTAAATTTAATTAAATATTAATTAGTCAGCAATTAAAATTATTTTCAGTCAACCATGATTCCCTTCTACACTGAAAAAAATTTATTTGATTCAAATACTCGATTACTTGACTATTATCAAATAAATATTTATTTTTATCAAATAATTATTATTTGAATCAATAAAATGGTATTTATTTCAAATACAGAAATTATTGGTTCAAATAAAATTTATTTAATTCAATTAAAAATTATTTGGTTCAAGTAAATATTTATTTGATAATAGTAATCGAGTATTTGAATCAAATAAATTTTGTTTTTCAGTCTATATTGTTAAATTGAATTTAATTTCAATTTGTAAAATTATTATTAATATATTTTTTTTTTAATATTTCCACAGAGTAATTGTAATTGACGTTAATGATAATGCGCCAAAAATTGAAATACCAAAGGAGTGCATAACTATTTCTGAATTTCATGATATTCGAGAAAATGTGGCAGTAATTAAAGTAAAGGATGTGGACAATCCATTGACACCAAATGGACGAGTCACAATAAAAATACTCAGTGGAAATGAAATGGGTACGACAAAAAAAAAAAATTTTATTTCCCTAGGAAAAAAAACCTAAAAAAAAACTCAATAGCAAATTCAAAAAAAAAAAAATCCTAAGAAAATTTTTTTTTTTTTTTTTACACATTTAGGTTTCTTTCTACTGGAGCAAATCGATTATTGGACAGCAAGAATAAAAGCAACAAAATCATTGAGAGGGAAATTTGGAAATTATTCATTGTATCTTGATGCCAGTGACCTTGGAACTCCAGCTAAATCGGACAATGCCGTTTTGAATATTTGTGTTACTGATTATAATGACAATCCACCGATTTTTATCAGTCCCCAACATAATACAACAATACGAGTTCCGGAGGTGAAGGCTAATTATAATAAAAAAAAAAAAAAAAATACTTTCTCATTATGATAAGAATGTAAAAATTAAAAATAAACTGAGAAATTAAAATAATTTTTCAATTTCTATTTAATAAAATTAAAAATTTGTTTTTTTATTTCTAGAACATAACAGTGGGTTCAGCGATTATTCAAGTTGAAGCACAAGACGCTGATACAGGACCAAATGGAGATGTTCATTTTCGATTAAAACAGGACTTGGCAGGTCACTGGCGTACTTTTCAAATTGATGAAATATCCGGTCTTGTCACACTAAATCTTCCCTTAGATCGAGAAATACAAAAATTATACGAAGTAATTTACTTTTTTTTTTTTGTTCATAAATAATTTAAATTTTCCCAAGCGTTATAAAAAATTTTTTAAAACATTTTTGTATTCTTTACACGATAATTGAATATAAAAATAATTTTAATTTTTTAATCTACTATTTTTTTATTTTCTTATTGATTTTTATCATTATCATCAATTTTGCAGATTCGAATTGAAGCTTACGACATGGGAAAACCAACACCGTTGAGTTCTGATCTTGATTTAATAATTTATGTACGAAATATAAATGATTATGAGCCACAATTTTTAGTGGATATTTGTAAATTAAACTTTACTGAAGAAAAATTACCAGGAATTGAAAAAATTATTCTACCCGAGACAATTGATAGGGATGAGGTTGATGATCTTGACGATCCACCAACACAAGTTTGCTACTATATTGTGGCTGGGAATGATGATGGTCTTTTTTATCTTGACAATAAAACTCACGAGTTAACTGTAAGTTAAATTAAATTTACTTTCATTTTTTTTTCAGCAAAAAAAAAAACCACGAATTTTGTTGAATTTTTGAAATTGAATTTTTTTTGATAATTGTTTTCAGATTTTGAAATCATTGGATAGAGAAAAAGAAGAAGAACATGTGCTTTTGATAAAAGCAACCGAGGATTGTAGTAACGCTCCTCCAAATGAGAATTATTTCAATAATAGTGATGATACACTATTGAAAGTCATTGTTACTGTATCCGATATTAATGACAATCCACCGACATTTATCAATAAAGTTTTTACCGGTGGCGTGACAACAGAAGCTGATTTTGGAACACAATTCATGACTATTAAAGTAATTTGAATGATTCCATTTTTTTTTGATAAAAAATAATACGATCTAAATTTAATATTAATTTTGAAAGGTTTTCATTTTTTTTCTTTTTTTTAATTCTTTTATTTCTTTTTTTTGATTAATTTCAACTAATTTAACTAATTTTTTAAACTAAGAATGGTATATTTAATGATTATAAACATTTATCCAGGCAATCGATTTGGATATGGAGGAAAATGCAAATGTCAATTATTATCAAATTGGAAAAATTCAAATGACTCTCACAGAAGGATTGGATGATATAAGAATTCAACCATTTTTGGTGGATAGAGTTACCGGTGCGGTTAGTTTAAATTTTGATCCACAACGAGGAATGAAAGGATATTTTGATTTTATGGTTTGTTTAAACATATTTTTCATAAATATAAGTGAGAATATTTAATTATTTTTCGAAAATTTCAATTAAAGACTTAAATTACCTTAAAAAAAAACTAAAACTAATTTAACTAAATTGAATTAACTAAAAACTAAATTAACTAAAATTAAATTTTAGAAATATTTAATTTCTAAAATTTTCCATCAAAAATTTTCTAAAATTTAATAATTTCAACTATATAATATTCTACCGAAATTAAATTATTTTTAATGATTTTTATAATATTCTTCAAAAATTTAATAATCTGAAAGAGCATTTTTCAATTAAAAAAATTTTTAATTTGCAATTTTTTTTTTTGCCTGTAATTTCTAATAAATTCTTCAGCAACAGAAATCACCGAAAATTTTATTCAAAAATCACTTGAAATTCAATTACATTCATAAATCTGAAAATTGTAAATTTTTAAAAATTAAATTTCTTTTAAAAAAAATGTTATCTAAAATGATTTGACAAATTATTTTCAATTTTGTAAAATTTAATATTGTCTGAAATTTAAAAAAAATCTTTTGAAATTAAATTATTTCTAAAAATTTCAACTTATAATTCTTCCGAAATTCAATTATTTTCAATAATTATAATATTTCATTAAAAATTCAACAATTTAAAAAAAGTTTTAAATAAAAACCCTAAAATTGAATTATTTTCAGAAATTAAAAAAAAAAAAATTACCGCAGTTTAAATTTGCAGAAAATTTATTTCAAATTTAAAATCTTCTGCAATTCAATTATTTTTAAAAAATGTAATTTAAAAATTTGTGAAATTTAATGTCCGAATTTTTTTTTTTTTTTTAATCAAAATTTCAATAAATTCCTAAAAATCAGAGTTCAAAAAATTATAAAAATGAAACTTTAAGAATTTTTTAGGTCCATTAACCTCTAACCTCTTATGTACAAATAAAAAGTTTTAAAGTATTTGGTGCGCATTGCTTTCCTATAACATGCATATTGCAGAGTTGGCATTTATCATTTAGTACAAATAAAAAGTTTTTAAGTATTTAGTGCGTATTGCTTTTACATAAAATTTTACAGAGTTGGCATTCATCATTTAGTACAAATAATAAGTTTTAAAGTATTTGGTGCGCATTGGTTTCCTATAATATGTATATTACAAAGTTGGCATTCATCATTTAGTAGTAATAAGTGAATTTTAAAGTATTTGGTGCGCATTGCTTATATATTTGATGCGCATTGCTTTCCTATAATATGCATATTGCAGAGTTGGCATTTATCATTTATGTACAAATAAAAAGTTTTAAAGTATTTAGTGCGTATTGCTTTCCTATAATATGCATATTGCAGAGTTGGCATTTATCATTTATGTACAATTCCTAAAAATCAGAGTTCAAAACATTATAAAAATGAAACTTACGGAATTTTTTAGGTCCATTAACCTCTAACCTAGTAATATAATTAAATTCTGTTAATAAAAATAAAATTACAAAAATTATATTTTTGTAATTTTTACAGGTATTGGCAAATGATACAGATGGACTTCAAGACACTGCACGAGTATTTATTTATTTGCTTCGTGAAGATCAAAGAGTGAGATTCGTTTTGAGACAACATCCACCGGAAGTTAGAAATCGAATCGAAAATTTCCGAGGGTAAATTTATTTAACTCGAAAATAAAATTTATTTCGTTCAAATAATCTATTGGCTATTAACAAATAAATATATTTATTTAGACCAAATAATTTTTATTTGAGTCAAATAAACTATTCGAATCAATAATTTTTGTATTTAAAATGAATAACTTTTAATTGACCCAAATAATAATTATTTGATACAATTAAATAATTATTTGATAAAAATAAATAATTATTTGATGCAAATAAATATTTATTTGATACAAAAAATGTACTTGATACAAATAAATATTTACTTGATACATTAAAAAAAATATATATATTAAATTTAAATAAATACAGTAGAAAAAGACATATTTTTCAATTTTGGGAAAACGTATTAAAATGTGAAATATTGATTATTAAAATTTTTATTAAAGTTCGCAAATATTTACTACGATTTGAAAAACATTTATTAAAACTGAAATATATTTTGTACTTTTCATAACAATATTTTCTATTTTGACATTCTTTACCCTAAATTGAAAAATATTTACTAAAATTTCTACTATAATTATTAAAATTTAATATATATTTTCCTTCAGTATAATAATCAAACAACCGATTATTTGAGAATCAAATAAATTTTTTCCAATGATAATAATCGTTTATTCGAGTATTATCTCAAATGAAAAAAAAAATTTATTTATAAACATTGAAAAAAAAAAAAAATTCTTTCAGCATTCTGGGAAATGTAACCGGTGCAATTGTGAATGTGGACGAATACAAAATCCATGAAAATCAAGATGGATCAGTCGACAGAACAAGAACTGATTTATACCTCCATTTAGTGAATCGGCAGGACAATTCAATTTTGGAAGTGTCAGAGGTTTTGGAATTGATAGATCGTAACATTGAAAAATTGGACGATCTGTTTAAAGATTTCAATGTTCTTGATACACAAGCGGCACAGGCACAGCCAATCATTCAATATGAACAAGCTGGCACCACTTTTTGGTTATTAGCGATAACTCTCTTTTTGGGGGCACTTTTGATACTTTGCATTGCACTTTGCCTCTCTCAAAGGGCATCGTTTCAACGTAAACTCAAAGCTGCCAATGCCACTCCATTTGGTGATTAAATTAAAAATATATGCATTTCTAAATTTGAATTAGTAAAAAAAATTTTTTTTTTAACTAATTTCGATTGTTTTCAATAAATAGGTGCAACAGACTCGGAATTTATAAGAGGGCCCGGTAGAGTTCCTAATACAAATAAACACAGTGTTGAGGGTTCAAATCCAATATGGATGCACGCTTATGAGAACGAATGGTTCAAAAGTGACGAGTCATTCAGGTAAAGATGAACATTTTTTTTTATTAAGAAATGTTTAATTATTTTAAATTAATTTCTCAAATAATTTTACACAATTCTAAAGTAGGTGAAATTTTGAAAAATTAATTAAAATTAAATTTTGTTAATTTTACACTACTTTATAGTTTGTAGCGACGTTAGGCCATTAAAGCGTTTAACGCTCGGCTCGTTCAAGGTCACGAAACTTAAAATTGCCGGAAATCGAAAAAAATGCATTAAATTTAATTTCTCCAAAAGACATTTTCCATTAGATTTTCGAAAAGAATAACAAAAAAATAAATTGGAATTTCTTTTATTAAAATTTAAAAAAGTTTTATCAAGATTTTTTGGTTTCTATTACCACTTTCACTTTTCCTAATTTGGTACCGAATTTCTGTTTGGCAGAATTTTTAGTTTACAAAATTACAATTTACCCAACTTCATATAATAAAAAATTCTAATTTAACTAAACATATTAACTTAGTGGAATTTTTATTCAACAAAATTTTAAATGATTCAAACTTTTAAATGTCAGAATTTCGAATTCAGAAAATCTTCATTTCTCCAAATCTTTATTTGCACAAATTGTTATTTAATATAGAATACTTAAAACCCCGAATTTCCATTAGTACGAAATTATAATTTGTCGAACAAAAAAAAAAAAACGGACAGAAAGATTTCGGCACAAAATTAAAAAAAGTGGAAATAGGAATTGAAATTAAAATAGCTGAAATAGAAATTAGAAAAACTGGTTACTTGACTATTATCAAATAAATAATTAATTGAACCAAATAAATATTTGAATCAAGTTGAATAAAATAAATATTTACTTGAATCAAAAAAATATTTACTTGAAAAAATAATTTTTATATGAATTAAATGAAATGTATTTGAACTAATAAGATCTGTATTTGAAACAAATACCATTTAAAATTCGCTCAAATAATAATTTTAATACAAATAAAAATATTTATTTTATAATAGTCAAGTAACAGATTATTCAAATAAAATAATTTTTTATTTTTTAAGTATGTAAGAATTTTTTTACTGTGTAAAATTTTGAAAAATTAATTAAAATTAAATTTTGTTAATTTTACACTACTTTATAGTTTGTAGCGACGTTAGGCCCTTTAAGCGTTTAACGCTCGGCTCGTTCAAGGTCATGAAACTTAAAATTCCTCTAAAATGAAAACAACGCATTAAATTAAATTTCTTCAAAAGACATTTTCCATCAGATTTTCAACAAGAAGTTTAAATTTAATTAATTTAATTTAATTATTTATAGTCACGGATCTGAAAGAGATTCTTTAGATGAAAATGCTTTAAACAATGAAGAAATTATAAACGAAAGTAATACCAATGATAGACCAACTGAAGATAAACCTTATTATATTCAACCGAGAGTCGCTTCTATATCGAGGTTAGTTTCAAATTTTTGTTCCATTTAATAATTTTTTTTTTTATATAGTTATTATAATAATAAATTAAATTTATTTTTTAGTAGTATGGAAGGTAGCACGGACGAAGGAAATGAATCGCCAATTTCACGAAGTCAACAAGTAACGAATAATCCTTTAGGCAAAAAGATTGAAACAACTGAACTTTGAGCCATTTACTATATAATATAAAGAAAACTCATTTGTAAATAATATCATTTATTCAATGAACCTTTTAAATTAATTTCAATTTTTACTTTTTCATATCATTAAAAACATAAAAAAACGGTTTTTTTTTCAAATACAGAAATTATTGATTCAAATACAATTTATTTATTAAAAAAAAATTATTTCGTTCAAATAAATATTTATTTTTATCAAATATAATTATTATTTGAGTCAATTGAATTGTATTTGTTTCAAAGTAAAGAAATTATTGATTCAAATAAATTTTAATTATTTCAAATAAAAATTATTTTGTTCAAAGGAAATATTTATTCAATAGTGATGTAACTGATTATTTGAATCAAATAAAATTTTTTCAAGTTTAATTAAATAAAATTTCTTTTGTTGGATAAAAAAAATTTCCTCCTTTGAAAAGTTAAATATTTCATTGAAAAATTAAAATAATAACAATTCAGAATTTTTCTGTATTGGAATTTTAATAAAATGTAAATTTTTTTATTTAAATCAAATAAAAATTTATTTGAATCAAATAAATATTTATTTGGCTTTGAGACAAATATTTAATTTCTCTGGGTGGAATTATTATTTTTAATATTATAATTAATTTTATAAAAAAGGTTCATTAGGATCGATTAAGAAAAAAAATTCACTAATTTCAATTATGTAAATAATATCTTCATTTTTTTAAATTATAAAATTAATTAACTGGTATATCTATACAGTAATTATATTAAGAAACTTTTGCCAGAAATCGCATCGAACTTGTGAATAAGATTTTTATATTATCATTTTTGTAATTATTTTATAGGCAATTCTTCTAAATAAATATAGTCAATAAATAAATAAGGAGATATTTAAAAAAAAAATTATTAATAACATCCTAAAAAAAAATTAAATCCTTATATACTTTTTTACATATTTATAAAATCGACTCTATATAATAAATATATATATATATATATATATGTATATTATAAGAGTAGAATGACCCTCAATGACCCTAGATTATACGGGTATAGAAGCGTGTAAATAATTGCACAAATTATCATATTTATTGAAACTTATCATATAATTATAATCAAATCCAGCAGAATTTTCCCAAAATTAAATGAATAATTTCTGAAATTTATATAATTATTATTTTTAAGTGATGTCGAATATTTATTAACTTTTTTTTTAATAATTCAATTTTTTTTCAACGAAACAGAGACTAATTATTTGTAACTTATAAATATTTATATTATAAAAATTATGATTTACGTGATGAAAATTTCCGGAAAATTAATTAGAAATATATATGTCACAACGTTGGAAAAATATATAATGCAAAAAAAATATATTTTTTTTAACAAATCTGATTATATGTGGTCGCGTGATTATTAGCACTTTATATCAAGTGGAAGAACAGTGGATAGTACAAAAGTTTAAGTGGCATTTAAAACATTTTTTCTTCAGAGCAAAAATTCAAATTTTCATATACGATTATTTCATTTTTATTATAATATTTTAAATAATTTTTTATTTTTAAACTGTAACTATATATAATATAAGAAGACTGTATATATATTAGACATTATATTAGATTATAATATAATATAATATAATATATATAATATTGAAAATATAAAAAAAGTTAATTGAAAATTATTCGCATCATGTTTTCTATTTTTTTTTTTAATGATAAAACAGAAACTATATTTAACATTATAACGTTTGCAAAACACGCTATCCACTAATTATAATACAATTCATATGTATAAAGCTTTAATTCACCTTGTCTAGAAAGGCGATGGAGGCTGAATCTAATTAAAATGAATCGTGCTCCTTTTTCTATATATATATAAATAATTTTTATTTTAAGAAAAATTTAATTTTTAAGAATTAGAAATTTTTTTACTTCAATAACTGACTTTTACTATATTTTCAGTAGTCTTACCAGTGTTAGTAGTGGAAATTAATTTTTATGTCAGACAATTTTAAATTTCTCAAAAATTTAGTATTTTGTTATTTATTTATTTATAGTATTTAGATTTTGATCAATAAGAAAGATTAATAAAAATTTTTCCAATTCCTGTCTGTAAGTAGTAAGAGACAGTTTCAGTCAGACATGAGTATATTTCGAATCGGATTTTTCATCAGACATTTTAAATTTCTAAAAAAAATTTAGTAGCAAATATTTAAAAAAAAAACGGTTTTAGTCAATAAAAACGTCTAATTCTTCTAATTCCTGTTTACAATTAGTAAAAGTTAGTTTCAGTCAGACATATTATAGTACATATCCTAAAAATACTTTTTTTTCAGACATTTTAAATTCCTAAAAATTAAATGTCAATTTAGAAATAAAATGTCAATAAAAACGTTTAAAATTCTTCTAATTCTTAACTATAAGTAGTAAGAGTCCGTTTCAGTCAGACACTAAGAATATTTCGTAACGGAATTGTTTTGGCGGAAATTTTAAATTGCTGAAAAAATTATAGTACCAATATGTAAAAAAAAAATAGTTTTCGTCAATAAGAATGTTTATTTTATCTACTTCCTGATCGTGAGTAGTAAGAGTCAGTTTAAGTCAGACATATTGCTAGTATATTTCATATCAGCATTTTTTTTTTATTAGGAATTTCAATTTCCTACTCTCTAAATCTAAATTAGTAAAAATGTTTACTAATTTGAATTAGTGACTCACTTTTTGCTTTAGAATTAGTTAAATTTTACTAATTGTTATTAAAAGTTACTAATAATTAGTAAAATTTTACTAATTCAGAAGCAAAAAGTGAGTCACTAATTCAAATTAGTAAACATTTTTACTAATTCAGATTTAGAGAGTAAAAAAATATGATCAATATTTTAAAAATAGTTTTAGTCAATAAAAAATATTTAAAAATTTTCTAATTCCTGTCAATAAGTAGTAAGAGTCAGTTTCAGTCAGCCAAACTACTATTAGTATATTTCGTATCAGAATATGTTTTTCCTAATTTTTTAAAAAAAATTACTACATTAGTAAGGGTAAGTTTCAGTCATCCAAAAAATTAATTTCTCTAATTTCTATTCCATTTCCACTTCCACTATTTAAAAATTCCATTTTTCTTTTCCATTTCCATATATTTTCCAATTGACGGAACAAAAAAAGGAACAGAAAGATTTCGGCGTGAATTTTAAAAATGATGAAGTGGAAATTAGAAAAAATTAAAATGAAAATGGAAAAGGAAATTGGAAAAGTGGAAAATGGAAATGTTAATTTAAAAACGTGCAAATAAGAGTGAAAATTGAAAAATTGGAAATAGAAGTTAGAAAAAGTGGAAATAAAAAATGGAAATTAGATAAAAAAAAAAATGAAAGTGAGAATAAAAATGGGAATGGAAAAATTAGAAGTAGGAAATGAGAATTGAAAAATGTGGAAGTGGAAAATGTGAAAATGGAAATTAGAAAAAGTGAAAGTAGAAGTTGGAAATTTAAAAAAATAGAAGTGGAAATTAGAAAAATCGAAAGTGGAAATGGAAGTGGAAATTAAAAAAATTGAAATATTAAAAAAAAAGTGGAAACGAAATAAGGAATCGATTTTAGAAAAAGTGGAAATGGAAAAGTGGAAATTAGAAAAAGGAATAGAAGTGGAAAGAAGATATTGGACAAAGTAGAAATAGAAATTAGAAATAAAATCGAAAAAGTGGAAGTGGATTTCCATAATCGATCCCTAGGGGTAAAAAAAACGTTTTAATCAAACTGAACAAGTCTATTAATTTCTACTATACAGTACAGTAGAAATTAGTCTTTTCAAATCCCAAAAAAATATTTTTCCTAATAAAATTAAATAATAAATGCAAAAAAAAACAAAGAATCATAATACATTTGGAAAAAAAAGAAACTCACTCCTACAAAGATGCGATGAGTTTTGAACGATTGAAACAATAAGGATACGCGTGGGGGGAATAAATTAGAATTCTTTCGGTTTGCAAGGGTATATATTAGTAGGGTTTGAAAGGAGATAGGATCGATGACCGCAGGGGTTGAAAGTGGAGGCCCTTAAAGTGACCCGCAGCCAGTAACGCAATACGCGTTCAGGTGTATATATATATATATATATATATATATAGAATGAGAGGGGTTGAAGAAAGTCAAGGAGGCCAAGACGGAGGATGAGAGAGGGGGGCTACTACCACAACCACTTCTTCTACCTTATCGCCTTCCTGAACGTCAGCCTCGCGTGCAACCTCATGCTAATGTAAGGAAACTGTAACCCGCTGGTCAGCCGTCTACTATATCCCCCAGGGCGTTTTCATATATATTTAGTTCTGCTTATTTTTTTTCCAAATACCAAAAAATCAATTTTTTTTTTGACGAATCATTTCTTTAAAAAAAAATTTTCAATAAAAATTTACGAAAAGAAAAATTCCAAATTTTACTTATTATAGCAAAAAAAAAATTTCTTTACTCATTGGCAAAAACAAATATTTAAAATAATTTTACTCATTAAAATTTGTAAAATAAGAACAAATATCAATTTTTTTATCAAAAAAAAAAAAAAAATTGTTTAAACTCACCATTTGTTGATTCACCATAAAACAAATTCACTGTGTACCTGAAACAAAAATATAATTTCATATAATAAATAAAATTGTTAATTATATGAAAAAAAATGTAATTTTTATATGTAGAAGAATAAATTGAATATTATATTTAAAATTAATGAATTTAATTTGCAAAAAAGAAATACAAAAAAAAGAATGTCAACACTACGTTATCTTTACTTTATGATCCTTGCACTTGATTATTGACATAATAATGTGTACAAACGGTTGCGGTTTATGACTCAGACTGTATAATTTGAGGGATTACTTTTGCATATATATACAAAACACTAATCGAAAAGGGCAGACCCTTAATCAAAAGTTGCGTGATCACTGCGTGAAGAACATTTAGAAAATTAGTGTTGAAAACACTGTTCGCGATTTTTTTTTTTAAGCTCATAATACTTTAGTATTTTATTTTTGCAATAATAATAAATAATAATTTTAAAAATTAAATAATAATAACAAAAATTAATAATAATAATAATAATAATAACAAAATAATAACAAACGTAACAAAAAAATAATAATAACAATAGTAACAAAAAAATAATAACAAAATAATAACAATAGTAACAGAATAGAAACAGTAATAACAAAAAAAAATAAAATCAAAATAATAGTAACAAAATACTAATAGTAATAACGAAATAATAATAATAGTAACAGAATAATAATAGTAATATCAAAGTAATAAAAAAGCTATTTAGTATTAATAACAATATATTAAAAAAATGCTACTATTTTTTTACTACCATTAATTATTAGAAATCAGATAACGATAATTATTTTTTTTTTTTATCTCATTCCATCAATCATCATATTATAGAGCCAAAAAAATGTGTAAAACGTATAATTAATATTGAGTTTCATATATATATATATATGTAAGATCTGAGATTTACTTTCATCCAGAAACTACTGAATAAACGAATGATGAAAAAGAAAATATTTAAGAATCAAGTAAAGTGTTGTCGTGTCAACCTGACGGAATTGGGCCACAAGCATTAAGATTATCGTTGCACGTTATGGTCATAGAGAAATGAGTCATGGGGGATTTTGTCAAGATATTATTAGAGATCTGGTAAACGTCCAATCTACGTCGTAAAGGAAAAAATTATTAATTTTATTATTTATGTCACAAGGTTAAAAAAGGTCTATTTGGAAAAAAATAATTTTTAACAATTAAATAATTATTATTATTTAATATTAATTTATTAAAATTATTTTTTATTCTTTTACTTTCTAGAACAATTATGTAATGAAGTTGAAAAAAACATAAATCAGATCTACAATAAAGAACAACGGAAAATTAATCATGGTATAAAGAATTCTCTTGACACGAGAGAAAAAAAAAATCTCGAGAGAATCTGGAATGTACCTTTTTTTCGCTGAACTTGGATTATAAGGAGACAAAAGATAGTAAAAAAAAATTCTCCCTTCTCCTAGTCGCAAGATTAATGAAAGTAACAAGTTTCAGAAGAACTTCATTTTCTGATGAAGATAAGATTATAAAAATTTTCGCAAGAAAAAAAGGGTCAATTTTTTATCATAAATATTCTATTAAAAAATCATGTATAAATTGTGTAAATTCCTGTAATTTCTTTATCAATAATAAAAGTAACACAGAAAATTAAAAGGCAGTAAAATAAACTGCAACGCTTATTATTTTAATCCAATTTTGCTTATTTTAATCCATTTTGGTATTAAAATAAGCAAAATTGGATTAAAATAATAAAGTTTATTTTAATGCCTTTTAATTTTCTGTGAAATTTCAGTAAGACAGGAAATTTTATATTTATGAAATTTCAACAATAGTAAAAGTATACAAAAAAAAGTCAATGGCAATCGAACTTGGGTGTAAAATTTTTGGAGTTAAAAATAAACTCCAAAAGTGAGTTAATATTAAGATTAACTCTCTTAGTATTAACTCCCAAGGCATAAAATTAACACTCTTTAACTTAACTCTAAAAGGGTGGGAGTTTTATAGAGTCCCGTTGGGAGTTAAAAACTAACTCTTTTTTTATACACACAAAAATAAGTGTTAAATTTTTAGCTAGTAATTAATAGATAGTGTTATTTTAACACCATAGCTGGTGTGGTTTTAATACAATAAATAAATATTTACACCGTTCGGTGTTAAAATTACTCCACATGGTTTATTTTAACACCATATTTAGTATAAATATTAAAAATCCCACCGCTGTCACCTTTACACAAAACTGTGTTTTTATTCCTTGGAGTTTATAGATAGTGTTATTTTAACACCATAGATGGTGTTTTTTTAATACAATAAATGTTTACACCGTTCGGTGTTAAAATTACACTGTGGTTTATTTTAACACCACATTTATGGTATAAATATTAAAAATCCCACCGCTGTCACCTTTATACAAAAAAAGTGTTTTTGTTGCTTGTAGTTTATAGTGTTATTTTAACACTACTAATGGTGTAATTTTAATACAATAAATAAATATTTACACCGTGCGGTGTTAAAATTACTCCGCATGGTTCATTTTAACATCATATTTAGTATAAATATTAAAAATCCCACCGCTGTCACCTTTCCACAAAAAAGTGTTTTTATTGCTTGGAGTTTATAGATAGTGTTATTTTAACACCACAGATGGTGTTTTTTTAATACAATAAATGTTTACACCGTTCGGTGTTAAAATTACACTGTGTTTTATTTTAACACCACATTTATAGTATAAATATTGAAAATCCCACCGCTGTCACCTTTATACAAAAAAAGTGTCTTTGTTGCTTGTAGTTTATAGTGTTATTTTAACACCACAAATGGTGTTGTTTTAATACAATAAATATTTACACCGTTCGGTGTTAAAATAACACTGTATGATTAATTTTAACACCTTATTTATAAATATTGAAATTTTCACTGCTTAAACAAGAAAAAAGTGTTAAATTTCTAGCTAGTAATTTATAGACAGTGTTATTTTAACACCGCAGCTTGTGTAGATTTTAATACAATAAAAAAAATATTAACACCGTTTGGTGTTAAAATTACACTGTATGGTTTATTTTAACACCATATTTATAGTATAAATATTGAAAATCCCACCGCTGTCACCTTTATACAAAAAAAGTGTTTTTATTGCTTGTAATTTACAGTGTTATTTTAACACCACAGATGGTGTTGTTTTAATACAATGAATATTTATACCGTTCGGTGTCAAAAATAACACTGCTGAGTTAAAATTTGTTGCATTTTATTTTAACACCTTTAGTGCTAATATAACATTTCTTTTTTTTTATGATATACAAGGAAAAAAATCTCCACCTGGAACAACGATAAGTTTCACTGGAACAGCGATATGTTTCTCTAAAATAGAGAAAGTTTTCCCTATTCTAGAGAAACATATTGTTGTAAAATTTTTCCCATTTAAAAACAATTATCGGATTCTTGTAAAGTTTTCCACTTCAAAATTGAGTTTCTTTTCAAGAACGCAAACAAGACAGACATTTCAAGCTGTCTGTTAACAAAAAGAAAAAAAAAAAAAAAAAAAGAAGATGGTAAAAAAGCAATCAACTAAAAGTGTATTATACGTTTAATAGAAGGAATAAAAATGATGGATTAAAATCACTCTTTTTGAAAGGCGTACTACTACTATATAATAGACAGTAATATGAGAAACGAAGAGCCATATAGCGTCAGTGCCAAGTGAAGCGTGACGACAAGGCCCGATGGCCTACATTTTCCACGCGACGCAGCACGCTTTTTCATACGTATATAAACTGTTCATAGTGTTCATATACACACCGTTATCAATTTCTTCTGTCACGTAAGGGGTCGCTTAATTTGACCGCGGTCAGCGGTCGAAGGGAAGTTGCTCTATATTTTTTGCCTCCCACACATAGTGTTCCGGCAGAGCGTTACTTTTTACACGGTGACCCCACACATTTTATGTGATAACTTCAACCCCACCCCACCCCCCCCTCTTCCCCCCTTTCAAGAAGTGGCAAGGGGGGCAAAAAGGGCTAAGGGTGGGAGTGACCGAGTCGTTGAATCCTGCGACACAAGCCTTTCTCTCCACATGCTTCTTTGGCGAGCAAACGTTTGCCATCGCGTATTAACCGAGACCCTTTGGAAAAAAAAAATGTGCCTCGATCACGGGTGACCGGAAGTGAATTTGACTTTTTTTTTTACTTCATTTCTTTCAATTTTTTTTTTGCAATGGAGGTACGGAAGAATATCTATCATTCATATCACTTTGGAGAACATGTGTTCTCCAAATTCTCGTCTATTCAAAAACAAGTTTTATTTGTAAAAAAAAATTGTATTTTTTTTTAGTTTTTATATAAATAAATTTAACTACAGTTGGTTTTCAATAAAATAATTATCAAAAGTATTTGTTTATATTTTGTATAGAAATAAAAATTTTAACTTAACGTTAATAATTATTCAATACACTATTTGTAAATAATTATCAATGAAATTTCTATAAATAATTAATTGTTAAAAATTTAAATAATTATTTACTAAAAAAAATTTTCTATAAATAATTAATTATTTAAAAATTAAATAATTATTTACTGATAAAATTTATATAAATAATTATTTATCAATAAAATTTATTTAAATAATTAATTGTTTATTAAAAAAAATTTATAAAAATTATTTATTAATAAGTTTATAAATAATTTACTTTATTCATCAATTATCAGAAATAATTTTTTACTAATAAATGATTAACAATTTATTTTTAAAAAATTTTTATTTAAATTAACTAATGAAAATATAATTTTATTTGTATCAACTAATTTTCATTTGAATTATATTTATTTTTCATTAAAAATAAATTTTTTTCTAAAAAAAAAATTTTTTTCAAATAGACAAACTTATCAGTGCTTTTGAATGTTACTAAAGTGAAAATATGGATACGAACATTTTGACCAAACAACCACATTCATTGAGTGATTACATTTAATTATGTATTCTTCTGCGATTCCACATTTTATTGAATGACCCAATCAGGTAAGTTTTAAATTTTTCTTTTTTTGATTAATTTTTAGATTTCTATTTTTTGTTTTTTAAATTGAACAAATTGTAAATTAAAAAAAAAAAACTTTGAAATTAAAAAAGCATTTTGTAAACTAAAAAGAAGCTTTTACCTATATCAAATAAATAATTCTTTGATTCAAAGAAATACTTCTTTGATTCAAGGAAATACATTGTTTGATTCAAAGAAACATTTTTCTTGGTGTTTATTTAAAAATACAAAAATTATTGGTTCAAATACAGTTTATTAAATTCAAATAAAAATTATTTGATTCAAATAGATTTGGCTCAAGTAAACATTTATTTGATTCAAGTATATATTTATTTGGTTTAAGTAAACATTTATTTGATTCAAGTATATATTTATTTGGTTGAAGTAAAAATTTATTTGATTCAAGTATATATTTATTTGGCGCAAGTAAACTTTTATTTGATTCAAGTATATATTTATTTGGCGCAAGTAAAATATTTATTTTACTTGATTAAAAGTAACAAAATTTTTAAAAAATTTTAAATTAAATTTAAAATTTTAAAAATATTAAAGTAGAAATTTTACTGATTATTGGAATCAAATAAATTTTTTTTTTCAGTGTAATTTAAAAAAAAAATTAAAACCAAAAAATTGAAAATAATTGAAATAAGTGTCAATAGGGGGATTTATTTTAAGAGAATAAATCCTTTGATAATGTAAATTAGAAGACTAAATGTAAATTGCGTATTTCCTGCTAGAGATGTATTGTAGAAATCCCTAGAGAAGGAGTCACGTGACACACGCAAATATTCTCATTGTTCAATCTACTATCGCTCCACATTTTGGTGTCATGTTTGTTGTATACTTTTCAAACAGTTTTCATATAAAAACGCGAAAGTTTTCGCTATCACATCAACTTTGTAAAAAAAAATGAAGCAATTATATTTATATTTTTTTTTTAAAATTTTTATTATTAACCAAATGCAGTAATTTTGCAAAACTAAATAAATTGTTTATATCTTCAATAATTAATTAATAGTTCTTTTTTTCTGTTAAATAAATAATAAATAATAAGTACCTAATAAATAATAATAAATAATTAATAAATAATTAATAATAAATAAATAATAAATAAATAACAAAAAAATAATTAATAAATAATAAATAAATAATTAATAAATAATTAATTATAGTTATAATTGATTAAAAATTTAAGTTTTCAAATTAAAACAAGAAAATACCTTTAATTACGATAATCAGATTTGCTAATAATTGGAATTAAATTAATTTTTTTTTAAATATTATATACAAATAAATTTTCTATTAATACTTAAAAAAAAATTATATTTACTCCTTTAATTTCCATCGAATTAAATTCTATATTCGATATTGTTTGCAGAGAAATTATTAATCTAATTAGTATACTAAAATTGTATATCGTAATTACAATTAATGGACTATTTAATATTTACAAGCGTTTTAATGAGCAACAAGCGTGTGTGTATACGTGTTTTTTTTTCTTAACAATTTATATGAAATGAAATAAAAATCGATTCATTTCTGAGGGACGTAAATGCCCGAATATATATATACTTTCGAAACCTTTGGTAAATACACAGAACTACAAAATAATCGATTGTACTTTACTGGACTTTGCTTCTTGAATCGGTATTAATTTTTTATGTAACAATTCTCCATTCGCCTTTCACTAATATTTAAGCTATATTTTTGTGTTTAGTTATGAAAAAAAAAATTTCCTTAAAATTTATTTTATATTGTTTAGAAAAAAAAAATTCCTTAAGATAGAAATTTTACGTTGTTTTAAAAAAAAAATTTCCTTAAAATAGAAAATAATTTATTTTTATGTTGTTTTTATTTAAAAAATATTTTTTTCTATTTACAATAAAAAATTGATTTATTTTTCTATTTTGCACTTCTCAAGTTTTACAATAGTTGTAAAAACCAAAGTTCAGTTTGCATGCAACGGGTTAAATAGCTTTAACTTCAAATAGAAAATTATAAGTATACACTCATCCCCCTCCCCCCCCCCCACTATTCTCTCGTCACACTCTAATTGAAATTCCTCGACTCTCAATTTTACTGGATTAGTAGAACATATATATATTGAAACAACCCCTTTCACTTTTTTTTTTTTATTGTGAATTCCTACACCCAGAGAAATGAATTATTTGAAGCAAATAAAATATATTTGAGTTAACTAAACTTATATTTGTCTTAGATTTATTGGCGTAAATAAAAATTTTGTCATAAATAAATTTTTCTCTAAGTCAAATAAATTTATTTAAAATAAATAAAATATATTTGTTTTGCAACAAATAAATGAATTAGTTGGCTACCATTTCTTTGAGTTTATCAAATTTAAAATATTTATAACTACAATTTTTTTCACAGAAAAAAACGTTTATTGAAAAAAAGAGCAAATTTTTTTTTTTTAATAATTATTAAAAATTTAAATAAAAATTTTTTTTTTCTGTTTGTTATAAGAAAAAATGATTTAAAACTGTAATTTTAAGACTGTTTTAATTTACATATTTTACACGATATGAACCGCTAAAAATTGTCATATAAAAAATGTGATTCATATTAGGAAAAAAAAAAACGTAAATGTCTGGTTTTTTTTTTAACGATAGTGTGTAGAACCAACTATTTACAAACGAATAGTAGAAAGATCTAGTCTTTTGATAAAATCGTAAATATCGATTTTATAATCAAAAAATGAGGTCGAGAGTCAGGTACTGGTGAGTTGATACCAATTTTTATTATCTCATATGAATTCCCGAATATCTTTACTTTGGTTTTTTTTTTTTTATTTACTTTTATTGGTATATTTTGTAATTACTTCCAATTATTTCTAATTATTTCTAATTATTTCTAAATATTTAAAAATTGATGCTAAATAAAATTCCATCTGTTGATTAAATGCAAATTGATTTTTTACGATTAGGAAATTCAAAAAGAGAAAGAAACAATTTTTTTTTTTATTCTTTGAATTGTTCAAAAATTTAAAAATATATGTATTTTTTTAAATTTAATTTAAATAATGAAATAATAATTTAATTTAAAGAAAATTTTTTTTTTAGAATGCCCTTGATAGAAGCATGGCTCAAAGCATGGCTCTACTTGGGATTTATGATTGGATGTTTCGAGGCAACACGTCCACAATTCGACATTTCCACGGATATGGGACATGTTTTAGTTCCAGCCGATGCCGAAGTCAATTCTACAATTTTCCGTTTACGTGCCACCGATCAAGATGCCGATTTTCCATTGACTTTCGATATTTATGGTAAATTAAAAAAAAAAAAAAAAAATTAATTACCTTTCAGTGAAAATAAAATAATCACAGAAACGTCAATCTAATTTTTAATTCTTTTTTTCATATTAAAAAAAAAAAATGCCTTTTTTCTCTTTTCTTTTCAACCTGTTGCTCTTCTCTAAAGATATCGACTTAAAAATCTATATCATTTTTTTATATTAAATTCATTCAATATTAATATTATGATTTAATATAAAATTATAAATTTAACTAATCATTAAATAAACAAAAACGAGTACAGAAAGAACAAATCTAAATTAATTGGCAAAAACTAATTAATTAATAATTAATTGTAATAATTAATAATTATTAATTTATAATTATAAATATTTAGAATATTTTGTTATATTTTTTAAATTTATATTTCCTATATTTATTGTATTATCAATTAATAATTATTAATTACAAATTAATTAATTTGAATTTCTATAATTTAAATAAAAAATTATTTGGTTCAAGTAAATATTTATTCGATAATAGTCAACCGATTATTTGAATCAAATAATTTTTTCATCCCGTGTATAAAAGTGATTAATTTTTTTATATTAAAAATTTTTTTTTCAGTAATAATTTTTGATTTTTGTGAAATAAAAAATAAATAGTGAATTGACACTATATTTACAGCAACAGCAACTCCAGTTGTCCGGGTTGAAAATTTACCGTGCACATTGTACAACAAAGTGTGTCAGGCTAACGTGATTCTTGTGAGGCGGTTAATTCCCGGAAGACTTCACGACTTCGTTGTTCGAGTTAAAGATACTAAGGGTGAATTTAATTCAATGCAAGCAACTATTTCGGTCACCAATTGCACAACACCTCAAGATAAAATATTTCCTCACATTCCATCTCTTGTCATGGTACCCGAGGTAAATTTTCATCCATTTTTCTCTTTTACAAATATAATAAAATTAATTCCAATTAAATTTTAAATCAATCAAATTTAAATAATTGTAAACCACTAATTACTAATAATAAAAATTTTTTAAAATATTTTTTCCCCCTAAATTTGCTTTGTAAAAAATAATAATAAAAATAAATTTTTTTTCTCCTAAACTTGCTTTTTAATAAAAATAATAATAATAAAAATTTTACTTTCCCCTAAACTTGCTTTATAAAAAATAATAATAATAAAAATTTTACTTTCCCCTAAACTTGCTTTATAAAAAATAATAAATGTAATAATTTTATTTCTCCTAAATGGAAAAAAAAATTTTACCTGGAACAGCGAAAGTTTTTGCTATTCTAGAGAAACATATCACAGATAGCACGTAAGCTTGCAGCAACCTCGCGGAAAGCTTGCCGCGCAATATTGCCAACCTTGCCGCAAGCTTACTGCAAGCTTACATACTATCTGGGATCATTGTTCTAGATAAAAATTTTTTTTTGCGTACAAATTTTATAACAAAAATTATAGTAATAATAATAATAATAATAAAAATTACTAATAAACAATAAGAAAAAAAATAATAATAATAAAGATAAAAATTTTTGTCAGGATGCAAAGCCAGGTACAGAACTAGATTACATTTTAGTTCGAGGAAATCCCTGGAGTGGAAAACCAGTCTACATAGAATTGTGGGTACGAGAAATATTTGCAATTTCTTAATTTTATAAATGTGGTGAAAAAAAATATTAATAATTAACAAGAAAATATTTTTAAAAAAAACATTTTTTTAATGTAAAAAAATTAATTTAAAAACCATTTTTTTAATGTGAAAAAATTAATTTAAAAAAAAAATTTTTTAATTGAAAAATTGACGTAAGCATTTAACAAGTTTCGCGTCAACGCAATTTTAATTGCATTTGTGGAGTATTTAAATTTGGAAAAATCAATTTCGTTATTTTAGCAACCGAAAGAGATGTTTAAAATCAGACAACGACAAACCGCAGCCACTACACGAGGGGTAATTACGCTTATCGGGGAATTGGATTTTGAAACTCAATCCATGTTCACCCTCACACTGTACGCAACGGTACGTGACATTTATTTTACCAGGAAATTACAAACAATGGAATTGGTAATTAAAAGGAAATTTTTTTTTTTTTATTTTTTATTATGTTTTTCCATTAGGATGCATACACGGAATTAGGAAAGGATACACGTAACATTGCCGGGTTAAAGGTCGTGGTTGTTGTCAAGGACGTTCAGGATGTTCCTCCAATTTTTACACTTGCACCACCATTAACAAAAATTAATAATACCGTCAAACCCGTAAGTCTTGTTTTTTAATTCCTTTTTTTCAATAAATAAAAAAAAAAAAAAAAAAAAAAAAAAAAAAAAAAAAAAAAAAAAATGTCAAACTTGAATTTTTATTCCATTGAATGTAAATATAAAAAAATTTATATTTATCTCAAGGACAAATAAATATTTTTATTTGAAACAAATAAATATTTATTTTTAACAAATAGATATTTATTTTTAACAAATAGATATTTATTTTTAACAAATAGATATTTATTTTTAACAAATAAATATTTATTTGAAACAAGTAAATATTATTTGTAAAATTGTAAAAAATATTTGTTCTATAAAAAAAAAATGTTAATTTAATTTTCTATTGTTTCATAGGGTGACGTAGTCTTAAGAGTTCACGCAGAAGATGGAGATAAAGGAGTTCCTAGAGAAATAACTTATGGTCTGTTACCGGATAACAATCCTTTTGTTACATTTTTCAATATTTCGGAAAGTACAGGTGAGTTGAAAAATATAATAATATAAATAAATAATAAAAAATTAAAAATAATAAAAATAAAAATTATGTTATCATCCAGAGAAAAGATTTATTTTGATTTAAAGAAACCAATTTTTTTTTGACCTGTTTCCTTTCATTCAAAATAAAATTTTCTTTGAAACAAAAAAAGTTTCTTAGTTTCAAAGATAATTTCTTTAATTTAAAGAAATTTTTTTTTGATTCAAAAAAATTTTCTTCGAATGAAAGAAGTGTATTAAATCAAAGAAATTCTAACAATGATATATATTGGGTCCAAGAAACATTTATATTTGAATTAAATAAAAAATTTCTTTAAAACGAAGATAATTTTTTTTATTGAATCAAAGATAATTTGTCTTGAAACAATTAATTTTTCTTTGTATCAAAGAAAAATTTTTTTTTAAACAAATAAATTTTCTTTATATCAAAGAAAAATTTGTCAATGAAATTTATTTCTTCGAATCAAAGAAATATTTTTTTTTGGTTCTAAATAATAAATAATTGTTCTGTTTGTTTCAAAACAAAAGTTTGAAGAAGACTTTAAAAAAAGCGCGTCGATCGATTGAATGATAAAGCAATAAATACAACATACAACTAAAATCTCAGACATCAAAAATTATGTCCAGTTGGATATATAATTTACCCTACACGACCCTGATACTTTGAATAGCCATTTTTCTTATCTTGCCCTTTAAATCGACTGTACTTGAAATCAAAATGAGTCAAAGCTAAAAGTTGTAAAAGGAAAATAGGAAGCAAAAGGGAGTCCACTTAGTCACCGCACATGGATATATCGATCGAATGGTCAGACTCTCTCGTGATTGTTATCATTCACTCTGAGACGCATGCGATCCAAACTTCCCCCTCTTTTTTTAACCCTTGTAAAGGAGGTTTCTTAGTCCAAGCACCTTTTGGTCTCGTGCCAAAATATGCAAAATAAACCGTTGCGTATAGTTCACACAAACACTTTTTTAACTTTCTACACATCTATATAATATTTTATATATATATATATATATATATTATACAAAATAATGTATATTCATATAATGACATTTAGCAAGAAGGAATTCTTCGCTAATTCGCTTTATGTTTTATTCATTTTGAAGAGAATTGGAATTAACAAAGCGGGAGAGAATGCAAAGGGTTGTGTAATTGAACGCTGAGAATATGTACATCCCTTACTAAAAAAAAAAAAAATTGGTGTGGAATCGAATTTTTTTCTTTTCCGAACAAGAAAAAAAATCTTTACCTGAAACAGCGATAAGTTTTATCAGAACAGCGAAATGTTTCACTGAAACAGAGAAAGTTTTCTCTACTCTAGAGAAACATATCGCTGTTCTAGATAAAGATTTTTTTCTTCGAAGAAAAATTAAAATAAAAAAATTTGCATCTTTTTTAACGAGAATATATTTTTTACGTCAAGAACCCCAGATAGCACAACTTATTCCAGGAAATTTTCAGGAACTTTCCAGGAATATTCCCATTTTCACTTTTTTTAATTTTCATTCCCACTTCCATTTACACTTCCACTTTTTTTTTATTTTCATTCCTATTTCCACATCCAGTTTTTCTGATTTTCATTCCCACTTCCACTTTATCAATTTCCCGTTTCCATATCCACTTTTTCAATTTCTAGTTCCATTTTCCATTTTCCATTTCCACTTTTTCTAATTTCTACTTTTCCAATTTCCACTCTTACTTCCACTTTTTTAAATTTACATTCCCCTTTCCACTATTACAATTTCCACTCCTACTTTTATTTACAGTTTTTTTAATTCCCACTTTATCTTTTTCCAATTTCAATTCATATTTCCACTTTTTCTAATTTCCACTTCCACTTCCATTGTTTCCGTTATCCACTTCTAATTTTTCTTATTTTCATTCTTATTTCCACTTCCATTTATTTTCCCATTTCCACTTCCACTTTTTCTAATTTTCCCCAATGGAAATGGGAATAAAAATTAGAAAAAGTGGAAGTGAAAGTGGGAATGAAAATTAGAAAAAGTGGAAATGGGAGTAGGAGTGAAAGTTAGAAAAAGTAGAAATGAAAATGAGAATGAAAATTAGAGAAAGAGAAAGTAGAAATGGGAATGATAATTAGAAATATCCACTTCTCCAATTTCTACTCTTACTTCCAGTTTTTTTAAATTTACATTCCTATTTCCACTATTACAATTTTTCATTCCTACTTATATTTCCAGTTTTTCTAATTTCCACTCCTATTTCCACTTCCGTTTTCACGTCCACTTTTTCTAATTAACACTCTAACTTCCATTTCCATCTTTTCTAATTTCCCTTTCCGATTCCATTTTCATTTCCACTTCCGCTTTTTTTAATTTCCACTTCTATTTCCACTTTTTCCAATTTCCACTCTTACATCCACTTTTTTAAATTTACATTCCCCTTTCCACTATTACAATTTCCACTCCTACTTTTATTTCCAGTTTTTTTTAATTCCCACTTCATCTTTTTCTAATTTCAATTCCTATTTCCACTTTTTCTAATTTCCTCTTCCACTTCCACTTCCATTGTTTCCCATATCCACTTCCAATTTTTCTTATTTTCATTCTCATTTCCACTTCCACTTTTTCTAATTTTCCCCAATGGAAATGGTAATCAAAATTAGAAAAAGTGGAAGTGAAAGTGGGAATGAAAATTAGAAAAAGTGGAAATGGGAGTAGAAGTGAAAGTTAGAAAAAGTAGAAATGGAAATGAGAATGAAAATTAGAGAAAGAGAAAGTAGAAATGGGAATGAAAATTCGAAAAAGTGAAAGTGGAAATGGAAATGGAATTAAGTAATCAACCCACAGGAACATTTCTTATATTCCATTTAAATTAGATTTCCCTTTTTCCTTGGACCCCACCAAAAAAAAGTCCAGCGGAATACTAAAATCTTCCACTGGAATATTCCTCAAACATTCCTGGAATAAAAATTTGCTATCTGAGAAAATAAAAATAAATAATTAATAATAATAATCAGAAATAGTTAAAAATTATATTGAAAAAATTATTATAAATTATTATTATTATTATTATTATCATTATTATAAATATAATAAAATTATCATTATATTTGAAAAAATGATCTTGAAACAAGAAAATAGTTTCTTGAAAATTATAAACAGAATTAAAATTAAATGGGAATGAAAAAAAATAAAAAAAAGAGGGTCAATAACTTGAATTTAATGTTTTAGGGGAGATATTTTTATCACGTCCATTACAAGAATTGACGCAAATTACTTATGTGGGAGCACCAGTGGTGTTAAAAGTGGTCGCCGAAGAAATTCGAAGGAGTAAAGATGAACCCCCTGCACAATCAACTGTCGTTGAAGTTGGCTTTCTTCTCGGTGAACCGGGAAATAATCCACCTCATTTTGAGAATGATAAGTTGGTACCTAAGTTTTAGTTTTTAATTATTTTTTTTTTCGTTTCAACTTTTTTTATAACTATACAGACAGTAATTCATGATTAATGATTAATTAAATAAATATTTCTTAAATTTTATACTTTTATCTTATAATAAGATTTTCGTTTTACTGTAAAATTTTTTAAAAAAATGAATTTTTTTTTTTAGTTACATGGCATGGCTTAATGAAAACGCAGAACCGGGTTCAATGGTTACGTTCAGTGATTCTTATTCGACAAAAGTCAAAGACGATGATGTTGGAAAAGCCGGAGTTTTCGCACTCAAATTAGAAAATAACAATGGTACCTTTGAAATTAATCCAACTGTTGGTGAACGAGCAACAAATTTTATTATCACAGTTAGAGATAACAGTCTTATTAACTATGAAATGTATCATAGTCTCAATTTTATAGTGAGTTTTTCTCTCTGAATTCATTAAAAAAAAATCAATCACTACTACACGAAAAAAAATATTTACCTGAAACAGCGAAAAAAGTTTCACTAGAATAGCGAAAGATTTAACTGAATCAAGTAAAACTTTTTCTACTTTATTGAAAAGTTTCGGTAAATCTCTTTATCCGTGATAGAAATAAATTAAAAATTTTTTTTTTTATTAATTGAGAGATTATTAATATTTGTAGATATTATAATTTAATAATAAATTAAAATTTATAAATTTTTTTCAGATTACAGCTCAAGAAGTTGGTCCAGCGACAAATTTATCAACAAGCGTACCAGTAATAATACTTTTACGAGATGTTAATGATAATATACCAATATTTGATGAAAAAAAATACGAAGTCGACCTCTCGGAAAACACAACAATGGGGACAAAAGTTATTCAGGTAGAAGAACATTATTTATGAGAAAAAGAAAATTTATAAAAAAAAGTCAAGAAAAAAAAAACGAAATTAAGTATTGAAAATTCAATGTTAATTTTATCAAGTAATAAATATATATTAACCAAAAGTAATTTAAAGGGATTTTAATTTAAAAAGATAAATGGTTACCAACTGTGAGGGTGAAAAATGGTCTTATCATTTTATATATATATAAGTCTATTTTATTGACCATGTTAGGTACATGCAACTGATAAGGATTCAGGATTGTATGGAATGATACTGTATACGGGCATCACGGGAACTGGTAGTGAAGCGTTTACAATGGATCCAAATAGCGGCTTAATATCCGTCGCTATGGGGAATAAACTCGATCGAGAAAGGACTCCCCAACTGCAATTGTCAGTGGAAGCTCGAGACGAGGTTGGCAGGGGTCTCAGAGGCGTTGTTCCCTTCATCGTTAACTTATTAGACGTCAATGACAATGCTCCAATTTTCGATAAATCTAGTTACGAATTCACACTCAACGCCGATCTTACTAATTTCACAATGCCAGCATTCATCAAGGTATTTTATCTAAAATTTCTATTTTTTTTTCTCCTCTATTGTTTTTAAATATTTTTGGGGAATATTTTTTTTTACAATTTCAAGAGGTCAATTCTGTAAATTTCCCATTTCTCACTTTTAAACTTCCACTTTCCATATTCACACATTTCACTTTCTACTTTGTACCAACCATATCATTCCACTTTTCACTTCATACTTTCCACTTTACATTTTCTACTTTCTACCCTCCCATTTCTCACATTTACGCCCCACTTCTAAATTTCTACTTTCTACCCTCCCATTTTCCACATTTACGCTCCACTTCTAAATTTCTACTTTCTACC
The DNA here is from genome assembly GCF_019393585.1 of Leptopilina boulardi. Taxonomy (NCBI): domain Eukaryota; kingdom Metazoa; phylum Arthropoda; class Insecta; order Hymenoptera; family Figitidae; genus Leptopilina; species Leptopilina boulardi. The sequence goes on along the minus strand of NW_026137943.1, from coordinate 3,332,107 downwards.
TCCCACTTTCCATTTTCTACTTTCTACTTCCCACTTTCCATATCTAAATATCTATCTCCCATTTTCTACTTTCTATCGCTTATTCTCACTTTTTATACCCCATTTTTTATTTTCTACTTTCTACCTCACATTTTCTACTCAAAATGAAATGAGATGTAGGAAGCGGAAAGTAAAGTGCGAAAAGTGGGAAATGGGATATTAAAAGTAGAAAATGGAAAATGGGTATAAAAAGTGAGAAATGAGAGGTAAAAAGTAGAAATTGAAATGTGGAAAGTGGAAAGTAGCAAATAGAAAGTGGAAAGTAAGGTGTAAAAAGTGGGAAGTAGAAAGTGGAAATTTAGACAATAGAAAATGGAATTTGAGATGCGGAAAGTGGGAAGTTGAAAGTGAAAACTGGAAATTTAAAAGTATGATGGGCGTAGAAAGTGGAAAATAAAGGATAAATGTAGAAAATGGAAAGTAAGGTGAGAAAAGTGGGAAATGGAATGTAAAAAGTAGAAAATGGGAAGTGGAAAGTTAAACATTGGAAGTATATGGTGGTAAATGGGAAACAGAAATTGAAAAATGTAATGTTAAAAGTTGGAAGTTAGAGGTAGAAAGTAGAAATTAGAATTTGTAAATTGTAAATTTAGATGTGAAAAATGGGAGGTAGGAAGTGGAAACTTAGAAGTGGAGCGTTAAAACTGGGAAATGGAGGTTGAATGTAGCAGATAGGAAGTGGGTTGGGAAAGTAGAAAATGGAAAGTATATGGTGGCTAGTGGTAAGTAGAAAATGGAAAGTTAAGTGCAAAAAATGGGGAATGGGAGGTAGAAAGTAGAAACTGGAAAGTGGGGTATATAAAGTGAAAATTGAGAGATAGAAGTTAGACAATAGGAAATGGAAATTAAGATGTGAATAATGGAAAGTAGAAAATGGGAAGTGGAAAAAAGGACGTAGAACGTGGAAATAAATATGTGGAAAGCGAGAAGTAGAAAGTGGGAAATGGAGAGTGGGATGTAGAAAGTTAAAAGTAAGGTGTGAAAAGTAGAAATTTAGAAGTAGGATATAGGGCCTAAAATGTGAAAAAGTAAGGATAAATGTAGAAAATGGGAAGTAGGGTGTAAAAATAAGAAAATAAAATATAAAAAGTAGACAATGGGAAGTAGGTGGTGGTTAGTGGGAAATAGAAAATAGAATGTTAAAAGTTTCAAGTGGGAGGTAAAAAGTAGAAAATGGGACTTGAAAAGTAGGAAGTTCAAAATTGGAAGTATAGGATGGTAAGTAATAAGTTAAAAGTGGACATTTAGAAATAGAAAGTGGTGTGTAAAAATTAGGAAATGTAAGGTAGAAAGTAGAAAATGGGATGTGTAAATTTAGATGTGTAAAGTGGGGGGTAGAAAGTGAAAATTTAGAAGTAGGAAATGAAAGATAAATTTAGAAAATGGGAAGTTTATGGTGGTAAGTGGGAACTATAAAATAGGAATTGGTAAGTAGGAGGTAGAAAGTAGAAAGTGAGATGTGAAAAGTAGAAAGTGGAAGTTTTACATGTGGAGCCTAAATGTGGGAAATGGAATGGTAGAAAGTAGAAAGTATATAGTGATAACTGGGAAGTAGAAAATGGGAAGTGGAAACTAGAAAATAAAAGGTAGAAAGTGCAAAATTATAATGTTACGGAATCGACTTCCAGTATTTTAACTTTCAGTTGAATATAAATTCCACTTATAACGTTTATTGTTCTATAAAAATTCTTTTATGTAAAATTTTTTTTCACCTCAACAAGCCACATTTACGTGATTATTCAAAGAAACATAAATTGCAATAGTAACAAAAGAAAACAATTTAAAAAACAAAAAAAGAAAGAAAAAATAATTCAATAGCGCATGGTGTTTGTCAGATTTTATTTTCAGAGAGTAAAAACAATTCTCTATGGATTTCAGGCAACCGATGCTGATGCCGAGCCGCCAAACAATGTGGTACGCTACGAAATTATACACGGAAACTACGACAACAAATTTTATTTGAACGAGGTCACAGGTGAATTGGTTTTACGAGAGGCTGTTAACAAAACGCGATACATTAGACAAAACACTCATTTAAAGAAAGAAAGAGGAGCCAACGTTTTCAATAGAAATAAAAGGGAAAATATTTCACAATTTTTCAAAAAAAAATTCAAACCAACAACAAATTTTTATTCAGGAAAAAATAGTGAAAATATTTTTTCTAAAATTAGTTACGTTCGAACAAAACGAGCAGAGGAGAATGCACTTTTTACATTAACTGCAAGAGCTTACGATCAGGGTACGCAATTTTTATTGTTTTCCAAATATAATTTTATATATGTGAAAAAAATATTAATATTTATTTTAATGAAATAATAATTTCTGTATTTAAAACAAATACCTTATTCCAAAAATATATTTTTCAAATAATAATTTACCACAATTAAATATATATTTATTTGAAATATATATATATATCTAATAATATTCAAGTAATTTATTCTTTGAATGAATAAAAAAAATAATGTTCAATGTATTAAAAAAAAAGATGAAAAAAAAAATGTGTGAGGCATTTTATATAAAAGCTTTTTATGTCGACGACAGAGAGTATATATATACATATATTAATAAGACGTGTGAAATTGAAAAATCTTTTTCGCGTCCTTTTATAGGAGTGCCACATCTTTCAAGCCAGACGCAAATACGAGTGTTGAGAGGAGCTGTGATGGGAGCAGCTCGCATTGTGCTGTTTGTAATGCCTGGAGAACATCCGGATCCGGCGAAAACTGCCAAAACATTAGCTACCATTACTGGGGAAAGTGTTATTATTCAAGAGATCCGACCCTACAACCCACAGCCAAGTGATCCTGAGGGTGGAAAAAAGTCAGTTTTTTTTCTTCTATTCACTACATATGATTAATGTCTATTAGTAACTGCAGAAAAATTTTTTTCCCTCTCATGTTTAATATTTCATAATTGTTTTATATCTCCTCACATAAATCAATTTTTATTCCTCAAATAAAATTTGTTCGAAAATTATTATTATTATTATTATTATTAATTTTTTTATTTATTATTATTATTATTGTTGACCTCAGTAGGTGTTCATTTTTCGAAGTTAAATTATATGTTATAAAAATGAATTTTCAATATTTTATTTGAATGAAATTTTAATAAAAAAAAAAAATAATTGAAATTTTCGAATTGAAAAAGTGAAAAAGATGATTATTGTTCCAAATCAAAATCGTCTCAAGAGTACAATAATTAAAAATAAAATCATGCAAATATTCCATATTTACATTTCAAGTCCATTGAATAACACTCGTAAAGTTTTAATTGCCTTTTAATAGTTGCTCTCATCATTAAAACAGCTGGAATTCCATGCTCAACAAAATATATATATAAATCTCCGTTTTATTGAGAATTATTTCAAAATTTCAAAAGAATTGCAAAAAAAAGTAAATTGATTAAATTAAAATTTTTAATATTATATTTTTAAATTGAATTAATTTTTTTTAATAATAATAATAATAATAATAATAATAATAATAATAATAATACTGATAATAATTGCAATTCGATTGAAAAACAAAAATTAGGAAAGTAATATAAGAGCTGCGATATTGTGCTTCCTGTATGCTTCTGCCATCTGACGGCGACAGGACGTAATGAACCAGTCATTATATTTTTTTTTTCGTTTTTTTAGTAAATTATTAATCGTAAGAACAAAAAAATTTCTTTTTTTAATATCTACAAATTCCATCTGATGAAATTCTTTCTTAAATAAATATTTCTTGATGAAAAGTTAAGTTTTTGAGCATTTTGAATTTTAAAATCGACTTTTTTCAAAAACGGCTCCACAAAAGATTTTCGTTTTTATTGAAAAATAATGTATTTATGATCTAGAATCGAAATCAAGATAAATGATAATAATAATAATTGCCTAAATTATTGTTTAATTTGTAAACCATTTCAACGAGCGTGAAAAATCAGTAACATTTGACTATATCGGAAATAAATCAGAGGAAATGGATCTTAAAGGGAATAATTTACAGTGCTACCAAAAGCGTCTTTCAGCCATGATCGGGCTCGCATGAATAATGCAGATTGACTGTCTGACTAGGAAACCTTTATTCACTTTCGAGGATGAAGTGTATAAATTGCGCAGTGGATACAAACGGTTTTGGTCAGCCGATCGATTCGATGGACCGCACATGTGTTAATGGCGCGTGTCGAACTCATCACTTTTCAACCATTTCAATGAGCAATGTTGCTCTCTTCCACAATGTCAGATTTTATAACCAATACCCTATATATATACATACAATATTTCATCCCTAACATTCTCCGAAATCCAACACAATATAGAGGGGAGTGTAACTTTTTTTTTCGTCTGATCACATAAAACTTTTACAACCAGAATGTATTTTTTTTTTCGTCTGCTTCACTGTCACTCCAAATCAAGAGAATCCAAACAAAAGGTTCTAATGGACAGTGACAGTAACATTGAAGTCCACTCGACTTTTGCCTTGAATCATGTCACCTTGAAATTTTTCGTTAACTTTAATTAAGTGAAATATTTATTTTTTTTACCTCAACTGAAAAATCAATTTAATTTATAAAAATCGATAATTAAAAAATTTATTATTTCAGGAGTGTAATTGTCGCACGAGTTGAACAACAAGGTATTGGCACTTTGGTGGATATTGAAAAAATTCGAAAAACTCTATTACCTTATGGAGTGGGTGTGATAATGGACCCAAACGATGGAGTAAAAACAATAACAGGGGACACTAAAATTATCACTAACAATTCGGTTACAATTAATCAAAAAGAAGTAGTGAGTAAAAAATTGGAATTAGAAAAAAATTAAATTACAATTTGTTTATCATTTTTTTATATCACTCACTTTTGAGAAATAAAAAGTTAAAGTTTTATTTTAGACAACATACAAGGCGGAGAACAAGCTTTTGACATGGCTACTAATCCTCTTGGGTCTTCTTATTCTCCTCGCTATTATATGCCTGATAATCTGCTGCATATGTCCTGGATGTCCCTTTTATATGGAGCCAAGAAAAAGAAGAATACATTCAACAGAGACGCTTATTTATCGAGCCGATGGAAGACCAAAAAAGCATCTTCGTCGAAAACGTACTGAAGGTAAATTTTTATTATTAACCAAAAATAATTATTATAAAGCGCTTTTTTTTAAAATTTAATTATTTCATGACCAGACATGGAGAAAAAACAGGCATGGAGTGCAGATCCCATAAAACGAAATTGGCAATTTAATCGAAGAAATACAAAACAATATGGATTGGCATCACTACCTGGTGATGTGGCTCATGTCGATATTGAACCAAAAAGAAATGCACTATCATTGAGATTACAAAACGATAGTCCAGCTCCAATTCACAAATTTATGCGAAGATCAGATGACGATAGAATGTACGTGGAGGATGTTGAGGCACAAGTCAGAAATTACGAAACAGATATGGATTCAATAAGAAGACACGAAATCGCCAGGGGATCGGATATATCTCGTCAGAGGCAACTTGCTAATCACAAAGCAAATGTTCGTGAACAACATTTTTTTCGAGAAGGTAACGCCGAAGTTCTTCGACTTGTGACCAGAGGTCAAGATGAAGAGACTCAGAGACTCAGAGAGCGAGAACAACTTCAAGAACGTGGACAAATTCATCGACCAGTGACATTAGTGATTGATCAACAATCCCATCTCTATCGAGACGGAAAAGAAATTCTTCTTCAAAGATTTATTGAGGATCAAGAAATTAGACAAGATCTTCTTGGTAGTAGACACGATATCGAAGGTTTGAGCATGGAATCTCATCAGCATCCAAAGGAAGTATCGCCAAGACGTCAGGAGATTTTGTTAATTCCACAAAGATTAGAGGCCGAGACACTCAAGTACCTTCCCTCTGGTCAAAGAATTTTAATTGATCGAAGTGATTACACAGAGCCACGACGAATTGAAAATGAAGGTAATCTTCGAAGGGAAATCAGAGAAGGAGGTGGTGAAGCAATGGCCAGTGATCCAGCATCCAAAAGCGCTGAAAATTCCACTGATGACACCAGAGATCCTCGTCAGGCAAACGTTCAGACCTACACGATAAACGAAGTGGAACTAGTGAGGCAAAATGCTCTTCTAACTCGCCTTCTTTTAGAAAAAGAATCAAGTAGAGGTGTTCCAGGTAATCTCGACGCGGGAAGCTATCTAGAAACCCAAAGTCTTCCCGGTCAAGTGGCAATGGCAACCCAAACTGACAGAACAACCGCCACGCAAACGGATCGTCAAATTCGAAGCAGAAGTGACAATGACGAATCCGATGATGAGAATAGACTGAGAAAGAAAGCAAAGGTCAAGAAAAAAGTTCAACCCATAAAGACCAGTTGGATTAAATCAATACCAGAAGAAATTCCCCGAAGTCCCGAGGTACGAACTATACGAAGAAAGACTGAATCTAAACGAACACCAGTCTCACCGGATGTACTTCAAGAAATCTCCGATTCCCTCGATGAAGTTGCAAATAGCAGTTCTCCAAGAGATGAAGAGGATTCGCCCCAAATTCGACAAAGAACAATTGAACTCAGTTCCGTTAGTAAAACTGAAGATTCCACCTCACCCGAAACAGAGAAAGATAAATTCATAAAGAACAGAATCAAAAAAGCCAAAGAAAAACCATCCTCCAAAAAGAAAGAAGAGCCTAGCTTTCGTATTTTAGAAAAAGAAATCACATCCTTGCAGAAAAAAATTCGAAACTTCGGTCAAAGGAAATACAAAAAGGTCGATATGCAAACGGAGGATGAAGATGACACGGAAAGAAAAAAAGGATCAAAAAATGTCAAAGATCTAAATTCAAAAAAAGACACTAAAAAAGATTTTAGACAGAATTATGATTCAAAAACAAAGGATCAAGATTCGTCAACAAAAGAAAGTGATGTGCCTCGAAAGAAGAAATTGGATCAAGGAAGAATAAAAAAGCATACCCTAAAACATCAAGAAGTAGTTCAATCAATTAATTCCGAAATTTCTGAATCAGAAAATATCAAAGCTAAAGAATTAAATCTAAAAAAGGTTGAAATTAGCAAAAGGCCCTTTAAAATAAAACGACAATCAAGACTACAAGTTTCAAAGGGAACAATGAAAAATATAATTTCTCGAACTAAAGAAGTCACTAAACGAAAAGTGAGAGAATTAAAAAAGAGCGATGACTCATCAGGCGAGAAGCAATTAATCAGAAGCTCAAAAGTTACCCAAGAATCTAAAATTCTTCCCAAAGATGATTTATCAGATATATCAAAATCAGCTTACACTATCATTAGTACCCGAATGGAAAGTCCTCCATCGAAAATAACTGACAAACATCAAAAAGCTGAAACAAAGACTAAACCTGAAGCAAACAAAGATGAAGGCAAATATTCAATTCCTCAACAAGAAAGGATTTCTCGAGAGACTGAAAAGGAAAAACAAATCTCGAATGCAAAGTTTGATAATAAAACGAAAAAAATACTACAACATGTTACAGATGAAAATGAACAATTTTCCGATACAAATAAAAAAGAAAACATTTCAATGCAACAAATTTCCGAAAAAGGAGTACAACAAGTTTCGGAAGCAAATTTTTCCAAAGGAACATTATTTTCAAAGGCAACTTTAGAAGAAAATAAAGAAGATACGAATGAAACTAGTTCACCCTTTTTGGAACTAAAATCAGCCACTATAGATCAGGGAACATGTGGAAAATTAAATGAAACAAACGAGAACGAATTAAGTAGTATTAAGGAAAAATTAATCAAAGATGAAATGAATATTAAAGAAAAAGTAATCAAGGAAACAAAAGATATTAAAGAAAAATTAACCAAAGATGAAATGGATATTAAAGAAAAAGTAATTAAGGAAACAAAAGATATTAAAGAAAAATTGGTGAAGGAAACAACTGATATTAAGAATGAATTGCTTCAGAAAAATGCAAACAAAAAGGAGCAATTGATAACTGAAGTGAGTGAAGCTAAAGACGAATTGATTAAAACAACAATGGATCAGAAGGATCAATTAATCGAGAAAGCAACAATTCAGAAAGATCAATTGATAGAAGAAATAACTGATAAGAAGAACCAATTGATAGAAAAAGCAAATAGGATAGACGAACAAATGGAAAAGGCAACAGATAAGAAAAACCAATTGTTGGAAGATGCAACAGATAAAAAAAACCAATTGTTAAAAGAAGCTACAGATCAGAAAAACAAATTGTTAGAAGATGCAACAGATTACAAGGACCAATTTTTAGATAAAGAAATAGAAACAAAAGAAAAATTAGTAGACATTGTAACTGAAGTAATGGATAAGCTAATGACAACACCTGATAAAATTGACAACCTAATGGATGTAGCTGCTGAAAATACTGACAAAACAAATACTAAAGTTGACAAAACTACAAAAGAATCTCCTAAAATTCCCATAAAAGAAACAGAAGAAGTAAAAATAAAAAAATCCGAAAATGTAACACAACAAAAAGAAGAATCTAGTCCAAAAATGAAGCCATTAATGCTAGAAACCGAAGACATGAGATTCATAGACGATTCACAAGAATCAACAGTAGACACAAGTGATGAGACTGACTCGACAATTAAACAATTTAAAAACGTACAAGAAATCAATAAGACTGATAGTGATTCACGAACCTTATCCTTCGATGAAACTAGATCTAGTGAAAGTAAAGATAAAGAGAAAACAGTGGAATCTAAAGAAACTTCAGACGAATTAAAAGGTGAACGAATTATTGAAACAAGTCAAACAGAAACTTCCGAAACAAGTTCCGACAGTTCTGCAAATGTTTCCAAAGAAAAAGCCTATAAACTACTTCGTTCATCCACTGATTCGTTTGTAGATCACGAGCAATTTTTACAAAGTTTTCAAGATTCTGAAAGTAAGGAAAAAAATGATGTTAAAAAAAACGCAAAAATTGAAGAAGAATCATTAAAAGAGGATGCAGATGACAAGAAAATTCATACTCAAGATAAAAAGACTGCAAAGGATATACCTTTAAAAACTGTTTCAAATCAAGATGAAAGCACTAAGAAAATTATCTCACCTACAAAATCATCTAGTAATTTAGATAAAAATAAACCCATCACTCTACAACAAAAATTTGATAAAATTTTAGAGGAGCCTTCGAAATCAGTTGACGAAACAAAAGTATCTAAACCTTCCATGGAAAAAATAGAGAAGGAAACTTCTTTTGATTCAATAGCAAAAAAAGACAATTTAACATTCCGAAATGAAGATCACGAAAGAAAAATGGCTAAAATTTTACAAGAGGAACAACAACGATTACAAAGATTAGAATTACTTTACAAACAATTTAGTGGTACAACAGAATCTGACAGTGATTCATCAACGGAAAGTGACATGTCCAGTAAAACAATGTTGACAACACAACCATATCACACTCCTCGACATTCGCCAAAAATTTTTGACACTGATGATTCAAAAAAATCGGAAAACAATCTTCAAGCATCAAAAAATAATTTAGAAAAGAAAAATTCTTTAAAAATTTCACGACAAGCTGCACTCGATATTGAAGATAAAACGGATATTAAAAAGCAAACTGACGACAATGGGCATATAAAAAAGAAAAATGTAAAAGAATATCAAAAATCTTCAAAAACATCAGTGACAAAACCAAGAAAAGAAATTAAGAACTCTCTTTCGGAGAATGAAATTAAAAAATCAAAATTTAGAGATAAATCCCCATTGATTCCAAAATTTGATTCCAAAAAGCAAGTAAGCAAATTGCTTCCTGAGGATAGTGGAAAAAAACAACATAAATCACAACACGAAAGAGATAAATCTCCAATGGTACATGGAATCGATACACTAGGACGTGATACAAAAAAACCACCAGTTGAAAAATCCACTAAAATCAATGATAATTCAAAAAGAACAATCTTGAAAAAGGATACAAAGAAAATTTTTGCATCCTCAACAACAGAAATTGAAAGACAAAAGAAAATAGCCGAAGAACATTCAAAAAAATCAATTTCTCAAGAAAGAAGACAAAGAAGTTTATCTCCCAAAAAAGAAGAAAAAATTCGAGAAAAGTCACCAAGTTTGCATCAAAAAGAAAAGCAATTAGATAAAAATTCTCCAAAATCACCTCAAAGAGAAACAAAAAAATTAATACGAGATAAATCTCCTCTTGTTTCCGATCAATCTGAAATTCATCATCTCAAAAAATCAAAAATTGATATTAAACCCGAATCTGAAGAGCCCATTAAAGCTGAATCAAGATACATGTCGTGGTACAAGCAAAAAAGAGAAGAAATGGAAAAGAAGAGAGTGGAACGAAAATTGGTAGAGGAGGAAAAACAAAGACCTCGTTGGATGAAAACCTCATTGTTGACGATACCAAAAGAACCAAATAAATCACCAGAAGCAAAATCAGAGGGAACACCAAAATTAAAGCACAAAGTGAAACCTTCCGTAAACGTTGAATCGGAACAATTAAAAGCAATTGTTCGTCAAGGGAGAAAAATGCGAAAAGGTAAAGCAGAACAAGATGTAACTGTACAAATTTTTACACCTAAAAATCCACCACCACCACCAATGGAAAATCATTTGCAAACAAATTCAAAACATCATTTGATACAACACTCCGAGTATAAATACGAAAAAATACCACCTCCATTTTATCTTCATCCGCCACCTGCTCCATATCCCTCACCACAAAATTCACCCGAACATTTTCTCGATCAAGAAGGAAGAAAAATTGAAGATGATTTAGATTCGGGTATTGCAGTATCACTTCAAGGTGGTACAAAATTGAGACATCAACAATTGTTAGAGAAAAAAAGTGTGTTCGATATTGCCTACAGTGAGGCTGCGCCTTCACATCTTCGCTCTGACAGCAGTACACCGCCATCTTAAAGGAAGTTAATTTTTTGATAAAGTTTTCCTTTTCATCTAACCAAGCAGAGAAAAGTGGTATTTCGAATATAAAATACACGGTCAATAATATTCTACTTTGACTGATTTTTAAACTAGACATTTCTAAGTTGAAATTTTTTTTTAATCAAATTTTCTCTCCCATCGTGTATAGATATCGATAAGCATCTAGATAAGTGTATCATTAATCAATGTTCGAATCCGTCCATAAGATTGTTAATATTTCTCTCTAAATTTGAATTTGTGAATATTTCTACTTATTTTTCATCAAAACTAGGGAAAAAAATAGAACTGTCTTTAAATATTAAGTCTAAAAAAATTAGAAGAATTAGAATTAGAAAAAAATTAGTGGATAACTTCACTAATTCAGATTTAGAGTTCGATTAAGGTGTGCTTGTAAATGGTTTACAATTTTTTTTTTTCCTTACAATGCCTAGTAAATTTTGACTGATAAAAAGAAGAAGAAGAAAAAAATCAAGTCTTAATTCTTGAAATTCTTTATAGAATTATTAGTTTTAAAATAGGAAATTTTTCGATTATCTTAAAAATAAGAACCAAGAAACGAAATTAACAAATTTTTTTCTGGTGAAAAAACTGAAAGACTTTTTTTGTTACAATTTCTAATTTAAGTGCCTTGTAACGATTGATAATACAAATTTTAAAATTTCTATAACTTTTTTATAGAATAAAATTTATGAAATTTACATTAAATTACGCAGAATTTCAGTAAAAATAAATACAAGATATACGTGTATATATATGTACACTGCCATTTATCAGTTTATTAGTAAATTGTTGTTTTTCCAAAAGGTGCCAAGCATTAAAAAAAACGCATTTTCCGTTATATTTATTAACATGTAAACAAATTTTTTTTAAAATTATTTTACCGAAAAGAAGCATTTTTTATAATCGCGTTAAAAAACACATGTTTTCATAACGCCCATTATATCATGTATGAAAAAAATATTTTTTGGAATTAATGCTCATGAATTTCAAAATTTATAAAATAAACAATTTTTTAATTTTTAATTTATAATTTATAATTTATAATTTATAATATATTAGTAGTTAACTATAATTAGTATTATAAAATTATATATATTAGTATTATATTAGACAATTTTAGTCAAGGAAACCTTTCAAATTATTTTAATTGACAGTAGTAAAAGTAAGTTTTAGTCAGACTAGCCAAATTCTACAAAAACTATCAATATCACACTGAAAAAAAAATTTATTTGATTCAAATACTCGATTACTTGACTATTATCAAATAAATATTTACTTGAACCAAATAATTATTATTTGAATCAATAAAATGTTATTTATTTCTAATACAGAAATTATTATTGGTTCAAATACAATGTATTTAATTCAAATGCAAATTATTTGGTTCAAATAAATATTTATTTGATAATAGTCAAGTAATCGATATTATTTGAATGAAATAAATTTTCTTTTGTCAGTATATAATCATGAGGAGAATTTTGTTAAAAATTTCCGCAAATAAAAAATAAAGGATTTGTAGTAAAAAAAAAAATTAAGAAAATTCCAAAAAATATTTTTTAAATTAAAATATTTAGCACTTGGTACCTCGTCCAATGTAACTAGTGTATTTATTATACAATAGCAGAGATTGTTTATAAACGTTTTTGTAAAAATATACTACGTGTAAAAAAAGATACTGATTTTTTTAATTTCAAAAAAAAAACCTTATAAAACCGACTTTATTATTTAACAACAAATTTTAATTAAAAATATTTTTTTTTTTTTTTTTGAAAATTTTAGAACTGGATTCTTTGAATTTGGGTGAAATCAATTTTAAATATATTTTTAGTTCTGTTAAAAACTACTTTGAAAAAGTGAAAACTTGAAAAACTACTACTAGTTTGAGGTTATGTTAAACAATTTCATTAATTTCATTTCATTAAAGTTTTGATATAGTCAAGAAAATTTAATTTCTGATAATAGTCAAAATTTAAAACCAATTTATCTCTTTAAAAATAAAAATCGATTGTGTTAATCCATTTCCATTTCCACTGTTACTTCCACTTTTTCCAATTTTTACTTTTATTTCTATTTCCACTAATGTTTTTTCAAATTTTCACTCTCATTTTCACTCCCACTACTATTCCTACTTCCATTTTCATTTCCATTTCCGCTTTTTATAATTTCCACTCCCGCTTCCATTTACACTTAAAAATTTTTTAATTTGCATTTCCGCTTTTTATAATTTCCACTCCCGCTTCCATTTACACTTTAAAATTTTTTAATTTGCATTTCCACTTTTTATAATTTCCATTCCCATTTCCACTTTAATTTTTTCCAATTAGAAAAAAGTGGAAATTAGAAAAAGTGGAAATAGAAATGGAAATTAAAAAAAGTGGAAATGAAAATGGAATCGGAAAGGGAAATTAGAAAAGGTGGAAATGAAAGTTAGAGTGTTAATTGGAAAAAGTGGACGTGGAAACGGAAGTGGAAATAGGAGTGGAAATTAGAAAAATTGGAAATAAAAGTAGGAATGAAAAATTGTAATAGTGGAAATAGGAATGTAAATTTAAAAAAACTAGAAGTAAGAGTGGAAATTGGAAAAGTGGAAATTTCTCATTTTCATTCCTATTTCCACATCCACTTTTTCTGATTTTCATTCCCATTTCCACTTTTTCCAATCACTATTTCCATTTTCCATTTCCACTTTTTCTAATTTCCTCTCCGACTTACACTTCTACATTTCCATATTTCCACTTCCACTTTTTCTAATTTTCCCAATGGAAATGGTAATAAAAATTAGAAAAAGTGGAAATGGAAGTGGAAATGAAAATGGAAGTAGAAATTAGAAAAAGTGGAAATGGAAGTGGAAATGAAAATGGAAGTAGAAATTAGAAAAAGTGGAAATGGAAGTGGAAATGAAAATGGAAGTAGAAATTAGAAAAAGTGAAAATGGAAGTGGAAATGAAAATGTAAGTAGAAATTAGAAAAAGTGGAAATGAAAATGAGATTGTTAATTGGAAAAAGTGGAAGTGGAAATGAATTTACGTAATCGACCCCCCTGATAAGAATTTAAATAAATCGAAAAGTGTATTTATCAAAAATTTAATTTTTTTAAATTAAACATTATTTGTTTGTATTTAAAAATGATTTCATCCAGTTGACGGAGACAATGTATTAAGGGCTCAAACTGTTAAAATAACAAATAAAAAAAACAAACTAAAAAGGAATAAGAAACGCTGAATAAAGAGAGGAAGAGAATGGAAATGAAAACTTAAACTTCCAATTAAACTTTGAATCCTTAAATTCTGATATCCACAGAGTCGTTTCTCAATGTCGATTCAACTGCGGGATCCTTGAAGAATAAAGGAATCTCGCTTCGCATTGTGGGGGGCAAGTTGAAGTTTTGAAATTGCCGGTATTCCGAAGCGAGTTTTACAAAGGTGCTTTCCAAAGTTGAAAACAATAGGTTCGTGCACCCGATCATTGTCATCAACGGACGGCAATCGTGTGGTGCATTAAACCTTTTAGGTTAACGTACATTTGTTACGTGCCGTTAGATTCATAGAGAGAGACGCTGGTGGTGGGGGGGGGGGGCGGCTCTTAGCGGGTCGAGTGGTCGAGTTTTCAGCGACTCGTCGTCGTACCTTTTAAAACATGGAAACACTGAAAAGCTCCGTCAATCCTCAAAAAGCTTACAATCCCACCGAGAGAGTATTTCCACAGCTAGACTTATACACTGTGCAAAAAAAAAAAAAAAAAAAAAAAAAAAAATGGAATTTATTCCACGAGCCATTGTGTCGTTTGCCAATATAGAAAAAAAAGGGGGGGATGGAAGCTGCATGAGAAATCATGTTCTAAACCATTGTTCGGTCAGGCTAATAAATGGCCAACAATGCATCACTTCAAAGAAACCAGAAAGAATAATAAACACGAAACAAGAATGGGGAACCAATTTTCCTTTAGAAGCATCTTTTATTATTATCTGTTGTCCCTTCTTCAATATTTTAAAGTGCGCTCAACATTTTTTCTAACAGAAATAAGGGGATATCATTTTCATCAAGAGAAATCACTTCATTATAAAACAATCATGAAAAAAAAATTGAAATAATCGGTTACTTGACTATCAAATAAATATTTACTTGAACCAAGTAAAAAAAAAAAAGAATTTTGAAATAAAGCGTGAATAATATATATAATAAAGCAACGAAAAAAAAAAATGAGACTAAATTCAATAATTCGCTCTCGAATGTTCGATTGCCGTAAAAGACACCGATAGAAGTTAATAAAATTTTGATATCCTCTGATCTTTTTTCATTTCCTTTTATTTGCCCCCCCCCCTCCCAACTACTCTTTTTTGCTCTCATTCTTTCTTTGCTTACTATAATATCCGCTTTCTCTCACCCCCTCCACCCCTCTCTCATTCTCTCTTTTTCCGATCGCTATTTTTCCCCTCTCACTTTTTCTTTAATTCTCCAGATTTTTCCTCTTTGTTTTTACCGAGTTGCACACCCCACTTTCCCTCTATACCACGTCGATTACTATACTGGTACCTCTAAAGCTCCTGGGATTCGTTCGAAAAATTCTTCTGTTTATTGAGTCCAACGCAGATACGGACACTGAAGTCAACAAAGGCTTTCTTTTTTATTATTTTTTTTTTCCAGTACAAAGTATTGAAGCTTTGAGAATGTCTTTTCCATGAAAATGTCTGATTTTCAAAAGACAATTTCATATTGAGGGGACACGTTCAATTGAATCAACGAAGCGAAAAATTCAATGAATATGTTAATTTTTTTTTTTTTGAAAAATTCATATTTTGATAGGATTTATTCATTATTTTTAATTTTAAATGTGTAATCCCCTTGAGAATATTTACATTATTTTATAATATTTTTAAAAATAAATTGCTAAACTCAAATTTTTATTTTACATTTTTATATGATTTTTTTTTAATCATACAGTTGGAATCTTTGTTTTTCATTGTGGCTGTTCAACCGTGTAAAATAATATCGAATTAGAATTTTGGTCTGACTATAAACTGTCTTTTACTACTTCTACGACATTCAGGACACAGAAAGACCTGTAAGCTGAAATTAGGAATATATTCTTGGCCTATATTTCAGAATATTTTATACTTAAATTCAGTATAAATTATTATTCTTAAAATAAAAATATGTACTTAATTTAAAAATAATTTATACTTCAATTTAGTATATATTATTCTTAAAATAAGAATTCATACTGAATTTAAGTATAAAATATTCTCAAGTATATATTCTTAATTTAAGAATATTTTATACTTAAATTTAGTACACCCAAAAAAAAGTATTACGGTTATTTTCAACTTGTCAAAATATTAGAATATTATTCTTCCTTTAAGAGGATTTTTTCGAGAGGAAAATTCATCTAAATTAAGATTATTACTTTTGATACCAAAATTAAGAGGAAAATATGCATTACAATTAGAGGAATCCTCTAGAATGAAATTACTTTTTTTAAGGTGTATATTATTCTTAATATAAGAATACAAACACAAAAAAAGCCTTAAACTGAAATTAAAAATAAATTCTTGGCGCCTATTTAAGAATATTTTATACTTCATTTCAGTATATATTATTCTCAAAATAAGAATATATACTAAATTTAAGGATTAAATATTCTTAAATAGGCGCCAAGAATATATTCTTAATTTCAGTTTACGATTTTTTTTTTGTGTACTGACATTTTTATCTAAATAAGAAAAGCCTTTTATCTACAAAATCAGGAAAAAATTTTGTCCGACTGAAATTATCTTGTACTACTGAGAAATTATAATAATTCAAGAAAAATTATGTCTGATTAAAACTTAATTACACTACTTACACTAAAAAATAACAAGAATTCGAAATATTTCATCTGGCTAAAATTTACTTTAACTACACAGAAAAAATAGAACTCTAAATTTAAGAATATATTCTTGGCGCATATTTAAAAATATTTTTTTACGAATTTTAGTCTTAAAGTTAGAATAAAATATTCTTAAATTTAGAAATTCTCAAATTAAGAAATACACTGAAAAAAACATATTATTGAAAATAGAGGAAAATTCCGAAAAATCCTCTTGAATTAAGAATAATACTCTTATTTGGAGAGTATTTTCCTCTTACTTTAAGAGGAAATAGTAAAATATTTTAATCCTCTTTAAGAGCAATCCTCTTAAAATGGGAAGAAATCCTTTTGAGTGATATTCTAGAGGAAAATGTGCATTAAAATAAGAGAAATCCTTTTAAATTGAGAAGTTTCACTGGAACAGTAAAAGTTTTCGCTATTCTAAAGAAACATATCGCTGTTCCAGGTAAAAAAAAAATTTGCCATTTATTTCTTAATTTTAAAATTCCTTCCTATTTTAAGAGTATTATATTTTTTATTTTAAGAACAAAATGCATGCAAAATATTCTTAAATAGGTGCCAAGAAGATATAGTCTTAAATTTAGAGTTTCGTTTTTTCGGTTTACTATAAAAGCGAAATCAAAAAAAAATTTAAATCTTTTGTTTAAATAAAAAAAATATGTAATTACTAAATTGTAAAAAATTAAAAAAAAAACCGAAATCTCTAAAGCGTCTTTTACTGCGATAAATTTAAATACAAAAATGAAATAACGTAACGTGACAAGAAATTGAAATTTCTTTTCTCGAAATTTAATAAAACCAAGTAGATTCATTTTATATGATTGGAACTCATTTGAAAATAGAGAAGGTGATATAAATGCGTACTTAATGGGTCATAACAAGATGACATCGGTGGAAAACTGAATTAAATCAACCGAGATTTCGCGCATGTGCCATGGGGGATGTTAAACGTGCCGTATATTTGAGAAGTGGTCGGGGTTTTCGGATCCACGTGGATTCTCTCAGTCGCGTTAGCGAAACCGTGGCGGGTCCAACTTATTCCGTGATTTTATCTCAATTTCATCAAAAAATTTTTCAATAACATTTAAAATAAAAAAAAAAAAAACATTTTAAAATATTAATTTCTTAAATAAACATTTTTCGTTAAATAAAAATTTAATTAATTTATTTATTCAAAAACAAATTATTTTAAAATTTATTTTAAAATTTATTAAGAGAAGAAAAAAAAGTTCTACAGAAAAAAAAAGATTACGACTTTATATAAAAGTTCAAATATAAAAAATTAAAAGTTTGGTTATTATTTTTATTCATATGAAACTCATTGTGAAAGTTCTATTTACTAAAAAATGAAACAATTTATAATTTTAAAAAATTATTTACCAAAAAGTGTGACTAGTCAATAAGTGTTTAAAAAGGAGATCTTCATATTAAAGTGAGTTTGTTAAAAAAAACTTTTTAAATTATAATTTCCTTTAAAGAAAAACAATTTTTTTGAATGTAAAATCATTTAATATTTTTGTAAATAATTACAATATTATTAAACGACACTTGTAATTACATTTAATATACACGGAATGTCTTTGTGTCATTTAATTGCATATTTCTCATTTTCCTCAATTTCTCATCGTTAAAACTTTCATAATTAGGGAAAATTTCATTTTTGATATAAAATTAATTATGAAATTTATGTTTATATAGTAATAAATTTAATTATACAAAAAAAAAAGAAGGAAAGCACTTTTTATGTTTGCAATTAACTTTTTCTTTTTCAAGTGATTTGTGATTGAACCGCAATAAAAGATCTACGGTAAAAACCACTTTTGGAAAATGATTGATGGCATGAAGTTTGCCTCACCAAATATCGTGAAATTTTTGGGGGTGTCATCTTGAGACTAATGGAAACTAGACTGATTGACAAGTGGGATGAGATTTCACAGGGGGAATTTCTCCTTCGTTGACAGTGGAATATCACATTTGTCAACTCTTCTTTTCTTATGCTTTTTCGATTTATCATTTTGACAATATACCATTCACTCGAAAAAACCTGTAACTTTGTTTTAATGGACTTAACATTGAGGTCGCATCATTTTTTTTCCCTCCGAAAATTTTTTTTTTATTTTTTTAAAAAGTTTTACTATTTTCTTTTTCTTCAAACCAATTTTTAGATGAAACCAAACAAATTAATAAATTAAATAATACACAGAAAAAAAAGTATTTAGCTGGAATAGAGAAATAAGTTTCACTGGAACAGCGAAAGCTTTCGCTATTCTAGAAAAACATATATAGCTGTTCCAGATAAAGATTTTATTACCGTGATACAAAAAGATAAAACGAAAAAAATTTTCGCACAAAGAAAATTTTCCATTAACCTACATTTTTTTGACATTAAAAGATTACATTGAAAAATTTGAAGATGAAAAGTCAAGCGATTTCTCTCGTGGGCGCGCTCTCTTTTACGATAATATATTGAAACCTAGTGCACTTTGAGATGTTGGCAATGGCCCTGACAAAGTCTGCATAATCACTTATAGAGAACGATATTCATCGAAGAGTAACGTTCGTCGAAACGGAAAGGGAACATGAACATCAAAGAAATATTATTAGACGGAGGTAAAAAAAAATGTTATTTGGCAGAAAATATCAAGATATTGTGTTAAAAAATTTTGCTAGAAGGTAAAAAAGCTATTTTGCCATAAAAGAATCGTCGACTTATTAAAAATATTTACTCTGGATTGTACAAAAAAAAAGATAGCAAATATGATCACACAAAATTATTTTCCTCCAAATTTCACCCAAAACAAACAGCCGCTATTATATATAGATATACACCCAAAGAAATGATATATTTATCTCACAAACTAATAAATATTTATTTGATTTTAATATATTTTTTATTTGATTTAAATAAAAAAATTTATTTACACCAAATAAATAGGCTAATAGGCTGTGAGACGAATCTACGTTTATTTAACTCAACTATATTATATTTGGTTCA
Organism: Leptopilina boulardi; assembly: GCF_019393585.1. Lineage (NCBI taxonomy): Eukaryota > Metazoa > Arthropoda > Insecta > Hymenoptera > Figitidae > Leptopilina > Leptopilina boulardi. Next base: position 3,312,293 of record NW_026137943.1, on the reverse strand, counting down.
AATAAAACATTTCTCTGGGTGTACCGGTTAATATATCAAATTATAACAAGTCATCCAATGGACCAAAAATTTTCTACAAGAAAATTGGACCCCAATTTTAAAGTTAATTTCGAGGTTATTTTTCATTCATTTATTTCCTTCAAAATTTGATTTAGTATTAAATGAAATAATTAAAATTTTATTTGTATTATAAAATATTTTTTTGAATTAAAAACTTTTTTAAATTTTCAATGTTAAAATAAAATTTTTATAAAAAAGTAAAAAAATTTTACTCTCAAATATAAAACTCGGCTTTTGATATGTTTGATATTACAAAGTTTTTGAATACGCGTGTCTATTTAAAAAAAAAATAGCCTCAGGACCAAGACGAAATGTTAATAGTAAATACAAAAAGTTTATTAAAATAATCAAATCTATTATTCTTGAAAAGATAACAAAAATCTAGAAACTGTAAAAATATATACACGCATAAAAAAAGTTTGCTGTGGCATCAACTATTTACTGTCCTATCAAATTACGTTAGCTAATATAGAAATAGCGAACAAATCTTGCTGTGGGGTCAAAAAAGTTTGCTGTGACAGTAGAATTTTTAAAAATTAATACTGATATTGTTTATCACAGCAAACTTTTTCGTTGTCATAGCAAACAAATTTAGCTGTGGCTACTAATTTTAATAGATCCGATAGCAAACATTTTTTTTCATGTATAAAAGAATTTAAAAAATTATTGAAATTTTTAGCCTTTTTTTGCGGAAAAAAGGAAAATTAATTAATTTACAATAAAATACAATTAAACAGTAACAAATTGAATGTTAAAATCCCCTCAGTATAAGAAAAAAAAAGGAGAATATCCTACCAAAAAAAAAAACACAATAATGGTGCGATGTTTGGTGTCAAAAATCATGGCTCTAATTCCCGTGGGTGTTAAGTAATCGCTTAGGGGTAAGCAATCAGGAGAAAAACAGGACAAGCCCTCCAACACCAATGCAATTTCGAATCTTGTAAGTCACCGTTTTCTCTCTCTCTCTCTCTCTCTCTCGACCCTTCTCCAGTCGAAGCTGTTCCCGACTAATCAAGTGCGGCACTTTTTACGATCTAATACCAGCTTTGGAAAACAAGATCAAGCGACGAAATGGAAGGAGGGGAAAACTTGTCAAGAGCAGAAGAGGCGGAAAACTAAGAGGAGTATAAAATAAGAAAAAGAAGAAAGAATATATATATATATATAGTACAAGAGGATGTAAGGATGAAAATGTAGAATCTAGATGATAAGGTGAATCGAGGAAGGGATGATTGAACGAACGATCGACGAGAGTGGAGCAACTTCTCGAAATGGTCTGAGGGGGATGAAAAAGAAAAGAGGGGGGCGGATATCCTTCCGCTGTCCAGCCCAGATTAGATTGCCTACACACTCGACTCGATGGATGCTCGTATATGAGATCACTCCAAATAAATATCTTGACCACCCTCTACATCACCTTAATTTCATCCAAGAAAATATTTTTAAATTTCATCAATTTATTTAAAAACCAATATTTCAAAATCAATTTTTTAAGTTATTTTATATTTAAAAAAAATCAATGATATTAACAATAAAACATTTATAAAATTATTAATTAAAAACAAAAAAATTTTGTATCTAAATTGAAAAATTGTGTATTGGAGTTTTTTAAAATAATTTTTTAAAAAAGAAAAGAAAGACAGTCACAGAAAACAACTAAACTCAAAATGAGTAGCGTACACTACTCAAAGTTAATTTACACAAATTAACGAATTTAAATAACAGAATTTTTAGATTAGGAATCTTGTTGACGTCACTGACGATACCATTAAAAAATTCGAGATTAATTGAAAATAATTTATAAATACAACCACTTTGTAATGTTTCCCTGTTCCCTCATATATATTTTCCCCAATTATTCATTATCTAGTATGAAACACTTGCTTTTAGCCACTAAATCCAATACGACGCACTAATCACATTCAACGAATATTTTTACAGTTTTTTCACATTTCAATATTACACATTGAATTTTGAGTGTATAAAATATTCTAAAATAGATGCCAAGTATATAATCTAAATTTCAGAATATTTATTAAATAAAAATTAGATTTAAGAAAAATTAAAATGATAAAAAAAAACATATTTTTATAAGATTACAGTGTTCTAGTTTTGAAAATATACAAATTTCCCCCGTCAAGGAGTTAAGAGAACATCATGTAATTCAGATGCGAAACGATACCTCTCTCGATATAGAATAGACGTAATGAAATGGAATCGAATAATGGATGATAAACCGTGATTGCGTTGGGAAGCTATTTCGTAATTGATCGATGACCCCTTACTAAGGGCGTAAAGTGTATTGGCACATGATGCGAAGCGTGCCACAGAATTCAGGATGTCTAATGGGATGTACTTGCGCTATACTTTCCATTGGGTGTGTCCTCAACGTCTTACTATACATATATATATATACAAAGACCCTAAAACCCTAAAGAACCCATGACTTTCTGATTTATTATTAATCTCATCGAAAACTAAAAGTGAATCACTTGCGAAAATTCATTTTCTAAATTATTTAGTTTCTCCCTCAACAATAAAAATTAATTCTTTTTGTCACTTTATGTATAATTTTTCTTTTTTTTTTACATAAAACAATTTGTTTATTATTTTATTATATTTTCAATTGTAAATGATAATTAATGTAATTATATATAATTAATATAATTAATATAATTATATATAATAATTAGTATAATTATATATAATAATAAATTTAATTATATATTATATAATTAAATGTCTATCACTATAGCAAGTACTTATCCCATTGGTCCATTATTAATTAATATGTTACTAATGGGACTAATAGCTCCTTATTACATCATCCATTGATCCACTACTGCGCTAATCCTATAAATTTCCCAAATTGATTCGCATATAATAAATTGATATCTAAAATCATAAACAAATCTTTGATAATTATTATATATTTTAGTTAAAATATAAAATAAATTATTTTTATTTATTATTTTTCTTTCATTTGTCCGAAATTGCAAATGACCGAATATTAAATTAACAGAAAGATTTTGACGCGATTTTTAAAATTAACCAATCAAAAATTGCCAAAGTAAATCGTAATTTGTCAATTTTAAAAACAGAAATTTTTCTGTTGATTGTATATTCGACTAATTGCAATTTCGGATAAATAAAAAATTCGGCGTTTTAAGAATTCGATCAACTAACAATTCGGGTAAATAAAAATTCGGACAAATGAAAATTTGTTGAAGTGGAAATTCTGACATCTAAAAATTCGAAGCACTTTAAATTCTATTAATGCAGAATTCTGCTAAATTAAAATTCACACCCAGAGAAATGATATATTTGTCTCATAGCTTAATAAATATTTATTTGATTCAAATAAATTTTTATTTGATTTTGAATGAAAAATTTTATTTACGCCAAATAAATAGACTGTGAGACAAATATACATTTATTTAATTCAAATATATTATATTTGGTTCAAATAAAACATTTCTCTGGGTGCATGTTAAATAAGAAATAAAAGTTGTATAAGAGAGAGAGTACTAATTTAAAATTTCACGTTGTACATAAAAAAAAAATTGCAATTTTCACACAATCGATAAAGTCATTTTCTTTATTTATTTCGACTAAAAATACGAAAATGAAAATATATCATGGAAATCTTTGATGTTACCACATCAAAGTTCGCAAATGAGGTTCACGTCTGTCTGTGATTTGAGCGTATCTCCTCCGGGATTTAAGTCCAGACTTGCAGTAAGCAAATTTGTTAAATCAAAGTAAAGTAATCTACTGTAGCTGTAAATGCTCCAACAGCAAATTATGACAATCTATATATCGTCAATAAACAAAATAGATTTTTAAATATACACTTTTTACATACCCATCGTTTTCTTAACAATTCTCAAATTCTAACTAAACTAATTGCATATTTAATAATTAATAAAAATTGAAATCCTCTTTTATCCACCAAGCTTCGAATAAAAAATATTGTTTTATTTCGTTTATTCCGAGGGAAATAAAAGGAATAATAAAACACACTTTTCGCGCTCCATTAATTTTGGATAATGCGCAAAAAAGCAGTGATTGAATTCATGAAAAACAAAAAAAAAAAACGTAAATGAAAGATCTATACTCCCGATAACATATTGGGATGTGAAAAGAGAAAATGTTGTGAAAAACGAGTTTGAAGAGATGAGAAAGAGATGCGTGGAAGGGGATATAGTTAAAATGTTAAATGAGTGTGAATAGCCATGCAAGGGAACATGAGAGAAGCGTAATATTCACAGATTGGTCAGTGTATGTAAACTAAAAGGGGAGGAATTTTCCTTGCCACGTAAAACAGAGTTGAGAGCGGGTCTAATATGCTTTAGAATTGCCGTGAGAGGCTAGAAAATGAGAGAGAGAAAGGTAGGACGCGAAAACCGGAGAATATTCATAATACGAGGTCGAAGAATTAAGCTGACCCTGCAAACAAACCCCCTCGTTGGCACCGACGCGAAGAGTTCTTCCTCGTACGCTCGTTATTCCACAAAGTTCTCTCTCTCTCTTTTTTTTCTCTTTCTCTTCTTATTCCCATTTTTCCACTCCCTATATACCCTTCCATTCTTTCCACTTATTTTACGCCCTCTCAACCCTACTCATCCTCAGTATATTCGCCTTGATAATCATTTTCCGCTCGTCTCGCATTTTCACTCAAATAAAACTAAACGTTCCCAGTCAATTAAAGAAGTAATGCTTACTTCTGAGGATCATTAAGACGAAAAGAAAAAAAAGTAAATAATTTTTGTCAGGACATTTTCAATGTAATATAAAAAAAATTAAATCTCAAATCGATTAAAAAATTACACACATTAAATTAGAGAAATACTATTAAAAATAAAAGTTTAATTAAAAGCCGTTTTTGATGAAACAGGCAGAAAGCAGACAATTCGATATAGGAGAGGAAGTTTTAATTTGGCAATACGAGACAGGGAGACAAACATATAATGAATGCAGTTTTATTTCAAGAGCTATTCATTCGAGTGTAGAAAAGAGTTGTTGTCAATCGAAAATAACTAATGTCTAGTGGCTCGTGCAGGTGCAAAAATCTATTACTTTTAAAAAAAAATTAATTTTTTTGTTCTTTCATTCACGGAAAAAAAAAGAAATTGCTTACAGACGCTAACTTAATGTTTGCTATATCGGATCTATTAAAATTAGTAACCACAGATAAATTTTTTTTGCTATTACAACGAAAAAGTTTGCTTTGATAAACAATATCAGTCTTAATTTTGAAAAATTTACTGTTACAGCAAACTTTTTTGACCCGACAGAAAAATTTGTTCGCTGTTCCTATATTAGCTAATGTAATTTAATGTGACAGAAAATATTTTGGTGCTACAAAAAATATTTTTTATGCTTGTAACTTTCTACAAGGAGAAATATATAATGTATCTTTTACTATTTACAATTTAAAAACTAAACTTCTGCGCATCTTTGGTAACTTTTGTTACGGAAAAAAATTACCTTTGAAATAGTAAAATTTACTTCGAAAATAGCATTTTTTACAATTTTAGAAACAAAACTTGCTAGAAATGCTTAGAAATTCCAAAACAGTTTAGAATTTACTTTGTCAGTATAGTAAAAGTTACTTTACTTTTGTTTTCCATTTTATTCTCCGCTTTTAGCAGTAAAATTTTGAATTTTTACATTCCGCACTTATATTGATATAAATTTTGACATTTCTACACAGAAAAAAATATCCCGAAATTTAGAATATATATTAGAATTATATTAGAATTAGAATATTTTATACTTACATTAAGTATGTAATATTCTTAAAATTAGAATATATTAGCATATTTATATTACTTGACTATTATCCAATAAATATTTACTTGAACCAAATAATTTTTATTTAAATCAAATAAATTGTATTTGAACTAACAATTTCTGTATTTAAAACCGATTATTTGAATCAAAGAAATTTTGTTTTCAGTGTAATTTTTTTTTTTACAAATTACACTAAAAAAAGGGTTTGGTATTGAAAACCAAACGTTTGGTTGGTATTTGAGCAACCAAAATTTTTTTGTTGAATCAACAAAATTTTAATTGTCTCAATGAAAATTTGTTTGACACAACCAAAATTAGAAAAAAAAATTTTTTTTTAACTAAAGTTTGATTAGGACAACCAAACTTTTGTTGATTCAATAAAAAAAATTTTGGTTTGCTTAAATACCAACCAAACGTTTTGGTTGTCAATACCAAACACTTTTTTCAGTGTATTATTTAAAATTAAATCTTTTTTTAACTCAGAAGAATCTAAAAATATTTTGTTAAAATAGATAAATTGGATTTAGAATTCAAAATTATGTTTACTGTATAACCTAACCAAAAAAGCTGGAAGAATTGCGAATTAAAAGAAAAAACTTACGTTATTGGTGAAACATAGTAATTCCGTTCGCACTTACCCCAACTGAACCTGAAAACAAAAAAAAAAAATCAAACAAAAAAATAAATTTGCAAGATAAGCGTTCCAAAATACCGCCAATAAATAGGGAAAAAGTTTCGAACAAAAAATGTATGGCGCACTTTTTGATTGGTCCAGCGGATGCGGAGCTACAATCAGATAAATTTTTTAAAAAATTTTAAAAAATTAAATTTATGAGATAATTGGGCGGGAATACCGCCAAAGTCTTAACCCGGGAGTCTCGAACAAAAAATGTATGGCGCACTTTTTGATTGGTCCAGCGGATGCTGAGCTACACTCAAATAAATTTATGAAAAATTTTCGAAAAATTAAATTTTGGAGATAATCGTTTGGGAATACCGCCAAAGTCTTTAGCAAAAAGTAGCGAACAAAAAATGTATAGCGCACTTTTTGATTGGTCCAGCGGATGCTGAGCTACACTAGAAAACAAATTTGGAAAAATTTTCGAAAAAGTAAATTTTGGAGATAATCGTTTGGGAATACCGCCAAAGTCTTTAGCAAAAAGTAGCGAATAAAAAATGTATAGCGCACTTTTTGATTGGTCCAGCGGATGCTGAGCTACACTAGAAAACAAATTTGGAAAAATTTTCGAAAAAATAAATTTGGGAGATAATCGTTTGGGAATACCGCCAAAGTCATTAGCAAAAAGTTGCGAACAAAAAATGTATAACGCACTTTTTGATTGGTCCAGCGGATGCTGAGCTACACTAAAAAACAAATTTGGAAAAAATTGACAAAAATTAAATTTGCAAGATAAGCGTTCCAGAATACCGCCAATAAAATAGGGAAAATGTTTCGAACAAAAAATGTATGGCGCACTTTTTGATTGGTCCAGCGGATGCTGAGCTACACTCAAATAAATTTATGAAAAATTTTCGAAAAATTAAATTTTGGAAATAATTGATCGGGAATACCGCCAAAGTCTTAACCCGGGAGTCTCGAACAAAAAAAGTATGGCGCACTTTTTGATTGGTCCAGCGGATGCTGAGCTACACTCAAATAAATTTATGAAAAATTTTCGAAAAATTAAATTTTGGAAATAATTGATCGGGAATACCGCCAAAGTCTTAACCCGGGAGTCTCGAACAAAAAATGTATGGCGCACTTTTTGATTGGTCCAGCGGATGCTGAGCTACACTCAAATAAATTTATGAAAAATTTTCGAAAAATTAAATTTTGGAAATAATTGATCGGGAATACCGCCAAAGTCTTAACCCGGGAGTCTCGAACAAAAAATGTATGGCGCACTTTTTGATTGGTCCAGCGGATGCTGAGCTACACTCAAATAAATTTATGAAAAATTTTCGAAAAATTAAATTTTGGAAATAATTGATCGGGAATACCGCCAAAGTCTTAACCCGGGAGTCTCGAACAAAAAATGTATGGCGCACTTTTTGATTGGTCCAGCGGATGCTGAGCTACACTCAGATAAATTTTTTAAAAAATTTCGAAAAATTAAATTTGCGTGATAATTGATCGGGAATACCGTTAAAGTCTTAACCCGGGAGTCTCGAACAAAAAATGTATGGCGCACTTTTTGATTGGTCCAGCGGATGCTGAGCTACACTTAAACAAATTTATGAAAAATTTTCGAAAAATTAAATTTTGGAGATAATCGTTTGGGAATACCGCTAAAGTCTTTAGCAAAAAGTAGCGAACAAAAAATGTATAACGCACTTTTTGATTGGTCCAGCGGATGCTGAGCTACACTAGAAAACAAATTTGGAAAAAATTGACAAAAATTAAATTTGTAAGATTTCTTTGAATCAAAGAAATCTTTTTTCTAGGTGTGGATTTCTAAATTAAGAAAAATGCATACAATATTTAACAAAAAAAATACAAAAGTTACTCTTATACAAATAAGTCATAGTTCTGCGCAGTTTACCTCAATGTAGGGTGAAAATCTGATACACCAGTAACGTATAAAAAAATCACCTTTTTTCACTCTACCGTTCTCTCTTTGTTTTTTTAATTCCATTTTTTACATTTTTATTTCAATAGGATTTTTTTTTATCATCAATTGGCAACAGACACAGCAATTGAAGGTTCGAGAGTCTGACTCGTATTTTTTTTTTTTTTTTATTCTTTTTTTTTAAATATTATACCAGTCGAAATTTTGATGAACAATGCGAATGCTATACTGCATCGCAGATTCGTTATCCATTGGTAATAAATATCATCAGGTATTCTCCCGGAGGCTATCAATGAAAATGTATAAACCGCAGGCTGTATTTCATGTTATTTTATAATGCACATACAATTTTTATGACATGAGCGCGGCAACGATAATGTGATTGGTGACGTGAAAATTGTTTATTAATCAGTACCATTTTTATTATTATTATTATTATTATTATTATTATTATTATTATTATTAATATACCCACATTATTAAATTTTAATCGACATTCTTTATAAAAATATATGAGCTTTTAAATGGAATTTAAAACGTAATATTACAAGAGGAATTTTTCCATTATCCAAGATTAATTTCACATGCGTATATATTTAATAATAATTTTTTAACATTTCGTTCAAAAAGAAACCTTAATCAAGGTATTTAACCAAGAATTTTAGACATTATTTGATAAAAAAAATTTAATAGAATTTTATCAGATACAAAAAAAAAAAGAATTTGCAATAATTTCTTTTCTACTTTTCAATTTGATTTCGAAAAATAACAATCCGAGAATGTATTTTCTCCTCGTTATCGAAAATTCTTTTCACAAAACATAGAATAAAATTTTCTAAAAGCAAAGTAAATTCTGAAAAATTCACAACGCGGTTGATTTAAGAAACAAAATCTTCGACGCCTCAAGGCTCAGACAGATTATGTCGTCGTTTGACTGGAATGATTCGTCAAAGAAAAAAAGACTTTGGCCACTTCATAAAGGAATCTTATTCCTATAGTCAAGATTATATTATATAAAAGAATTTTGTTTTTTCCATGAATTTTTGATATTGGTTTTTCTAATTCAAAATCATATATATATATATATGGCTTACATATAAAATATCGAGAAAGAAAATCATGAAATATGGATTTTGAGAAATATCAGAATTTTCATCTCTTTTATATAATATATATATAAAAAAAAAACTGTATCTGATATGCACATACTCAGGCTCTCCAATTTTCTATCTATTCTTATTGGTCCGTGCTTTCATCCCGTGACTAGAATAAGTAGCCGAGAATAGTTGCTATTCTACTCTTTTATACAAGTCCTTTTTCCTTACTTCAGAATTGTTTTCAAACATCAAAACTGATAAAATTGTTTTCAGCATAATAGCCCTTTTTTACGTAATAAAAGACGAACTAGTTAAAAAAAAAAAAGAAACTAGAAAATCGTGAATATTACCTAAAAATTCACAGAATAAATTCTACAAAAAACTTTTATATACAGAATTTTTTTTTTATTTTCCCCTTAAATATTAATTAACAAAATTCTTATTCCACAAAAAAAAAAAATTATAAAAAAAATTGTCAATTTTTTAAAAGCAAAAATAATTAATTACTTCTTCTTTCGTCTTTTTTTTGCGATTGGCACTTAATTTGTTTACAAAACTGTTTGAAAGGACGAAATTAATGAACAGTCACGTAGCAGCAGTGGAAAGTCGATATATTTGCATTTCAACATCACGAACGTAATTTGCAGTATAGTAAATGTAGTTTTCGATTGAAGTCCGTTTGATACTTATTTTATTGAAGAGGAATGGATATATTGCAGACCGCGCCGTCTGTCACCGAGAGACACAAAACAAAAGAAAAATACGAGAAAAAAGAAATAGGAAATGAAGAAACTTGGAAAAGAAAAGAAAAATCGTATATATATATCGCATGGATCAGAGACTGTTGAATCATCCTGTTAAAGAACACTTAGAATTATTACACTTTTTTTCTCCAAACTCCCCAATTTTTATCAAATATCATCTTAATAATTTATTTTGTAGGTAAAAAAAAAAAATTTTACCAAAAAAAGCAAAACGTTTCACTAGAATAGCAAAAGTTTTAATTATTTCAATTAAATCAACTACTCACTTTTCATTGTTCCAAATAAAGTTGTTTTTTCCGTTAAAATATAAATATTAATACTACTTTAAAAATAAAACCTAAACAGGGGATCAATTACGTAACTTTTTCTGGATTCCACATTCCGTATTCCACTTTCCATATTCCGGATTCTATATTCCTTATTCCAGATTCAACTTTCTACATTCCGTATTCCAAATTCCGGAATCCACTTTCCATATTCCGTATTTCAGATTCCACATTTCGTTCTCTAGATTCCACATTCCGTATTCCACTTTCCATATTCCGGATTCTATATTCCTTATTCCAGATTCAACTTTCTACATTCCGTATTCCAAATTTTCGGAATCCACTTTCCATATTCCGTATTTCAGATACCACATTTCGTTCTCTAGATTCCACATTCCGTATTCCACTTTCCATATTCCAGATTCTATATTCCTTATTCCAGATTCAACTTTCTACATTCCGTGTATTCCAAATTCCGGAATCCACTTTCCATATTCCGTATTTCAGATACCACATTTCGTTCTCTAGATTCCACATTCCGGATTCCACTTTTCATATTCCGCAAAATCGGGGTACAAATCGTCCAGAAGGTCAATTACGTAACCTATTTCAGATTTCGGATCCCATATTCCGGATTCCACTTTACACATTCCGAATCCCACTTTTTACATTCCGTATTCCACATTTCGCATTTCACTTTCCACATACCGTATTCCGGATCCTGGACGATTTGTACCCCGATTTTTCGGAATATGGTATACGGTATGTGGAAAGTGGAATCCAGAATGTGGAATCCAGAGAACAAAATGTGGTATCTGGAATACGGAATGTGGAAAGTGGAATCCGGAATCTAAAATCGGGAAAAAGTTACGTAATTGACCTCCAGGATCCGGAATACGGAATCCAAAATGTGGAAAGTGGAATCCGGTACAAGTGACGTAATTGACCCCCTGTCCACAGTTTCTGCGAATTTCTGTCAAATTTGACTCCAGAAACAGTAAAATTTAATACTTTCGGAATAATTTTACTATTTTCGGAGTAAATTTTACTATTTCTGGAGTGAAAATTACCAGTAATGCGCAAAAACTGCGGACAGTTCTGGTTTTACTTTGAATGTAGTAAAAGTTACTTTATTCACGGAAAAAAAAGAAATTTACCTGAAACAGCAAAACGTTTCACTATAGTAGCAAAAGTTTTACTTGTTTCAGTTAAATCTTTTGCAATTCTAGTGAACCCTTTCGTTGTTTCAGGTTAATATTTATTTCCATTTTTCTCCGTACAGCAAAAAAGTATTTGAAAAAAAATAATTCAAATTCTCTTCTATAAAAATTGAAATTTCCAAAAATTTCAATACTAATTAAATACTAATTATAAGGAACAATGAATAACTGAGAATTTCTAATGATAATAATACACGTCATATATGCGTATGACATGCCCTTAAAGCTGTAACAATGCAATGCCTGATTACAATATGTAATGGAGTTTCGTGGGACAAGAATCGAGTTTATGTCATTAGAATATATTTTAATTGTTTAGCAAGAGGAGAATATTGATTCCATATATATATACCAATATTCTGTTGCCTATAAATCAGTCTACAACCACGCGTAATGTACGATCATTTTCAATGCACATGCTTATCCATATACATACACATATATATATATATATATATATAAAATATTTATTTACATGTGTTCCGTATGTGTGCACACCATGATTTTCCACTCGAAACCATCTTCTAGTCACGACAGGTTAGAGCAAGTTTAATGTAGGTTGCCTTCATGCTGACAGCCATTGTAACATGGAAAACGTTCATAATAATGTGCATCTAAAGGGTAGCAACTGTCGAGAATTTGAGATCAGTAATTCTTCAAATTTAGAAATGTACGAATTTACTATTGTATTTAGATAACATTTTACATGAAGAAACAGTAATTAGTCTATCTTTAAATAATTAAATGACAACTTAATTAAAATGCAATTAAGTACCCAATTCTCTGAATTTAAATCAGTAAAAATGGCACTGTTTTTAAATTAATTTCTAAATTTGCAACTAAATTCAAATAAGTCAATTATAATTTTAGAAGGGGTACAACATAACCTCAAAAAGTAACATCTGTTTTTTCACTGATTCAAATTTAGAAATAAGATGTTCAGAGGAAGAAGAGGAACATTAAAAGAAATTTTAGGTTATGTTTAGTGATAATTTTACCTTGATAAAAAGTTTCTAATAGGTAAAATCAAAAATAGTTTTTATTAAATTATTCAAATGTAATAAAAACTTGTGGTATAAGAGTTGATTCTTTTTTGGTATTTTCACTTTAAAAAAACAGACATAACCTAAAATTTTTGGTCCCTTTTCTCGTGGAGCGTCACATTTACACTCATAATAAATGCCAATTTGTAATCACATGACGTCAACATTTTATCAATTTTCAGAGACGATTGAGTATATATGTCTTAATTCAGAGCTTACAAGCACATTTGATATGACCGAGAAGATTCATTACAGGAGGAAAATGACTTTGATCGTCGAGGCCGAAACTTGCTGGCAAAGGATTGTTCTCTCACATTGTGCACCTCTCATCCCATTAATGGCGCAATGAGTTCCAGTCAAATATATATATATATATATATAATGACAGAGTAAAGAGCTTTCACTGCCTCACGCATCAAAACAAATGAATAGTAACACTATAAAGACGCAGAACCGGAAGTTCGCACTGCAAAGAATATTGGAACACAGCCACAGCTGATGACAGTATTGTAAATAACACCGACTCCTCTCTTTATTAATGGCTTCGACAGTAATTCCAATATATCGTTAGCAAAACAAAAAAAAGACAAAAAAGTCTGAAAAAGAAAATATTCCTTGAAAATGGACAGAATAATAAATTGACAAGATAATAACTCCTCTTCTCAATTATATTCGGAATTAAAAACTTATACCGTGGATATATTCAAAATAACTTTTCCAATTCTAAAAAAGTTTTCCAATCAAAGGGAATTTATATACTGAGAAAACGATTTGTTTGGTTCAAATATATTTTTTTGGTTGATTTAATGTAAAAATACATATTTCAAACATAAATTTTGCTTGATTTTAAATTATCCAATATTAACATTTAAGTTTATATCAAAAATCAAACATATTTTTAGTTTAAAAAAAAAACAAAAAATATATTTTTCAAAAGGTTTGTTCCTGCTGTTTCGAATAGGTGCAACATTTTTTTTTAAATTCAAAATTTACTCCTTTTTATGAAAATGAAAATTATTTTTGAAATTTTTTTAAAACGGACCAATTTTTTTTTTACCCCTCAAAATGAAGCTTAAAATGTATATTTTATATTTAATAAACAAACACGGAAAAAAGGAATTGCTTACAGACGCTAACTAATGTTTGCTATCGAATCTATCAAAATTAGTAACTGCAGCTAATTTTTTTTCTATGACAACAAAAAAGTTTGCTGTGATAAACAATATCATAATTTTTAAAAATTTACTGTCACAGCAAACTTTTTTGACACCACAGCAAATTTGTTCACAGTTCTTATATTAGCTAACATAATTTGCTGTGACAGTATAAATAGTTCGCTGACACAGCAAACTTTTTCTATGCGTGAAATAAATAAAATGTCGTTTTTTTTTCTTTACGAGATATTACACGCATAGAAAAAGTTTTGCTGTGGCAGCAAACTTTTTACTGTCACATCAAATTACATTAGCTAATACATAAGGACAGCAAACAAATTTGCTGTGCGGTCAAAATAGTTTTCTGTGACAGTAAATTTTTAAACATTTAGACTGTTTATCACAGCTAAATTTTTTGCTATGACAACGAAAAAGTTTGCTATGATGAACAATATCAGTCTTAATTTTTAAAAAATTTACTATCACAGCAAAAATATTTGACCCCACAGCAAATTTGTCCCTAAATTAGCTTACATAATTTGATGTGAGAGCAAATATAGTTCGCAGTCACAGCAAATTTTTTTCTATGCATGTTTAATTCAATATCAGTCTTAATTTTTAAAAATTTACTATCACAGCAAAAATTTTTGACCCCACAGCAAATTTGTCCCTATATTAGCTAACATAATTTGATGTGAGAGCAAATATAGTTCGCAGTCACTGCAAATTTTTTTCTATGCATGTTTAATTTCAATTATTTGGTTTCAAAAATTATTTAGTAAATATTAATTTGATGATAAAGTAACCTTTTTTTTTTGAATCAAATTTTTGTTTCACTGTGTAGTTAATTCAAACAACCAAAATTTTGTTCGGTATCAAAAAAGAAAGAAAGAAACTAGAATTATTCTACGTGAGAAATTCACGAAAATAACAATAGTTGAAAACCTTATGTGAACTTCACATATATAGAAGATGGTAGGAGAGGAAAAAAAATGACGAAACTTAGCAGAGCATCGAGCAAAGCTTTTTTCTTGATACTCTTCGAGAGTTGCAAAGAAGAGGGAATAAAAAAAAAAGGAAAACGTGTTTTTTTGGTCTCTGGTGCATCCTGTGAGAAGGATTTGATCCTGGAAGTAAGCTCTCGAGGGTGCATCTTCGTGCCATTCTCGTTCAGTTTTATTTAGTTGTAGATAAGTACACACATGCATAGAGGGAAAAACAGAGATAGAGAAAGAGAGAGAGAGAGAGAGAGAGAGAGAAGAGTTCATGTATATAAGAAAGTAAAGGGAATGAGAGAGAAAAGGGAGAAAAGCGATGTAGACGAGGGAGGTGAACGGTTGAGCGCGCCGTCAGGCGCATTATTAAAGGAATCCGTCTGTCTGAGTATTTCCGCGCGACACAATTAAACGCCTCATGGTGACCAGGGAGGGGAGTCAACCTCCTCCTACTCCTTCTTCACCATCCTCCACGTTTTCCGCGACTGACACCCATCCCTTGATACCAAAAGCTTTCCACGTTCTTCTAACCCCACCCCCCACCCCCCCTTCACCCCTTACAACCCATCCCTCCTCTAGAGACCCGTCATCCGCACCAACATCTCTGATTTCCTTCGCCAGAGAAACCCAGAGGTCAAACGAACACATCTCCTGGGATGGGAAATCGTCTTGTGGAACCTGACCCCGACAACCCTGCTCCAGAATTCATTGCAGCGCATGGACCAAGAGATAATTGGGCCTATGCGGATAATACTCGAGTGCTCATGAACCAAACGCAAACTTCCTGATTCTTCGATTTGGTTTTTCTATTCTAGCCATAAGTCCAAAAAAAAACCGGTGAAAGTGGGTCAGAATTTACAGATTGCTTAATTTCAGTAGAAAAGTTCACTGTCAGTCAGACAGGCTGTTTTAAATTCTTGCGCTTTTGTTATCGATAATTTCAAGTCAATATTTATAATTTTTCTAAAAGAGCTAAAATTAGATTTAATCATACAAAAACGTTTAAAGTTCCTACAGCGAAAAAAATATTCTTTTTTTTTTTTGAGAGGATTATTTGAATTTATCAGAAAAAATATTCACTATTCTAAATTGTGAAAATATTAGTCACTTCGAAAAAAAATGTTCTTAATTTAAGAGGAATGTGCTAAATTAGTCCTCTTATTACGATCCTCTTAAAGAGAGAGAGGAAAGTACTCTTCTAAGCTCCAAAAATATTAGTCATTTGGAAAAAATTACTCTCAGTTTAAAAGGAATGTGCTAAATTAATCCTCTTACTACAATCCTCTTAAAAAGAGAGAAAAATACTCTTCCTTCAAAAGAAATACCTTAGAAATTAGATGAATATTCTATTAAAGCAAAGAGATTATTCTAAGTTGTAAGAATATTACTCTCATTGTGCAAAAAAATGTTCTTGATAAAAGAGGAATTTGCTAAATTAGTCCTCTCATTACAATCCTTTTAAACAGAGAGGAAAATATTCTTCGATGAAAAGGAAAATACTCTTTGATCAAGTGTATAATACTCTTGTTTTAAAATATAAAGTTTTAGAGGATTTTACAATTGGAATTTTCCTCTCAAAAGAAGAATTTTTTTCGCTGTATAAATCAATAGTAAAAGTATGTCATAATTTGATATAAAGATTTCAATTTTTGTAATTCATTCCCGAAAAAAAAATATTCTTAAAAATAGAGGAAAATTCCACTTGGGAAAGTCTTTTTGAATCAAGAATATTACTCTTAATTGAAACGTATTTTTCTCGTATTTTAAGAGGAATATTTTTAAATAGAGAATAATCCTTTTAAAGTAAGAGGAATCCTTTTTTCGTGATATTCTATGAGGAAAATATGAATTAAAATAAAACGAATCCTCTTAAATCAAGAATATTTTTTTTCAGTGTCAGTAATAAGTAGTAAAACTGTGTTTGAGTCAGCCGAAAGATGTTTAATTTTCTTAATTCCTTTATGAGTAGTAAAAGTGAGTTTCAGTCAGACTTTCCAATTCCCATGTCAGTAGTAAAAGTCACTAGTTCCAGTCGGACAAAAATATTTAAATTCTTATAAACTTGGAATCAGTAGTTAAAGCACGTCTTAATCAGACAAAAGGTTTCAATTTCTGTAGCAATCAGTAGTAAAAATGCCCTTTATAAGAATTTTAATTCTAGTAATTCTTTTTACGACCAATCAATTCTTTTAATTCCTGTATAAGTAGTAAAAGTGAGTCTCAGTCAGACTTTCCAATTCCCATGCCTGTAGTTAAAGTCAATTCCAGTCAGATAAAAATATTTAAATTCTTATAAATTTGGAATCAGCATGATAAAAAACCAAACTGACTCAATATCACAATTTTTTGGCTCAAAATATAAATTTCCGTCCATCATGGAAAAAAAATTTTTTATCTGGAACAGCTATATATTTTTCTAGCATAGCGAAAACTTTCGCTGTTTTTGTAAAACATATCGCTGTTCCAGTGAAATTTATCGTTGTTTCAGCTAAATATTTTTTTTCCATAATTTTCTGACTTAAAATCTTTGCTATAAAATTAATTTGAAATTGAGTCTTATATAAACGGATTCAGTTCAAAGTGGGTTGAAATCAAGATTTATTTTTTACATAATTTCTGTGATAAGTTTTAATTTGCAGTTAGTCTATCTAAATTCTACTAAAAAGATATCAGTAAATAAAAAAACATTTTCATTCGCACAGAAATTCAACTTAATATCTCAAAAACAACTTAAAAATAAAAAGCCTTTTTTTAAATTTTAAAACCTACATGTAGACCATCTTATCTTTAGCCAGCATTCTATAAATGACATAATCTATCAGTAAGATGATATGATTACAGGATGTAATTCACCGCAAAATTGTTGACGTATATATCAAACAAGGCGGATAATTGATAATAATAATAATAATAATGTTTCAATGCCTTCATCGTTATACTGATAATTAGGATGTGGGCCTCTCTTGTTCAATTAACCTGATATTATTGTGGAAGCCACTTGAGCTACCGTAATATTATCTCACGCTTAATTTTTTCCTTTTTTTTAATCTCCTACTTTCACCCCCTCTCCCCAACCACATTTCACTCTCTCTCTCTCTCTGTTCAAAGTTATTTTCTTCCCTATCCTCTTCAACAATCATATAGTTGAAAAAAGCAAACTTTATTTTACTTTGATATTGACTCTCCTTAAGAGTGATAAACGACTTCGTAAATCATTAAAGCGTACTCTAGTTGCGAGAAAAATAGAAAATATAGAAACCTCAAAGGAAACTGAATCTCGTCTATTTAATTAAATGTTGTACAAAGATCTTTTATCATTTATAAAATATATTAAATCAAGATCAATTATGCTTTTAATCGGATTCAATAAAAAAAAAGAAGAAAAATATTATTCACAAAGTCAGTTGAAATTTACAAAAAAAAAAAAATTGGTTAAAATACAGAATTTTATTTTTAAATTATAATTTTAAAAATATCAACGAATTTATAAAAATTGAAAATATTATAATATATTAAAATATATAAAATATAAAAATATTATAATATAGAAAATACAAAAAAATTTTATAATATATCACGCAAAAAAATCTTCACCTGAAACAGCTATAAGTTTCTCTGGAATAGCGAAACTTTCGCTGTTTTTGTGAAAAATATCGCTGTTTTAGATAAAGATTTTTTTGTGTGATAAAATATTTAAAATATTCTAATACATAAAATATTATACACGGAAAAAAAATTTTCACCTCAAACAACAATAATATAAAGGTTCAATTAATTTACTCTTTAAAAAAATATATAATTTTTTTAATCCAATTAAATTTTTCCAAATATAATTTCTCATCTAACATATTAATTACAATTTTAGTAAAAAAAAGCAATTTAGAGATATTAATTAAATCAAATCGCAAAATTATATATGAATCACTAATAATTATATATTCAATTTCATTAATATAATTTAGACGAACATTGCATATAAATTGTAAATCACAATTAATAAGCAGCGATATTAATCCAAAAATAAATTTAAAAAAAAAAAATTGCCTCGAAAAGAAAAAAAAATCCCCCCCAAGATGTTTATAAACCAAAAAAAAAAAAAACCGAGTGATTCGCCAATTAGTATACGCTCAAGTTAATAAAGAGTCTTAGCCCTAAAGCAGGTGAACATTGGCTTATGTTTGCGGATAAATTCTAAGGGTTGCGTTCACCGTCTCTCTTGAGAATTCGCTAGAGCGTTAAAGCGTCAAGTCATAACCACCCTAGGGTGGTGACGTTGACAAAGAGACTTCAAACAGACTTTTGGTTTGCTCAAGAAAACCATCAAGATATCTTGAGGGATTCGATTGTTGCTTTTAACAAGTTATATTCTTTTGTTTTCATATCGCAAAAGAGGAAGATTATACTTTGACTAAAACTAGTGCGCACAACAATAACAAATTTTGTGTGTTTCATGCACGGAAAAAAAATATATTCTTCTTTTGAGAGGATTTTTTAAATTTGAATGCATATTTTCCTCTATAATATGACTGAAAAGGATATATTCTTAATTTGAAAGTACTTTCATCTACATAAAATTATTCATCTTAATATAAGAGGATTAAATTTTAAATTAACAAATTTTTTTGTTTTCAGAGGATTTCTCTTATTTGGATGCATATTTTCCTCCAGAATATGGCTCTTTAATTTGAGAGTATTGAATTTTGAGTAACACCTCAAAAAGAAATTAAATAATAATATTCTCAATGTAAGAGGAATGTGCTAAATTAGTCCTCTTATTAAGATCCTCTTAAAAAGAAAAAAAATTCTCTTAGTTCAAGAGTAATACTCTTATTTTAAGTATAAAAAAATTTAAAGAAAGAAATTTTCCTCTCAAAACAAGAATGTTTTTTTTTGGTGCAATTTTCAAAAAAACGAAACACAAAAATGCAACTTTTTTAACCTCCCTGCTAATTTTTTTTTTTTCATTTTTATTCATTGTATGAAATCAAATAAATAATAAAATGAAGTAAAAAAAAATTTTTTTTAAATGAATTAGGTACATAATTTCTATAAATTAAAAATAAAAATATTTTTCTTCTACAAAATTGTAAATATATCTTGCCAATGAAAATTATATAATGAATCGTTGAAATGTAAATTGAGATACAAACTGAGTATTCCCATTAGAGTTGCTTTTGATCAATGCTGATATTCGAGTAACACGTATAATTCAGAGGAGTGCGTGTGACTCCCAACAGTATCTCGTTAAATAAGTTGCATTTTGGTGTTTAGTTTAGTTTTGCTTAATTTCCATTGGCTTGCTTCCTTTTCATTAATGGCTTGGAAACGTAGACTACATAATATTTTCTACTCAACGAGTAAACTAATAATTAGGTAAACATATATATATAAACTTCACAAACCAAATTCCCTTTTCAAGTTCTATATATATATATTTATATAAAGTTCTCTTCAAAACTTGAAGAGTTAATTTTCTAATGGACATGAACATTCATATTTGCATTCAGTAATAAAATTCTTTCGTAAAATCTTTTAACTTTTTGAAACATGGTATTCAGTTTTTTTTTAATGTTATTAAAAAGAGATTTAATAAAGAAAGTCTTTTGCCATTTTCCAGGCATTGCCATATCATTTTAAAACTTTTTTTTTCTTCTTCTTTTTTCTCATTTCTTTAGTCTCTAATCTCTCAAGTCTCGTGCTCAAGAATTTAAATCACGAGACAGAGAGAGAGAGAGAGGAAGCGGAGCGTTCAGAGAGCTTAATAAGAACATCAGTCTATTGCGAACTATGGAATAAGATTTTCGTTGGTCGTTATTCTTAAGTGATACGTCTTAAGTCCTTAAGACGAAACTTGTACCATTTTCGTAATAAGTACGAAAAAAAATGAAGATAAGAATTGCTTCAAGAATCATTCAGAGGAACTTGGAGTGCTTCATTATATTGTCAACAACACTGATTATTCTCAAGGGTCAATTGAAAAATTATGAAAATTATTATTCTTTTATTATTTAATGCAATTATATATTTTTATTGTTGTTTTATATTTTCTATTCATTATATTTTATTATTACTATTATTATTATTACTAGCAAAATTACACGCGCGCAAGCGCGCGTCCAACTTTAATTGCACTGGTTATTTTAAAATAATAATAATATTAATAATAATAATAATAATAATTCTGCATCAGTGGAGTATTAAGGGGGGAACACCAGTTGTAACTCAAAAAATAATGCTTTTTTCAAGAATATTTTCCAAAAGAACAATGAATCTTTTTAAAGAATACTATTTATTAGTTAAAAGTACATGTAAAAAGCTGTAATTTAAAAGAAAAAAAAAATTTTTTTAACAAAAACTTTTGGAGATATGAGCCATTGAAGTGGCGTCTTAAGAAAAAAGGCGAATTGCGGTGACCAGCATTCTGCAAGTATACTTCGTCTGAAATACAAAAATGAAATTGATTTACATTTATTATAAGATTATCTAGTTCGTGATCGAAGGATTTAAAAAAAAAAAAAAATTTGACAAAATGGCGACCTGTCAAAGTCAAAAGTATGATTTTCGTTAAAAAAATACGGTCGATTTTCAGCTATATAAAAAAAAGTTTTGCATAAAAAAAAAAATCCTTCGATCACGAACTAGACTTATATGTGTAAATGAAGCACACTAAATTTTAAATAAATCGGTTTAATGGTATTCGAGTAATCGTGGTCACCGACTTGGAAAATGTCATTTTGAGAAAAACGCATTCAAAGTTTCAACTTACTTTTTTTTGCTCAGAAGAAATTTTGTTTCCAAGTAACAAAGAGTCATCGATTCCTGGACCATATAATAACTCTTCCGCAGTGGTTGCCGTTTCTAAATCATAGGAAAAGGCCATCTGTCGTTAGGGTCAGTTATGGCTGGCCACCTTGTATGAAGCCACGGGACGCGCCGATGCAGTGTTCTGTATATCTCATTTATTTTTCACCGGATCAACTTTGAAATTTACAGACACATTTCTAAATATGTATACTTTAAGAAAATGCACAAAAAAAAAAATTGATTTTTCGAAAGTTACAACTGGTGTTCCCCCCTTAAATTAATAATAGGTATATTTCTAATTTTCACGTTATCATTTATTTATACACAGAAAAAAATGAGTTTGATGTTATATAAATAAATAAATTAAAGTAAAAATTTTAAAATATAAATATTAAAATTTTAGAAATAAATATTTTTGATAAAGTCAATGTTCGATGAATTTTTTATAATCTTTCAAATTACAAAAAATTAGTTATGCTAAATATTTTTTTGTATTTTCTATAAATATTTCGTTGCAAATAAAAATTTTAAATTTATGTTTTTTTTCAAAAAATTTAATTAACTGATAATTAATAAATATTAAAAAATTATGTAATCAAAAAGAAATTTAAATTAACTGAAAATTATTAATTATATTTTAAAAAGTAGTAAGCAATTAAAAAATATTTAAAAATTTTGAAAAAATAAAACCTAAAAAAAATTTGTAATGTTTTAAACTTTAAACTTAAATTAAAAATTAAAATCAAATTGAAAATTTTTTAAAAAAGCAAACTATTTTTATATTGTTTATAGATAAAAAAATATAACAATTTAATAATTAATAATAAAAACAAATTAATAATAATAAATTTATGAATAATAATTTATAATAAATAATAATGAATAATGAAAAAATAATGAAAGATAAATAATAATTATAAGTTAAAATGTTCTAATTATCTGTAATAATCATTATATTTAAAAAAATGTATATATAATATAATATATTTATAAATAATAATAAAAATTATATTATAATTGAAACTTTTTTTTCTATAAATACCAAGTAGGAAATATACTGGTGCTGCACACAATGAACAATATTTTTCTTTTACTTTAAACTGTCACTTAGTATATGACTTAATTAATGGCGATGAATAAAAATATCCGTCGTGTTAACCATAAAATATTACGAAATCAAGAATTGTCAAAATTTTAGAAAAACAAAAGGAACAAAATACGACTAACTTCAAGTGTGGACAGACGGAATGAATGAATGAATACGGAAATTATTATAGTTAATTACCTTACAGTAATCTTAAAATGTCCGCCTTAATATAATATTACATCGTAATATTAAGGTGATATTCAAGTAATATTGTATTCGGTACTGAGATACTTTTCATTTAATGAAAAAAAGCTAACGAGGCGGGAATCGAACTCCGAACCAAACGCACAGCAGTCGAGAACCTTAACCAACAGACCAATTGTATTTTTTGTGTGGTTAAGTACAATTAGTCCGTTAGTTAAGATTCTCGACTGATGTGCGTTAGGTTCAGAGTTCGATTCCCGCCTCATTAGCTTTTTTTCATTAAATAAAAAGTATCTCAATGCAGCATGTAATATTACTTGAATATTACCTCAATATTACAATGTAATATTACGTCACTGACACCCCCATTAAAAAATTCGAGACTAATTAAAAATAATTTATAAATACAACCACTTTGAAATGTTTCCCTGTTCCCTCATATATTTTTCCCAATTATTCATTATCTAGTATGAAACACTTGCTTTTAGCCACTAAATCCAATACGACGCACTAATCACACTCAGAGAATATTTTTGCAGTTTTTCAATACAGGTTCATTTTGAGTAATGTGAAGTTGTCTGCAAAAATGAGATCAGTTTTTTTTCTGTAAAGTAAATATTTAATGCACTGTTATAAATTTGATAATTTAGTTTTCGGGAAACTGGACATTCGGGAAAAAAATATTCCTGAATTTGGACGTTCAGGAAATTCGCTTTCGGATTTTTAGATTCAGAAATTTGACCGGGAATTATATTTTTAGTTTTATTAAAAACTACTTCTTAGTTTGAGGTTATGTTAATGGAGTCAAACCTCTTTAAGGTAATATCACGTGCTGCTTGGGTATCATTATTATCATTATTATTAATTTCACAAAAGACTCAATTAGCAAAATTGTCGAATACACAGGCTTTAAAAAAATAAATTTCGATTATAATTGCAAGATAATAATTTGCGAGCAATTATAATAATAGCATTATACTCAAAACATTTTACTCGAAATCAATATGCACTGCTGAGTAAATAATTTCCGGTATGAAGGAAGTATGAGAATGTTTTTCCTGACTGTCAGTGAACTTGGACTGAATTCTAAAGAGAGTAGTGCTTCTCCTCTGAGCGTTGCTAATTGCGAGTGTCTTAAACGTTAAGAGGGAATGAGAAAACGAGGGTGGAATGAAAGGGGTCGGTGGGAAAAGTGAAAGTGCGGTTCTTGAGGAAAATGCGGGAATCTGCCAGACAATCAACAGGGCATATTTCATTATATCAACGATACGCAACCTTTTAGCAATCTTTTAGAATTTAGATATAGAATTTGTATATAATATATGACACCTTTAAAATGGAATATCTAAAATCGAGTAAGAAAATGCTTCACTGCCTTAACATATGCATTACTTTCAACCACTGGACAATCTTCTTTATCCTCTTTCTCAATTCTCTTTTCCAATTTCTACCCTTCCGAGGAAAACGACTTGAAACTCGAAAAGGGAAGTAGACAAGCATATAATATAATCCTCAACCTCTGTAAAAATGCAATGTTAGAATTGTTCTCATATTTCAAAACGTATTCAAATTCTGGCTGACGAAAATTAATTAATTTTTTTATTTTCCATTTAAAATTTTTATTTTTTATTCAATAAATATGAGTTAATTAAACAATATTTAAACTAAAAGAAAATAAATACTTTGTAGTTTCGCTAAAAATAGTTTAAAATTCAAAAATAATGAAGGAAAATGGAGAAGAAAAATAGATTTAAAAAAAAAAGAAAACAAAAAAATTTGACACGAAGTTAATGATTGATTTAGTTATTTAAAACACGTGTGAGTAAATAAATAAATTTTCATCTCAACGCCCACGTGAAGTTTTATATAAATATCAAACAAAACATTTTTTTTTTTTGTTTTTCAAAGCTAGAATTTGAATTTATTTTTTTTTTGAGAGAGAGAGAGACAACAATAACCAGAGCGTATATGTCACGGATCGTAGTATTTGCCTTGTAATCGCATTGGCGATTTCACGAATAAAAAAGAATCCACGCATTCGCATTTCAACAGAGACATAAAAGTTTCTCTCAACCCGAACGAATACAAATTCAAGTTGCATTGATCGCAAACTGACGCTTCCTCCAAAAGCTATATATATATCGATAAATTCAAATTTTTATATATAATACATTGTACATATACATATACATAAAATATACGTTATATATATATATATATATATATATATATATATAAATATAAAAAAAATGTATATACATACATGTTTCCAACAGTATACAAAAAGTTTATTTGTCTACGATGAATATTTGCATTAGCGAGTAAAAAGGTGAAATTCACATTTTTCCAATAAGCGAAAAAGCAAATTACGTTTGATCGTGAATGTAATAATATTTGAAACATTCTAAAAATCAAACTTGAAAAGCGGAATATTAAATAAAAAAAAATTGAAATAGTCGCCTTTGAAGATATTTTTCATATATAAAATGAATTGATAGATATTACGAACACAAAATCAATAGTAATAATAATAATAATAAAAATAATAATAATAATAATAACATTTACTATATTATTGTAATACGATATATAAAAATTTCTTCTGAAAAGTTTCATAATGTTATACATTTATTTTTCCTACCATTTTTTCTCTGTTTTGCAAAACTCAATATGCATGAAAAAATAAAACCGTGAACGATATTATATGTTATGATGAAACGAAATTTTATCTCGTTTTCAATACATATTCACATATATATATGTATAGTGAACTTTCTTATTTACGGAAAACAGTTCATTTTTGTATAAATAAAATTTTTCTGATAAATTCTACGGATCTATAAAGCATTGACGATTTTTGAAGAGACGTTGAGAAATCAAGCCAGTTTTCATATATCACATTTATATGAAATGAAAGAGGAAAAGAAAATACTAAACATATATTTAGCCTTATATTATCACAACACTGTTAAAAAAAAGTGAATGATTTGGAAGTTTTTTCCATTAATGTAAATGAATTTTGAAGTTATTGTAACTTAATTTTCATTCTTAAACTTCAAAATTCATTTGCATGAATGGAAAAAACTTCCAATTCATTCACATTTTTTTTAACGGTGTATATAGAAGAAAAAGATTTACAATTGTATAAAACTGAACGAAACCGTTATGAAACAAAATTTTTTATATTTCCCTCGCAATACTTTGAAAAAGAAACCTTTCAGCCAACGAATTATTTACGTAGATTTTCATCTCGTTTTTGAACAATACAAGATAAAACTTTTATGAATTGGAAAAAGTAAACTCAAGTGGAAGTTTCAATCGACAAGAAGCAGAGAACTTTTATCGTCCAGTCAAGGAAAAAAAACTGTCAACGACTCAAGTGCTGATGTCGTTACCGTATGCACTGACATGAATGTAAATATATATATATATATATATATACATGACTTTTGGATAAACTTCCAAAAAAATTATAAAAATTTTTTTTTTTTACCGAATTGTAATTTATATTTTCAACCCTTCTTGTGTATATAGAGATAAATATAATACGAAAGGGAATATTTCTTTTATATTTACTCTCCCTTTCTCTCTCTCTATATATATATATAAGAACCAGTTGGAAATACTTCACTTAAAATTAAAGTGGAAGCTTAACTTCAAATTTAACTGATCGCGAACGTTCAGAATGGGAGCTCAGAGGTTTAAGTCCCTCTTAAATGAAGATGCTGAAATTACCACTTAGGTGGGTGGAAAAAGGGATCAAAAAAGGATGGAAATGAAATAAAATTCTTCCTGCAATGTTCCGTCAATTTAAAATTTAGTCACAAAAATATTTTTTCCTTGTTATTTCAAAAAAAAACCAAATTATTTAATAAAACTGATAATTTTTAATCAGTTTTTTAATTTTTAAACGAAATTTACTTTACACAATTTTTAGGCATCAAATTTTTATTTAGTAGAATTTTTAGTTTACAAAATTTCTTCTTACACAACTTTCTATTTAATAGAATATTCTAATTTAACTGAATTTTAATTTAGCAGAATTTTCATTTGTCCAAATTTTTATTTATCCTAATTGTTATTTGATACAATTCTTAAAACACCGAATTTTCATTTATCCGAAATTGCAAATGTCCAAACAAACAAATCTTGATAATTTCTGAATGGTCAATTTTAAAAATCGCGCCAAAATCTTTCTGTTGATTGTACATTCGGCCATTTGCAATTTCGGACAAATTAGGACTTAAGAATTATATCAAATAAGAATTCGTGTAAATAAAAATTCCAACGAATAAAGATTCGGTGAATTAGAAATAGCATTTAAAAATTTGAAGAACTTAAAATTCTATTGAATCATAATTATGTTAAATTAAAATTCGGCTAAATTAGCATTGTTTTAAATAAAAAGTTAGATAAAAAGAATTTCTATGAAATAAAAAATCTAACAAACAAAAGTTCGGTATCTAAAAATTTTGTTTAGTAAAAATTCATCTAAAAAGACGAATTCAAAAAGAGAAAATTCTTCTAAAAAATATATTTATCTAATAAAAAATACTTTAAATTGAAAATTCTAATTACTTTTATGGAATAATCACGTGCCCCCAAGAATAGTTACCTATTCGATAATTCAGAAAATCTACAATATACTTGGCGAGAGTGAAAATTAATTGTAACATCCACTAAATAGTCAAAAAAAGTAAACTATAAACAAAAAATAAGTTGAGATTGTTGAGAAGATTTGGGAAATTTAATATATGTAAAGTGTCATTGAAGCTTATGTAAACTGTTTCCTTTATGTAATCCTCCTCCCTTCTTCATGAAGGAACGTCCCAACTGCAGTTATCTAATGCCTCTTCTGCTAAAACATGGTGAAACTTAACCGAACTCGAAACTAGATAACATGGAGTGCGCATACGTGTAAAGTGTTTCCATAGGGATCGTAATGCGCATATTATCTCTTTGGTTTACCAAATTCCTTGTGTACAGCCTATACTATATATACAAAACTTGGAAATTTATCTTTTTCCTTAAAAAAAAAAAGAACTGTACTTTTATCCCTTTTCTCAGGGTGCATGAATTTTCCATAAAAATCGTTGTGTAAAATTTTCATTTTAAAGAATTTTATTAGATATAATTATTTTTTTAAACAAATTTTCATTTTTCGAATTAGCATTTTAGAGAATTTCTTTTTAATTGAATTTTTAAACAAAATTTTTCCGTACCAAATTTTTATTTGTCAAAATATTTATTTTACAGAAACTTTAATCAACTTTTTATTTAAAAAATTCTAATTAAAACGTATATTAATTTACACGGATAATAATTCTACTTTTTACTAATCGGTTAAATTATAATTTTTTAAATAAAGTTGGTTAAAGTTTCTGTAAAATAAATATTCTGCCAAATAAAAATTCGGTACCTAAATATTTAGTTTAAAAATTCGTTTACAAAAGAAATTCCATCAAATGTTAATTCGCAAAATGATAATACGTCTAAAAAAATAATATCTAATAAATTTTATTAAAATGAAAATTTTAACCATAATGATTTTTATGGGGAAATTCATGAGCACTTTTTTTATGCTAAAGTTCCTTCACAAAAAAACTAATTTTTATCAGAAAATGTTTTATTTAAATATAAATAAAGAAAATTCCAAACTTCATTGACAATAACAACAAAAAATAATTACCGTTAAATTTACTTCCGCGCCAAGGGATGAACAATTGAAATCTCGAAATATAATTGACCTCTCAAAAACCGCGTTCATTTCCGTTTGGAAAATTTAACGAAGGAATCTTATTCAAAAATTAAAAATGCCGCGCGCAACAAAACCAAAACCTCTTCATACCGGACGTGACTATTTACAATGCGGAGGGGAAAAAAAGAAATAAAAATTTTGTCACAGAAAATAAGAGAAGAACGGCTACAGTTTCCTATAATGACCTGTTTTTCTTCATATTTCATTCATTTTACACAAATTGAAATATTTTCACAAAATGAAAAATTTTTTTTTTTTCAATTAAATAATCGGAAAATTGTTTTTAAAAATCTCAAGACAAAAATATTCTGAATGAAAAAGAATTTAATCAACAAGTGATTAGTCTGTTGTTTTCGAGTGTGTCACGATAATTAAATTTTACCTTCTCTGAACCTTTTTTTTTTTTTCTTTACCCTTCCCGGAACCCTTTTCTTAACGCGCGATGTCTTGTTACAATTTAATTAATCGCAATAATTAAAAGGAAAGTAGGAGAACAAATTCGTCTTGGGGATTGGTTAAGTGAAGTTGGAATGAGATCGAAAGGGGTAAATTGAGAAAGAGAGAAAGGAAGCAAGAGAGAGAGAGAGAGAGAGAGAAGAAGGAGGGGAAAGAGGAAGTAGAAAAGTCAGCTTCCAGGCAAAGCAGTGCTTTTGAATATGCAAAACCTTCTCTCACGCGTCGCTTAACTTGAGAAGAGAGGCGCTATATGAGGTCTGGCGGTTTTGGAAGAAAACATCGGGGGATCATGTGATATATCCTATATAAGAGAGAGAAGATATGTTATTCTCGTAACGAACATGAAATAACAAGACGTACCTCCCACTGGAGAACATGGCTTTTACAAATTTATACTAAGTCAAGTTCCTCTTTCCCAAACCACTTAAGTTTGCACCTCCTTTTCTTCGTATCAAAATCCTTCTTTTGTTATATATATATATATATATATACAACAACCCTTTTCATTTGTCTGAGAAAACATCAAGGAACTTATGTAATATGCAGCATCCAACATTTTTCAACGACAAAAATAAACTTTTCTCTCGAAATATAAATAAAGAGAAAATTTTGCACGAGAGAAGAGAGAGTCTTACCAACTGATGGTAAAACGGATTTTAAAATCAAAAATTCTGCTTTTCAGTTTACAATCTTACTGATTTTGAGTATTACTGAATTTCAGTTTTGAAATTTACTAAAGTGTTTTAATTTCTAAATTCAACTATTCAAACGACCACTTTTTCGATGATGATAATATTTAATAAATACACACGCCTGTGAAACACACACACACATATGGAATATAATATAATTGCGTCATTTTTCGTTGGGGCAATGAACAACTGAAACAAGATTGTCTAGACTTTGGAACAAGCAACGTTGATTGCATCAGAAATTGTCTTCAGTATATACACATGTACTGAATCTACTCTTCATTCTTTAAATAAAACATCACCTGATTTAATCAAAAACAGAGTCAAAGTATATCTCTAATGAAAGTAGTGATCTTGATGATTAAATTCATCATCCCAAGATAATTATAATAGTAATCTATCTGTATTACAAACTTTATCGATTAGAGAAATAAAAGAAAAATGATCACATAACAAATAAATATAAGGAAAAAAAACACAATTTTTAAAAATGTTTCGTCGTATTTTTTTCACTGTATTATTGCTACTTGAACTCGCCGCGATAAAAAACACATCAGTGAAAGTAACGGAAACGGAAAAAGTGTTTTTTAATTTTAAAACGGAAAATGGAACCATGAAAAATAAACCTTTTCGAATTATTTTTCCAGGTGAGAATTTATTTTTATTAATTTTGAATTAAATTTACAATTAACTGTAATTCTTATCAAATTAAATTAATTAGAAGAAATTGTTTCAAAATAAAGTATTCTTTTAAATAACAAAAAAAATTAATTTAATTATTAATTATGATAATAATATATAGGAACACGTTGGTGTGGTGATGGAGACATAGCAGAAAATAATGATGATTTGGGACATTTTAAAGAAACAGATGCTTGTTGTCGACAACATGATCTTTGTTCTAATATAATATATTCTGGTGAATCAAAATATGGTCTTTCTAATGGTGGACATTTCTCAAGGTTTGGAATTTTTATCTCAAATTTAAGATTTTCAAAATTCAAAAAAAATTCAAAATTTAAGAACCAAATTTAAAACAATAATATTTATAATGAATATTAAATTAATAATAAAATAAAAAATAATAATAATAATATTAAAATAATTAAAAATAATAATAGATATAATAGAGAAGAAAAAAAAAATATGAATTCATCTTTTTGACACGTGGGTAAAATGATAATCGCACTGTAACAAAAATGAATGAGACTTCGGTCGCGCCACATTTCATGCGATTTCCCATTGTTGATGATAAACTGTAGTGGACCACGGTAAATTCTAAAGTGTCAAAAATGATCTCAAACAGGATCAAAACCTCTATCGAAATATACTGCAAAACAATTGAAAGTTATATATATACACTAACACAATATAATACAACGGTAACAATTTTTTTAGATTTCCAGTGCAAAATAAAACAAAAAAAAAAAACTTTTCAGTACTGAATTAGAAAAAACTGAGAAAAATAAAAATAAAATAAAAAGCAATAAGAAAAAAATGAAATCAAATAGAAAAGAATCAAAAATGAAGAAATATTCTAAATATAAAATTTGTAATTGAATACGGAAAAAAACTTTATCTGAAATAGCGAAAACTTTCGTTGTTTTAGTGAAACATTTCGCTATTTCAGTGAAACTTATCGCTGTTCCAGGTAAAGATTTTTTTTTTCGTGTAAAATACGTATTAAAAAAATTCTGACAGAAAAATTTTTTTTTCATTTAACCAAAAGAATTGAGACTGATTTTTTATCAAAATAAAATGAATTCATATTTCTCTTCTCTGCAAATATATCAAATAACTATATATTATTATAGAATAGAATATTATATTAAAATATAATATTAATATTAAAAATTATTATAATTATTAAAATTATTAAAATAATAAATAAAATAAATATTACTAAAATTATTAAAAATTAAAACTATATAAATTTTCCTTTAACAGAGTAGAATGTTCATGTGATGAAGAATTTTACAATTGCTTGTCAAATGTCTGCTCGCCACTTGCTTTAAGTATTGGAATAACTTATTTTGATATACTAAGACCACAATGTTTTACACTTGATCATCCTTATTTTGATTGTATTCAAGAAGAAAGGTACATATTTTTCAGACATAATTATTATTATCATCATTAACCAATTATTTTGATAAAAATTAATAAATTTAATTTTTCACTAAAATTTTCTATAAATTTATCATTTCATTAAAATTTAATAATTAATAATAATAAATTTAACATTTCATTAAAATTTAATAATAATTACAGTTATTTATCTTCGTGGGAAACATGCAACAATTGCAAAATTGACAAAACAAAACCAAAAATTTGGCAATGGAGGGAAACAAAAAATTTTGCAAATTCAGAAAATTCAAAAAAACTTTTCACATGTTTTGAAAATGTCACTGCTGAAAAATTAAAAATAACACAGGAAAAAATTTCAAATTTCATTCACGAAAATGGAGTTGAACCATTAATCAAAATGTGTTCAAATCTTCCCCTCGACTCATGGTATAAAAAATTATTATGTCCCAAAATTATTCCATTTTTTGTTGAAAATTAATTATATATATATACAATCTAATCAAATAGATTAATAGTTCAAATACTATTTATATATGCGTCTAATACTAATTACTGATCCCTCTACTATGTTTATAAATTATATTTTGTAAATTATATAAATATTAATTCTCTATGTGATATTATCTCTATGTGATATATTAATAAATTATTGTTAAAAATATTTTAATTTTGTAGTTTTTTAATTTTCATTTATAAAATGTAAATAATTATATAAATTTCTATTTATTATAATAGACTAAAAATGACTTATTTAATAAAATTTCAAATTATAGCAAATCCTGTGCAACTCGTTTTCTCTCTCGAAACTGTTTTGCAGTATTAAAAATCCCGAGCCTGATCCGGATTTTCTCGGTCATCCCTCACGCAAATCCAGTAGTTACGTTATCAAGGGATGGTCACCATTATTCCGGTGTATTAGTCAAGAATTTAATATAACCTGCCAATATGTTTCACGACGCGTCATTCGTGTCATACGAAAATCGCTTTTTCAATTTAAAAAAAGAAAAAAAACTACCTAAAAATTAATCATTTCGAGACAAAAATTAATATTTTTTTTTTAATCGAGAAAATCCAAAATAACGAATTTTGAACTAACAACAACTATATAGTCAATAGAATAATAAAATAGAAGATTTAACAAGAGGAATTTCCATTCTCTCGGAAAATGAAAATATATTTGCATTTTGAATCTTGACTTGTATATAAGTAAAAAAAAAAAAAAAATGAGATACTTTATAAAATCTGGAGCAGGAAAGTAAATGAAATAAAAACAAGGGTAAGTGGACTGTAAAAATGAGGAATACTCTAACAATGATCATCCTCACAAAGTACCGACATTACATCCGTTTTCATCGTCCTTCGACAAAAGCCATTCTTTGTCTTACAATAATTACTGCCGCAATACTCTCAGTCGATCTTTCATTCGCCTCAGCAGTTTTTAAGACAATGAGTTTCCTTCGTGAAATCAGAATTCCTTCTGTTAATTTTTCTGCTTGCACTAACTTATTTTTAACAAAACAAAATAAGATTTTCATTCAAGAAAAAAAAATGTCATTAAAATCATTCGACTTCTTTTATTTCTCCTATATATACCAAGAAAAACAATATAATATAAAAATAGAATTTCTTCGAGGTGTATAAAAAAATAATTCTTATACTTTTTTTTTTTCACAGAATATAAATTCAACCAAAATCGATTGCCTAACGTCAAGTGGATGAGAATATGAAAACCAAATGGAAGAGTGAGTAGAATTTGATTGTCCTCATTTGTAACTGTGGATTCGAGACAAATCATAAAACATAAAAAAGAAAAAAGTGGAATTTTTCCGTGTCATTGGTAGACGGCTTAGAAGAAACTGGGCCAGCTGTTCAAGCGAATACTTCACAAGGGTTTCCTGCTTTTTATAAATATAGTATCTCTTGGTTGCTTTTGTCAAGCGTTACTTGCTTTTCAAATACACAAAAAACTTTTCTTTTTTTTTTAATAAAAATCGTTAATGGCTCTGCCTTTTTCGACTTTTTAACTTATATTTCTTTAATTATTTTTTTTTCAAGAAGATAAAAATTTAAAATTCTAAAATTTAATTCTCATAAGAATTTAATACGTTCTGATAAAAAAATTTTTTAATAAAATTATCAAAATGAAAATTTTTCTTTATTTCGAAAAAAAATTGATTGTTTATCATTCTGTCTGGCTTTCAGTTAAAATGTAAATATTTATTGTGTAAATAAATAATTTCATATGTGGAATAATTTTATGTTGGACATATAACTGCGGACAGATAGGTATACGCGAATATCCATATAACACGCGGTTTTCATTACTTTAGATTTGGTTGTTGGCCAAATACTCTGAAATAATCACTAGATCCATTAATATCGTAGAGACGTGAAACGACATTTTTACTACTGAAATTAATTAACTGACCCAATAAAAGAAAAGTAAATTGTAATGATTATTTTTTTATGCATTCAATTTTCTATTTGTAAAATATAAAGCAATTCCCTTTGTACAATAGATAGTTTTTCATTTAATTAGTATTTATAGGGTATATGTATATATATATATATATTCTATACACGTGATAGCAAATGCTTTTAAACATGTACAAAACGTATTGATTTTAAATCGCTTTGTTCAATTTTCAACGATATTGAGTTCAGTCATCAAAGTTAAAATGCAATTGCACTTATAAATTTCAAAACAAAAATAAATAACGCGCAATAGAAAAACACAAAAAACGAAGCAAAGGTACACTGAAAAAAAAAATTTTATTTTATTCAAATAATCAGTTACTTGACTATTATTATCAAATAAATATTTACTTGAATCTAATAATTTTTGAAATTTAAATAATTGAATCAAATAAACTGTATTTAAACAATTAATTTCTGTATTTAAAACAAATACCATTCAATTGACTCAAAAATTATTTGGTTCGAGTAAATATATTTGTTTGATTATAATCAAGTAAGCGATTATTTGAATAAAATAAATTTTTGTTTCATTGTACAAAAATAATTTTAAAAAGCAATAAAACATAAATAAAATTTATACAATGAACATAAATAATTCAGAAAATAAAAATAGTTATAATAAAAGATTCCCTATTGATTTTCATAATTTAATTTTCTTAATTTTAGAATATCCTATATGTTTCCAAAAATATAAATTCCTAATAAAATTTTCCTAAAAATAAATTCCTAAATCTTTTCGTACACTCAAAGTTCAATAATAAATAAAATCATCCAGAAGCAGTTTTCGTTCCAAAATTTTTGTTTAATTTAATTTTAATAATTTGGAATAATCAGTTACTTGACTATAATCAAATAAACATTTACATGAACCAACAAATTTTTATTTGAATTGAATAAATTGTATTCGAACCAACACAGAAAATTAAAAGGCATTAAAATAAGCTGCAACGCTTATTATTTTAATCCAATTTTGCTTATTTTAATCCATTTTGGTATTAAAATAAGCAAAATTGGATTAAAATAATAAGCGTTGCAGCTTATTTTAATGCCTGTTAATTTTCTGTGAATAATTTCTGTATTTGAAACATATTTAATTGATTCAAATAGTAATTATATGATACAAATAAATATTTATTTGATAGTCAAGTAATCGATTATTTGAATCAAATAATTTTTTTTTTTTTTTTATTGTAGATACAAATTTTGAGGGAATGAAAAACAATTTCAAATCAAATGTGAATAAATTCACTGCATTCAGAAAAATGTACTTTAGGAAAAAAAGTAACGAGGAAAATATTTTTGTAGAAAAAAAAGTAAAATTTTCCTAATTTTAGAATTTCCCACATAAATATTATTTCTTTCCTAAATCAATAATAAATATTTTTTAAACCTCGTCAAGTTTTTTTTTAGTTTTTTATTTCTAGGTGAATATTTCAATGTTGACAATGTGAAGACTGTTTTTTTTTTTAAAAAAAGATAGTTTTCTGAATGTGTAAAAAAAACACCTTTTCACATATAAAGAGCGAGATCGCTTGGAAATGTAGGCGAAATACCCTAGTAGAATGGATTTTAGAAGGGTTATCAATCAGGATAAGGGCGATATACCCACACAGAAGAGCGACCGGCATTAGTCTCTGCCGCTTGGATTACGATATGAGTTTCGCGCTGCCAATCACTTTCGAAATGTTCCCAGTCTCTGGAGCCCAGACTTACCGCACACGATTCTCAAACCCAATATAACATCACTTCGCACCTATTTCAAATTTCGAACAAGAAGAATAAATTGCCTTTGGATGTGAAATAATACCAAATTTTAATATATAATTTCCATTTTCATATTCACGTATGCAAAATCAAAGTTTTTATCTCTCGAGATTTCATTTGAAACAAGTTAGAAAAAAAAAAATTCGTCAAAAGAAAAAATTTTTTTATTAACTAAAAACTACTTTATATATTCTGAAACTATAAATTATTATTTTATCATTTTTATATTGTTACTAACAATATATTTGTCTCAAAGCTAAATAATTGTTTGTTTCAAATAAAGATTTTTATTTGAACCACAAAAAAAATTTTTATTTTAATTAAATAGGATTTACTTCAATCAAATAAATACTTATCTATATATTTTTCACTTGGTTTATAATATTTAAACTAAATAAATTTTATGTGAATTAAGGGGAGGCATTACATTTATTTATTTATAGTGCCACGGAAAAAAAATCTTCATCTGGAACAGCGATAAGTTTCACTGGAACAGCTAAATTGTTTCACTAAATCAGCGAAAGTTTTTGCTATTCTAGAGAAACATATTGCTGTTCCAGATAAAGTTTTTTTTCTGTGTGTTACAAAAAATTAAGATTTTTCAAAATGGAACTACTTTCACAGTTTTGACTATTTTTCTACGTCAATTTTTTTACAAACTTTTTTAACACTATATTTTTTACAATCTTTTGTACAAATTTTAAAAAATTTTAATTTTTTGAAAAAAGAAAGGACCAAAATGTTGTAATAAAAAAAATAGAACATCGAGAGTTCTTTAAAATTTAAAGTGATCAAAATAAAGGTCTTGCCTGCCCTTAAAATAGAATTTATTTCAAGCAAATAAATATTTTTCTAGCTTCGAGATAAATATATTTTTTTTTTTCTTTTAGTGTATAATTATTACTAAAAATTTAAAATAAAATTCAAGTTTCATATTATACGTAATATAATGTTTATCGTGTACGAGTTATGTGATTCGTGTATAATTCCTGCAATTGGATGCGTGCCCAGTTCCCTCGTAAACGTAGAATATTAGGCGCATTCTTGAGAAATTCAAATTTTCCAAAACATTGAAACTCTAATTATATTTTTTCTTCCCATAAGAAAATATAATTAACGAAAATTTTAATTTTACTTAAGTATTAAAAAAAAAAAAAAAATTACAACAAATTCAGAATAAGAATCAATAAAAATGAATAATGTTTTTTTTAATCTCTAAAATATATATATAAAGAACGTAATTTCGCGTTTAAAGTGAAATCGTCCGTTTTTTAAATATTGTCTACTCCTTTTAGTTGCATTCTAATCTAAAGATGAAAAATTGCAGTTAAATCTCAAGAGAGAAAGAGAGCAGAAATTTTTCTAAAGGTTTTCTCGACTAGATTCTCCTTAAAAATGATGAATATCTTTGCTCGGAGCTAAGTATTGAGAAAAATAAAAAAAGGATAAAATACTCGTAAGTAAAGGATTGGAAGGTTGATCAATGTGAAGTTCTGTTAGTAGGTTTCCGGATAAACCCGGATTTCCTCGAGAGATATCTGGCACGACCAGATATTCCTTTTTCAGATTTCTTCCTGTTTTCCTTTTTTTTTTTTTTTTTTTTTCTTTTGCTCCAACTGCATATATACCTATTTCGTAAATGTCATGCAATACGAACCATCTTATCGTATATCTATACACCATATATATGTATATATATACATTTCTAGGTCTATTCTAAACCCCTATATTTCGGTTTTCTACTCAACCAAAGTACACAACAGTGTGCTACTCTTTTCCTTCATCTTATTTGACACACATGCGACGATGACATACGGTGGGCAAAACGCAAACGCCGACGGCCGGATTTCCCCTCAGAAACTTCCTATTCCACCCTTTTCATGTGAGAGGGTAGAAACTTTCGCGGTTGTTACGCGTGGGACCGCGATTCTGTTGGCGATACCAAGCGAGAATTCCTTTCAGTTTTCACGTTACCTATATATATATAGATACGAATAGAGAGGGACGAAGACAGGGTGAAAAGAGACGACGACCCGCCACTCACGTAATGATCACAAGTTTTGAAGCAATGTCCGGCCTTCTTTTCTCTCCTTTACTTCAAAATCTTTTCTTTTCCTTTTCCTTTTCCTGATACTGTCTGGAAAAGAAACTTCCTCGCATCCTTCAAACTTCTACTCGAAAAGACGACTGAGAAAATTGGATATCCTCTATATATGTATTGACATTTTTCGTCAATTTTTATTTTTCCCTTATTTTTGAATTTTTAGTGCAAATTTTAAATCAATTGTTTTTGCATATAGTATTATACCAAGAGAAACAAGTAATCTTATTTTGAGATGAAACTAGGATAAAAAAATATGAGAAAAGCAGTAACGGTTGCTATGGAAACAGTTGCTATGGAAACGGTTGCCATGGAAATGGTTACTATGGTAACGGTTGCCATGGTAACTGTCATCACGAAACCCTAAAAAATCTTTCCAACAGATGTAGGATTGACAACATTTAAGTGAAATTTACTTTTCGTTTATGGAAACAAACTATTTATAGAATAAAAATTTTCCTATAATAAAAGAAAACTGATTGATACTCTCTAAATCTGAATTAGTCACGTTTAATTAATTCAATTAAGCCGATTCGTTTATTAAATGAATTAGTAACCATTTTGACTAATTTTTTAGTCAAAAATAGAAAAGGGAGGCCACAAGTTTATGTACTATCAGGGTTCAACAGTGAAATCTCACTGATTCAAAATTTAGAAAGAAGATTTTTTAAATGGTCAACCATTATATATATATATATACGAAATGTAGAATTTTCAAGAAGGTAATTTCAACACCAGAAATTAAAGGTCGGAAATTGCTACCAAAGAGTTAGAGGCATAACGAATCGAAAAGCCTGCGGCTGAACACTCACTTACTACTTTTCCAATCCCCTGAGACTCATACCTTTGTCAATGGTATCTTCGGGTGCTACATCACTCTGTTTT
Source organism: Leptopilina boulardi (assembly GCF_019393585.1). Lineage (NCBI taxonomy): Eukaryota > Metazoa > Arthropoda > Insecta > Hymenoptera > Figitidae > Leptopilina > Leptopilina boulardi. Next base: position 3,273,011 of record NW_026137943.1, on the reverse strand, counting down.
ATAGCATCCGAAGTCCCGAAAGGATATTACGGCCTTTACTCTACATCCTCTAGACTATAAGGACATCTTTATTAGGTGTCTTCTAATTTATTTGATTTTCCAAATATCACCACACACGACTTTTGTCTCAAGTGACAAAATTTCAAGATATAATCAAAATGTTCAATTTTCAATAATAATATTAAAATTTAATTCCCATATTCGAATATTCATAATAAATGACGTCATAATGTTGACAATAGAAATTAATCAAAAAAGTTTTAATGGTTAAAATTAAAAAAAAAAGTAGTTTTAAAAATATTATGTACCTTTAAAGATTTGTTAAAATTTAATATGTTCGTAAAAATTAAATTCTTTTATACTAAATTTAAGTTGAAAATTTTAATTAAAAATTTGAATAGAAAATTTAAATTTGAAATTTAAATTTGAAATAACTTACATTTAATATAAAAAATTTAACAAAAAAATGTTTTAAAAAACTATTTTTTAAATTTTAGATAAAAATTACATTTTGTCTATACATAATATTATAAACTTTAAAAAAGGGAAAAGTTTCGAATTTCTTTTCAAATAATTTAATTTAATTAAAAAATGAATTTCCTTTTAATATGAACCCCTTCAAGAGAGCATATTGTAATACATGCATGTAACTTTCGTTGCAGAGCCACAGGCATATTGAAAAATATAAACAAATGTACATTTTATCTAAAAATATATAATAATTTAATAAACAGTTTTTAAAGAAAATTATCAAAATTTATGAATAAAGACAATTTTTGTAGAAAAATTAAGCAATTAGAGAACAAACATATTTTTCTTACGGAAAAAAAATTAAACGGAAAAACTTACTGATCGTCGATAATTTCGTACCTGAAACAAAAAAAAAAGAATAAAACGTTAATTATAACTTATTAATAATAATGATAAACTAACATTTATAATGTTAATTACTTAAATTAAATACTTAAATTTTAAAATACAAACTTAGTAATAGTATTCTTACATGGAAAAAAGATATTCAAAACTATTTAAAATAAAACACAGAAAATAATTATTCTGAAATTTAGAATATCACAGAAAAAACCTGAACTCAATTTAGTTGCAGTTCAAAATGAGCCAAAGATGTAGAATGTGGCGCCACCTACGAGGCACAGTTTTGATACGTTTCAAATTGAGTACACTACTCATTTTGAGCTCAGATTTTTCTGTATACATACTTGGCACCTATTTAAAAATATTTTATACCTAAATTTAGTATGTAATATGCTAATTTTAAGAATATTACATACTGAATTTAAGTATAAAATATTCTAAAATAGGTGTCAGTACATATTCTAAATTTCAGAATAATTTATTTGGGCAAAGAAAATAAAAGAAATAAAAAGCAATTCTAAAAATTTTATTATTGGTTACATAAAACTTGTATTATTGACTACAGAGCTTTCACATATCACTCGAAAGTTTTTCGAGGATGTCGCAAAAGTTCGAACAAGCAGAGAGAAACGAAAAGAGCACTTTTAGATAAAATGTTAAATCACATCTACACTTAAAAAAGTGACAACTACATACATGTTTAAATAATATGATACATATATACAGATAAAGTCCGAGGGGTGACAAATATATATATATATATATATTATAAATACAGAGCTTTTTCTGACTGTAATGGGATAATCGCATAAGCTCCCAGATTCGACGAGACGAGCGTTGGAATAGATGCTGTGGCTGCCTTGGTAAACATATTGCCAGAATACTACAGCACACTTTAACCCCTTCCTAATCCTGCGTAAGGATTAAAGCACAACCCCAACGTTCGATGCCCTTCACCTTCTACGTTTCACGATATAAACTTCATCCTCGCAACCTCGTATAAACTATATGATTTTATACTTTTTAAATTCCCAATTTTTTTCAATCCTTTCATTAACTGAAGATTAAAATATTTTTTTATTTTCATTAAATAGAAAACTTTTACGATAATCGTTTTTTTTTTCAAATATACTGTATACTTCAGGATTTTTTTTTTAAATCTCTTGTACCCCTCCTCAATCCTTTCAGGTCATTTCACCCTTTCCGTGGACAATTATTTTACTCCCTTGAGCAGAAAAAAAAATATTTAAAAAAATGTGCTTTGATATTTAAAATCTTGAAAAAACAAAAAAAAAATTCACAACAACAACAACAAAAACTTTTTTACGAGAATGTCTACTTTGTAATTAACTTGACGAAAATTAACAGCCTCAAAAGTTCCCAAGAAGCATTGCGTGAATAACTGAGACTAAGTTTCAGTTAATTTTTGAGTAGAAAAGATGCAGCCTGTAATTAATTATTCCTTCAGCCAGATGGCGAACGACTGCTTAAATTTCGAATGCAACTTTAAACTTTAATGAAGTGAATCGAATTATTTCTTCTAGTTTCTATAGAATTTAATATGCTTCATCGATTTTCTAGGAATGAAATCCAATATAAAATTGTATAAAAATAAAAATAATACTTATTAATTAATAGTAATTAATATTAATTTTAATAAAATTTCAGAACATCATCAGAAAATTGAAATTATTCATTATTTTAAAGTGTTTCATTAATATAAAATTTTAAAACTAAGTTGATTGAATAAATCTTCTTTTTATTAAGAATCATATTAATTCTATATACGCGTTTGATATTCACGTTTATACCTGCTTTTTGTACCGTCCGATTAACTATTAAAGTAATAAATGTATATTGATCTATAATTTTACCTAATGATAAAAAGCACATATAATGGAAATTACAGTCTATAATCGCTAACGCACACCGACTTTATGTATTTTACAAAATATTGCAAAATTTATAGCAATTTTTTAATTTTCAATAAAAGGACGATTATAAAGTACTGAAACAACATGATTTAATAATATAAATTTCGAAAAAAAAACTTTATAAAATTTCTGTATATGGTATTATAAGTTTTTTTTATTTATTCAAAACCCTACATGGAAAAAAAGAATTAACTGCACTCAGAAAAAAATTTGCAAAAATTTATTAAAATAAACCCAACGCTTATTTAGATCAAATAAATATTTTAATGTGTTTTGATTGAAGCAAATATACCAGTTCTTTGAATTAACCTAATTTTTTGGTTATTTCAAAGAAAATTTGTTTACTTCAAATAAATATTTATTTGATCTAAATAAACGTATGGTTTATTTTTATAAAAGTTTCGAACAAAAAAAGAATTTGATTGATCCAAATAAACTTTTGGTTGATTCAAACAAAAGTTTAGTATAGCAATGCATGTTCCTTCATATATTTTCCCCAATTATTCATTATCTAGTATGAAACACTTGCTTTTAGCCACTAAATTTAATACGACGCACTAATCACCTTCAACAAATATTTTTACAGTTTTTCCATACAGGTTCATTTTGAGTAACGTGAAGTTGTCTATTAACTCATTTTGATACAGATCTCATAACGAGATGCAGCAAAAATAAATTCAGTTTTTTTCTATGTAGAAGCAAAATTTTGTTGTTTCAAACAAATTTTTTTCTTAGTGTAAAAGATGTTTAGTACTCTCTTAATTTAAATTAGTAAACAATTTAACTAATTTGAATTAGTGACTCACGTTTTGCTTTTGAATTAGTTAAATCAGTGAGATTTTACTGACGAAGTAGTTAAAATTTAGAGACTGAATCACTTCAGTAAAATTTCCCCTGGAATTTAGTAACATTTCATTAAAAATCAGTAGAATTATTACCGATTTAAACCGTCAAATCTGCATTATCATTAATCGGTAAAACAGATTTGCCATGCAAATCTGCATTATCACCAATCTGTAAACAAATACTGTCTCAATCAGTAAAGAATTCTACTAATTTTTAGTAAAATGTGACTTGGAGATCTTACTGAAATGATTCAGTTGCTAAATTCCAACTATTTCGTCAGTGTAATCTCACTGCTTAAATTTTAGATAGTATATTTTAGTATATTTTTAGTATATTTTTTATAGTATATTTTTAGACCAGAATCACGGGTCAAAAAATGTTTATCTCTTTCAGAGTGGAAGCAAAAATGTCTTTAAACTCAGGGAGTTAATTATTAAATATTTTTGGGGCCTAAAAAAATCACTAATAAAAAAAATATGCAATATATATATTCATCAAAAAGGAAAAATCTACCCACTAAAAAAAAAGCGAAAAAAGAAACGAAAACCGCACAACTTCCAGGATTCGAGCCCACAACCTGAAGACACACCTTCTCAGCTTTCATCCACATCCTCTTTTCATTCTTTTTTTCAACTGGAAAGCTATTCGCATCAGGACCGCATTCGGTCCTTCTCCGCAAGTTATCAAAATTGCGATTCAGGAAAAGATCATGGTGCGCTTCGGTTTTGGTATCCGCGTGGAGGTCAAAGAACGTCTCTTATACGATCTCGCTTCAACTTGAAGTCAAGGTGGTATTTGCCAGCTGCCGTTGATCGTGTTCAATGCCGCAGTCGAAGCAAGAAAGCTGCCTTCCATATAAACGAAGTGGGGATAGAGTTCGTACATACAGGCCATGCCACAGCATCGGCTTCGGTTTCAGTCTCTCCATTACACCAATATATATTCTTATACTCCATACAAACACATTCTCTTTTAATATATACACACTCCATATATACATTTATATCTATATCTACATCCTTCTTCTTCATCCTTTCTCTCCTATCCAAAGTAGTTCGTCACCTCTCACTTGCACACGCAAACCACTCGATTCACTGATGGTGATGGTGATGCTGTGCAGTTCTACTGGCATGTTCGTAGCGAGTGGACGTGCCACCACGTGGATTTCGGAAAAAAAAAATCAAATTCCTACCCACCGGCAACCCATTCCTTGTCGTCCCTAGTCAACCAGTGATACCATATAACCAGAGGATACCAACTCCGGAAACACCGAATCCCTTGTTCCGTTTTTGTGTCTTATCACGTGCTCCAAAGTGTTAATAATATCGGACAAATTATTTTTCAATAAATACACACATCGATTTTGAAATATGGTAAAATCGGTATTTAAAATCAATTTCCATTTTAATTTTGATAATTCATTTTTAAAAAGAAGTTTATAATTAAAAAACAAAATGGTTGCACATCTTAATATTCATAACGGATAAAACATAATTTAAAGTACTAATACAGTAATATTTTACTGTACAGTAATATTCCGCCATTAGTACAATATTTATACTAAAAAGAATTCTGCTCCGTTAAAAATTTCAAAAACATGCTGTCAAAAATGTCAAGTTTCAAAATGTGCCTTTAAAAAAAAAGTCTTCTAAAAACAAGTGCTATAAAAAGCCAATGCAAGAAATATATTTAGAAATACACACATATACATTTTAGAGTAAATATTTTTAAAGCCTTTTTTTTTGCAGCTCACATTTTGTAACGCACATGTTAGTAGCACACGTTTTGAAATATATACCAACATTTTTACAGTACACCATAAAAAGAAAAATTTCGTATCCACTCGGCCTTTTAGTGAGATGAAATTGCCATATATAAAATCCGTATGTTCGAAGTGTTAGAATAAAATAGTTTGGCAAATAATAGAAACTAATTTAACCATTTTCTTTTTTACATTATAACATGAATTTTAAATTTTATTTAAAAATTTTTTAATTCAATTTCTTTATATAAAAATTCTTTTTCTCCAGTACGATAAAAAATTTCGCTTCCATCTTGAAAGACCTCGATTTTCAGAGTCGTGATGTGTATTATAAAATTCTTATATTTCTGGTATAGAGCAGATGATACACACCTGCTCCAAATTATGGATTTGACGCAAATGATTTTGCGGTATTGAATATTCGAAATCCTAGTTCAATACTTTTTCTTTTTTTTTGGGATAAAAAAAATCTAGACCGGTTTTTTACGGACCTTTTATAGAGTTTCTTTGAGAAATCAAGTGTGTTGGGGCGCCAATGAGCAGTGTTAATAGCAAGACGAGACAAGGTACCGTAAGCAGAGAGCCTTCTCCACGGAATAAAGGATATATAATGTGTCGCGTCGATGCATACAGTCTTGAACAGAGTCAGCCTCTGGAATTCGATGGAACGAGACCATCGCAAGAATGATGAGTAAGCAGCGAAAGGAATTTTGAGGGAAAAAAACAAAAAAAAAGTAAAGTAAAGTGAGAAAGTGTAAGGATGACGACGACCATGATGATAATGATGATGATACTAAGCTGCAGGAAGGGTTTTCGAAGAATCCTTGGAAAAGAAGTGAAAAGTGAAATGTCCATGTGACTCGTGATAGTTGTGTGTTGTGTGTGCCCTCTTGTGAGGAATTTCTTCCCTCATTGGGAAGAGGCATTTCTTAAAGAGGGACTTCACCAAGGTATATCTTCAAGGAACCTCTTCAAAACTAGTTAGAAAGGTACCTGAGAAGTGCCTTCTTATGTGTTTTCACAAAAATATAATTTTTTTTATAAAAGATCAGATTGCCTTTTTTGAAAGTACTTTCAATACTTCTTTTTTTTTAAATAGTTTTTAGTGCCACCATATATAGATACTGGGTTATGAAATATCTCTTAAAGTGCTGTACTTAAAATTGTAAAGTACACAGAAATTGATACTCTATAAAAACTCAACACGCGTGAATATTACCTACTCTCTAAAGAATTAGTAAAAATTGTAACTTTATTTGAATTATTCACTGTTGAATTAGTTAAATTTTGCTAATTCGATAGTAAAAAATTTTTACTATCAAATTTTATTAATTCAAAAACAAAAAATGAGTCACTAATTTAAATTGGTAATTTTTACTAGTTCAAGAGAGTAAAAAATTGTTTATCATTGGTTCGAATTTGTTTTTACAAATTTTGTTAGATTTCATTTTTAATTTTTTTAAAAATAGATTTTATTTAAAAAGGAACTTTATACCGGAATTTTTATTTAACAAAAAATACTAATTGAATTTTTATGTCAATGGTATTTCTATAAAAAATAATCAAAATTGCTGTGTACTTTACAAAGGCTTTTGTTTCTTTTAATCTTTTCTATTTTCTTTTTACATTTTTCTTGTTCATCAACCCATTGACAATGAAAGTAATTAAACCTTTATCAAATATAGTATTTCTATTTCTTAACGGTTTTTGCTAAAATTCGATAATAACAAAATGGTATTTGTTTCAAATACAGAAATTATTGGTTCAAATACAGTTTATTTAATTCAAATAAAAATTAATTGGTTCAATTAAATATTTATTTGATAATAGTCAAGTAACAGATTATTTGGAGTGCATGATTATCCCAATAAAAATCTTTACTTAAAATTTAAATTTTAAAGAATTTTATTAGATATTATTATTTTTTATAGGCGAATTTTTATTTTTCCAATTAACATTTGACAAAATTTCTTTTTAAACAAATTTCTACTCAGCAGAATTTCAATGTATCGAACTTTTATAGTACAGAATTCTTAAAACGCCGAATTTTTATTTGTCCGAAACTGCAAATGGCCGAACAAACAATAGACAGAAAGATTTCGGCGCGATGTTTAAAATTCACCAATCAAAGATTGTCAAGAAAATTGTGATTGGTAGATTTTAAAAATCGCGCCGATATCGATTGTTTGTTCGGCCATTTGCAAATTCGGATAAATAAAAATTCGGCGTTTTAACAATTCAACCAAATAAAAATCTTTAAAAAAAAAGAATTTCTGACAAATGTTAGTTCAAAAAATGAAAATTTGTCTAAAAAAATAATTATACCTAATAAAATTATTGAAAATCAAATTCAAATTCAACAATAAATAGATTTAAATAGAAATTTTTATTTATCCAATAGAATGAAAATTCATTTAACAAAAAATGTAATTCTCTTTCATTTCTTAAATTATTTAAAAATTATATAATTCGAAATTATATGCAGTAGAAAATAAAATAAAAATTTAATTCTTGTAAAAAGGATTCAAAACTTGAAAGTACACTATAAAAATATTATGTCAATGGGTTGAACATGAGTTGAATGAAATTCAGTAGAGCGACTCGATGATAAGGTTCTTTTCATTTTCTATGAAATTTTCAATAGGCAAAAAAGAAGGGATATCTGATCCTGAAATTTTTTTTTTTTTTTCAAAGTTGGGTATGAGGAGATTCACACGCAGGCGAAAGACCCTAGCAGCAATTTCGGCGATTATGGGACGCCTCGGAAAGAGTCTGCAGAATACGACTCGACCCATCTTTAAAGTACATTATCGTAAACTCGACGACGAATACAATCAAAATCATCTTCAGCAACATCAAGAACAATTGAAGTGCATGTCAACATTACCAGAATACATGTCTTACTGTTGCTGTCAGTGTGGACACACGCAAAAATTGAAAGTAAGTTCATTTTGCGGATAGATGAAAATAAAATTTATAAAGTTGGAATGCAACTGATTTCTCAAAAAAAAAAATGTAATTAATACTTTCCACCTCTCTGGATCGTTTAATCAAAATGATAATACTTATTTAAAAAGCCCAACATCTCAGACAATATTAAAACCGAAATAAACTGCAGATTAAAAAGTGATACAGAATTCTGGTAAATAAAGCTTCAAATAAAATTTTGAATATTCTTAAAAAAACCGTCCTCTACAGAAATTGTAGGGAAAATAAAAAAATCATTTTGATTTTACAGAAAAAAATTTCACTAAATTTTATTAGTTGTCTGTACTTTTTTTTTTATCTTTTGACAATTTCTTTGATTCTCATCTCGATCACGAAAGATCGTCGCTCGTTAACGTGGCTCGTTACTTGAGCTTCGAGTGCATTCGAGTGGCCCCCACAAAGTATTCGGTGAACGCTATCGATCATCACCAGACTCATAAAGCGCGATGGGAAACTTTCAAATATCAAGTAGAGTTCGCCAAGCTACTTTTTCCTTCACTATATACATATATATATATATACCCATCTACCGATCCGATGCCATATCTTTCACTTTTTATTATACATATATTGTCCGACTGTTCTTCACAGAATATTACATATCCCTTTCCCACATCCCTTAACCAAAAAGTTTCCTTTTTCCAAACTTTTCAATTCTCCAGAGTCGAGGAAACATTCTTTTAATTTTGGATAATAAAACATTTTTCCTTTCTTTTTGACACGCCACTCTTTTAAATTGGAATTTTTATCATTTCTGTGGCGTAAAAAAAAATTTTTTATCCTAGAATCGTATGCAGAAATTGTCACATTTTTTGAACTAATTTTCACACACAGAGAAATGTTTTATTTGAACCAAATATAATATATTTGAGATAAATAAACGTATATTTGTCTCTAAGCCAACTAGCTCATTTATTTAAATCAAATAAATGATTAAAATGAATGATTTTTTAATATTTTTTTTTTTTAGTAACGAAATTTCCTTATATTTTGAATGACAATAATTTTTATATTTCAATAATTGTTGTAACCAAAAATTATATAAAAATAAATATAAAAATATATATTAAAAAAATATATATAAAAATACATAAATTATTATATAAACATCCACTTTTCTTCAATGTACTCAAATCAAAAAAATTATGTTTAAATGAACTCTTATAACTAGTAAAGTAATAATGAACTTTACAAAACGGTTTGTTTTTGATTAAAAAAAAAGGAGTGTAACAACACTTCAAGCCCTTTTTCGTAAATGAAGGAATCTAGAAAGAATGTTAATCGTTTATTTATGTGAGTTAGAAAGCAGTTCTATAAAATGTGAAATGTGAGATTCTTTAAATTCTTTTCAATTGAACACCCATGCTTGAATACACTAAATACAATTTATTTCCGGACAAAAATTTACAAAACACGATATTTAAATTTAATATTTTAAAATCCGCTTTAAAGAACATAAAATTTTTTTAAATTTTATTTTTGAAATACTGATTTCAAAATTTACATAAAACGAAAAATTACAATACATATCAATTTAAAAAAATAAATCATAAAATGTCATGAAAAATTAATAATTTTGTAAATGTACACAAATAAAAATCAAATTTTAATAAATAAACCGAAACTAGTTAAGAATTAAGTAGTTAAAAATAAATTCATTTAATTTTTATATTCTTCAGTATTTCAATAAATAACAATAATTATTTTCTTTATAAAAATAATAATTTTTCTTTTGCAAAAAAATTTAATGTCATTCAAAAAGAAAAGTTTCTATTACACTTTTGTGAAAATATTAAAATACCTTTCACCATTTTTTTTTTACATTATTGCAATTTCTGTTCAGTGGTGAGCGACTCCGTGAAAAAAAAAATGTGTCGCTGACACTAATTAAGCTAATTAAAAATCGTTACCGGACGTTATCAACGGTCACGCAATTTGTCGCAATTATTTCAGACCATTATTTTTAATGAAAGAAACTTTCGAGTCATTTCTCTGTTCAGTTTCTGAACAACATTTTGATAATTTTGTGTTTTACAAAACAAAAAAAACATCTATTTTTCCTCTATATTATCTTTAATTTTATGTATTTCTTAATTGATTATTTATTGTATATGAATTATTTATTATTGCAAAAAAGAAAAAAAATTAATACTAATGGATTTAATTCTTTTTTTTTCAAATTTATCTTTGACAGAAACAAATGAAACAATCGTGTTGCATTAATGGCAATTAAAGGATTCGATAAAAGCTGGGATTAACTTCGAAATCGATGAATTTACAAGATTCGTATCGCAATGTAACGAGTTAATTTTAGCAGTTTAATTTTAATACCCGACAGTGAGACTGGATTCTATCCTAATGCTAACTGGTTCACCAATAGATATAACTATCTTTAAAACCGGAATTTTATCTTCCATCATCAGCTACTGTTTATTTTTCTTCCTTCAAAGAAAAAAAAGGTTATATTCTCTTTAAAAAATAATTTATTTTCACTTTAAAACATAAACTTTAATAAAACCACTGATACGACGGCCATTTCTATGGGATTAAATTCTGTTTTGCTATGTAATTAAAAATAAATTTTAACTCACAAACTATTACCGTCTTTTACAAAAAAAAATGAAATAAACCACTGGTATTTATTAATTTGTCAACAAAGTTATATTTTTTAATTTAAAAAATTTATTCAATTCTGATGAAAATTAAATAGAATTCAATTTTAATTTACATGAAAAATTTATATTTAAACAATTTTTTTCAATTAAATATTTACACCCAGAAAAAGGGGTCTCAAAGACAAATAAATATTCAATTATTTTAAATAAATTTTATTTCAGTTTTAAATAAAAATTTTATTTGCACTAAATAAAATTTTATTTGTACTAAATAAATTTTTTTATTTAAAATAAAAATCTGTTAGGCACTGAGACAAATTTATTTTTATTTGCAATGCAAATCCAAAATTTTAGTTCAAAATAGTTCAACAATCAGCTTTTGATTTTTTTCTAAATTATTTATATTTGTAAATAATTTAACTGTTATTGTCCAGCAACATAATTTCGTTCCCATTACTATATAAGTTATATATTATAACTATCTTAAACTCCTCTTAAGAGGTATCGTAAAATTTTTAACAAGCTTCCCTTTTTTTAAAAAAAAAGCTCAAAAGAAATTCCTATTTAACTTTTACTCTCAAATTTATGGAAATTTTATGAAAACAAATAAATACCAATGTTAAAATACTATAATCTGCACTGAAAAAAATTTATTTAATTCAAATACTCGATTACTTGACTATTGTCAAATAAATATTTACTTGAACTAAATAATTTATATTTGAATTAAATAAACTTTATTTGAACCAATAATTTCTGTATTTGAAAAAAATACCATCTCAAATAATAATTATTTGTTACAAATAAATATTTATTTGATAATAGTCAAATAACCGATTATTTGAATCAAATAAAATTTTTTTCAGTTTGATAATATTTAATTTTAAATTATAAAAATTATTTTTCTTAAATTTTGTTATATAAATTTTTGTTTTTTTTCGTAACATGAGGAATTTTTGTAAAACCTATATTGTCAACACCATCCTCATCTAAAATTACAGATAAAATTAAAATTATCGACTCATTGAGCCGCAGAAAATAACTCTGTGTCCTGAAAACATATTCCTGGAAGGATATAAATACACGACATAAATTATTTTTGACGGTATGAAATTCCTTATGCAAGAATACAAAAATAGCCACAGCTATTTTAACTACTGGTATATTGAGCAGGTGGTTGATCAATTATTTAATGCTTTAATATTATATAGAATATTAAATTTTATTCTAGAGAATTATAAATTTCAAAAATAAGTCACATTTATTTTTATCGAAATGTCAAATGGAAAAAAATGTGGAAATTTTGAGTTTTGAGATATATTATTTAAAAAAATTTCCCTTAAATAAAATTTTATATCGTGTGCAAAAAAATAAACGGTTAATAGCCTTGATTCTTATCGTTTCGCCTCCACAAGTGTTTTTACAAATACCAATTTGCATTTTGACGTGCAGTTACACAACGCAAAATTATACGTTTTAGACGACGCGATTACGTAATTTAAAGTGTCATTGTGCTGAAATTACCAACATTGCTTTTTAGCATGTGCATTCTAAGATGTGGTGCCACAAAATACAAAAATGAATTTTAATCATTTTTTTAGAAGAAATATTAGAAGAAAATTTATAACTTACATTAGCGAAAAATTAAAATTTCAATGATTATTCGGATGAAAAAGAAATAATTCGAAAAGAATAAAAAAAAAGGGAAAAAAGGAAAAGAATATCGACAAAATGGAAATTTAAAAAAATCAAAAGGAATTTCGTCCAAATGATAATTTAAATAAAAAAACAATCAAATGGAAAATTCAGACAAGAGAAATTTTTGGACACAGAATAAAACTGAACTCAAAATGAGTAGTATACTACTCATTTTGAAATGCAGCAAAAATGTTTCAAATTGAATCTGGTCAGGTTCATTTTGAGTTCGAGATTAATGTTAAATTATTATCGTGGACAAGCAAATAATTACTTTAAAAAATATTAAATAAAATAATTGTTTTTAATAAAAAAAAACGAATAGCCTTAAACTGTAATTCTTGAAGTTGATTTACACAAATTAACGAAATTAAATAATAGAATTTTTAGGTTAGGAATCTTGTTGACGACACTGACGCCCCCATTAAAAAATTCGAGATTAATTAAAATTAAATTATAAATACAACCAATTTGAAATGTTTCTCTGTTTCCTCATAAATTTTTCTCAATTATTCATTATCTAGTATGAAACACTTGCTTTTAGCCACTAAATCCAATACACTTTGAATAACGTGAAGTTGTCTGTTGACTCATTTTGATGCAAATCTCATAAAGAGATGCATAAAAAATGAGATCAGTTTTTTTCTGTGGACAGATGAAAATTGAATGAAAAAGAATTTAGACGAAATTTCGAATTTTAAAATAGAATTCCAATGAATCAAAATCTGAGATAAATAATTATAAATTGAGACACAGAGAAAAAATATATTTATCTCATAGCAAAATAATTATTTATTTTAAATAAATTTTATTTGATTTAAATAAAAATTGTTTTTGTGCTATTTTATTTGCCTCAAATAAAATATTTCTTTGAATATCTATTTTTTGCCAAAAGAATAAAAAAATTTTTTTGATTCAACTTGTAGTTGAAAAATTTTTGTTTAAAAGAGGAAATGAACAGTATATCAAAGTCTCTTATAAGAAGTGCTAAAAATGAACAAAGTTTAAATAATGTTAGCCTTAGGAGTAATACCTCGTCAGTTGAGAGGGGAAAGGGGTAAGAGCCGTGGGATCGGACGAGCGCATTCCTTAAGTCCCAACTCTGCCTCAGTATATAGGATCCCTTCTGTAAATGTAAACTGCTTTCGCTTTTGCCTCGCGTTATGTATGCACACGTGTGTGTGTGTGTGTATTTAAAAATTCTAGTTATCCAAATTTATACATTTTTTATTTCCCATAAAAAATGATAGAGCAATCTTTATACAACCAATACATCTCTATGATATCTTTAATGCGTTTATAGAAAAAATATTTTTTTACATCTCTTAAACTTGATTTACAACACTGACAAGGCCATTTATTTAAAAATAATATAGTATTTTCTACCAAAATATTTATGATTAAGCAATTTTTTAAAATTATCCATTTTTAAAATGGTAATTTTTTTAAATACGACGAAAATTATAATTTTGAATTTTTTTTTACTCTTTTCTCAATAATAAAAAAATATTTTCTCGATGAAATTTTCAACTATTGAATAATGAGAAACATTTAAAAAATGAGTAATAATTAATTAAGACGCGTGAAATACTGAAAAGTTCAAAACTTTTGACGGGATCTAAATAGCAGTCGATTTGTAACAACGAACCAAAGTTGAGAGATTTAAGAGAGGGATTGGCACAAAACAAGATGGGTCTGATAAAAATAAAGAAAGGACAAAAAAAAAGAAAAGAAAAGGCGGAAGAGATAAGGGAAAAGAAAAAGAAGAAGAAGAAGAGAAATCGGGATGAAAAAAAACGAGGTTGATATTAACGTATACGAAAATAGAAAACAGGAGAGAGGAATGTGTACATGCGAGATACGAATAAGAAAAGAATAAAGAAAGAAAAAAAAGGAGAATGAAAAAAAGGACTTGACATTGGGCAAATAAGACGGGAATGAAGAGACAGAAAGGAAGAGATCGATCGTCTTTCTGCAGGAAAAAAAAATCCCACTGATATTGGCAACTGTCCATTTATTGGTATTTTTTTTAAGCGAGTTCTTTTTTTCACATACACGAAAGGGGGAGATTTTTTTTTTGCAATAGAGAAAATTTTTTATTAAAATTGAACGAAAGATATAATTAAATTATGGAAAAAAAGAGGCGAACCGTTGTAAAAAAAATGAAATTCCCAATATTTTCACTAATCATGAAAAATTCAAAAAATTTTAACAAAACCAGAAATTCTCTCATGAAGAATAACTATAGTAAATTATATGTGGAATTTAAATAGATTTCATCGTGAAACTCGTTCAGGATGCAAGTAATCTCTTCGCCAACCAGTGCGAAGAAAATAAAAAAAAAACAACAAATCTTTTTTCCCTTGCAAGTGTTGCAATTGTTTACATAAATTAAATTAAACCCATGTTTGCGCCAACCGAATAAACAGACTTCAATAAAGTATGAATTAGCACAAAGCTCAAGTTACCTGATATAATTTTTCAATTTAATTGTAATAGCTCAATTTATTCAATTATATAAAGCAAAATTTAAATTTAATAAAGAGAAAATAATTAACTTATTAATTAATTATACATAGGTTGTTAAAATACATCCAGAGAAATGTTTTATTTGAACCAAATATAATATATTTGAGTTAAATAAATGTATATTTGTCTCAGAGCCTACTAGACCATTTATTTGGCGTAAATAAAATTTTTTATTTAAATCAAATAAATATATTTACTTGACTCTGAGATAAATATATAATTTCTCTGAATGTAATAAACCAAACAATAATTTTAACTAAATAATAATAATAATAATAATAAATAATTAAATATAAATAGGTAATTATTATATTGAGATATAAAATGAAATAATTCTAAATAAATAATATATTTATTCGTTAATTAATTTTTTATTTTAGAAAAATTACTTTGTAATGTATTTGTTTTCGAATTTTTCCTATTTTTAAAAAAAATGGCATAACTTTTGGTGTGTACTTTGTTAGTAAAATATTTAACCTATTGTACTGTGAACATAATAAGGGGCTTTAATAATTAATATCGCGCCATTTCGATCGTCTAAGTATCTCCCTGGAGTATAAGACAATTATGTACCAGTAAACACGATGTAAATGCTCGTTGCAGATCGTTAAAGCAAGTAAAAAGCAATGTAGGGTGCAGCATAAAACTAAGTAGCCTTGGCTGTGGCTCAAACTATCTTACATGAAAAACCCTTTTGCGAAACTGTAACACACACTCTTAGTATAACCGACTTCCCTTTTTTTAAAAATATTTTTCGAAACTTTTAAAGTTACTTTTAATAAATTAAGAAAAATAAACAAAATTTCTGATTTTAAATCTTAACTTTAAAATCTGGTACCAAAAAAAGATTTTTTTAAATCAAATTTTCATTTAACAAACTTTTTTATTAAACTGAATTTTCATTTAGCAGAATTTTTAATTGGCTCAAATAAAAAATTTATTTGAGCCAAAAAAAAATTTATCTATGAAAAAATTTTTATTTACGCCAAATATAAGTTTATTTAATTCAAATATATTTTATTTAGTTCAAATAAATCATTTCTCTGGATGTATATTAAATTAGGAAAAAAATGTCAGATTTTTTAAATTAAATATGACAGATTTAAATACAATAATTATTAAAAATTTCAAAATAAAAAAAGAAAATAATTGCATATATCAACAGTTTGACAAATTGACATCAGACGTTTACATAAAAGAGAACAAGTACATGTGGTCATAATCACAGGCCCGCTATTAACTTATATTAACATGAATCACAAAGCCTTTAAAAATCTTGCGTGCGTGAGACCCTAAAATACAAAAAAAAAAAAAAAAGAAAAGAAAGAAAGAAGTCAGCTCACTAGATTCAATAAATGCAGCTGCTGGGCAATGTGTGCTTCTGTCCAGACAATTTTCACATAAAATATGCTTTTAATGACTCCATTTATGACCAGTTGAATATTTTATTCTTTATTGACTCTGTATATGCTCCTGTTCTCTCTTTTTTTTAATTAATTTTATCATTCATCAAATGAAAACTGCAGCAGCTGTTTTTTTTAATTACAATTACTTAAAATGCATTTTTTTTATGCTTTTCTGACTTTTACTTTTCATATTCGATAAACAGGTGGATGTTTAAGAGATTTTTCATTAATATGAAAAATGTTTAATTTTTTTTTTACATTTCATCGTCGCAGTTAAATTTACTTTTTAAAAAATTTAATTTCTTATTATTATACATCCAAAGAAAAGATATATTTATCTCTAAGATAAATAATTATTTATTTGTTTCAAATAAATTTTTTTTGAGTTAAATAAAAATTTCATTTGCGCTAAATTAAATTTTTTGAGTTAAATAAAAATTTTATTTGCGCTAAATTAATTTTTTTTTGAGTTAAATAAAAATGTTATTTACGCTAAATAAATTTTTTTATTAAAAACAAATAAAATGTTATTGATGCTAAATAAATTTTTTTATTAAAAACAAATAAAATGTTATTATAGGCTTTGATACAAATATACTTATATTTTTTAAGGAATTAATCTTGCAGAACTAAAATTATTTTTTAATTTATTTACAGTCTACAACGACTTTTCTAAATCTGAATTAGTTAAAAATTAATTTCTTAGTAAAATCTTGACCGATTTTTTGCTTCAGCAATTATTAAAAAAGAACTAATTATTAGTAAAAAGTAACTAATGAAAAATAATTGAAAAAATAGTCAAATTTTACTAATTAAAGTAATTACGATAAATTTTAATTATTTTAAAATAATCTAAAAATGAATTTAATTAAACTGATAAAAAAAATTGATTTGATTCAAATAATCGTTTATTTTACTATTATCAAATAAATATTTATCTGCATTAAATAATTATTATTTAAGTCAATTAAATGGTATTTGTTTCAAATACAAAAATAATTGGTGCAAATACAATTTATTTAATTCAAATAAAAATTATTTGGTTCAAATTAAATATTTATTTGATAATAGACAAGTAATCAAGTATTTGAATCAACACGAAATGATATATTTATCTCATAGCCTAATAAATATTTATTTGATTCAAATAAATTTTTATTTGATTTAAATAAATTTTTAATTTGATTTAAATAAAAAAAAAAATTTTACGCCAAATAAATAGGCTAATAGACTGTAAGACAAATATACGTTTATTTAACTCAAATGTATTATATTTAGCTTAAATAAAACATTTCTCTAGGTGAAATAAATTTTTTTCATGTGCAAATTAGTTATTTTTAACGAATTCAAATTAAGAGAGTAAATAAAAAAAATAACAATGAGAAAAAATGTAACTGTATCAAATAATTTTAAACAAATTTAATTTCTATATTGTACATGATATTTAATTGAATTTCTATTTATAACCAAACTGCAATTTAACGAATCAATAAACAAATAAAACAACGAATAAATTTTTTTTTTAATCTCGAGTAAAATGAAATTTGTAAAATATGATTTCAGCCAGAGGAGCTAAACGCTATTGTGGGTAATGCATTTCGTATGGCGTACGTGGCCCAACTTCAACGACAACCTATTCTTCAGGACGTAATTTCGTCACGAACATCACCTCACTACCGCAAGGATAAACAAGATACTAGGACAACTTGGGTATATATACATATATATATATAGAACAAGTTTCACTTAATATTTGACCAATAAAAGTTACTGCGTCTCTCTCTCTATAGCTTCATCTTCTTCAAATCTAATCTCTTTTTATGGAACCTAAAAACCCCATATAGACAGCAAAAACTCCATTACTTATATATATTATTACCGCAATCGTCAATTTTATTGCCTCATTTACCAATTCATTTCAATTGAAATTGAAAATGGGACAAATTTTTTCATTAAAATCAATTACAATTTTATATAATATGTTTTCTCTGCGTCTATATGATTTATTATCTTCGTTAAGTTTTTAACATAAATTGCTCATTTAAATAATAATTCTGTATTGTATTTTCTATTTATATAAATAGTCTTCTGTTTTGGTCATTGAAATTTCTAATTTAAAATTCTAATTTGCTAAGTGACTGAATTCAGATAAATTGCTTTTTAAATTCGAATCACTTGAAAGTGAATTAGATCTCAAATATAAACTTTTACATTCGTTGAGAGATTTTTTCGAAATTTAAATTAAGTTTCCGTTAATTTACTTTTCTATTCTTTTTTTTTTTAACGTTTTTCAAATGCACTTAATTAAAGTTTTTTCCATGTTTATTTCATGTGGTTTACTAATAAAAATAACAACAATAATAATAGTAAATAGTAATAATAATATAATATATATTATATTATAATTATTGTTAATAATAATAATAATAATTTTATTTTGATTTATTTAAAATTCACAGCGAATTTAAATTTATAGGTAAATAAAAAAAATTTATAATTAAAATAATTTCTATTTTCATGAAATGTTTTTCAAGTAATGTTTTTTAGTCCCCTATTTTAGTCTTATTGTTTTAAAATACACGAGAAACCCCTTTAATTTTATTGTGTGTCCGGTTTTTCTTTTTTTTTGGGCAATTTATAAAAATGAGGAATGTTTGGACCATTATTTTGAAACCACAGTTTGTCTTTGGGAGTTAGAAACTTTACTGGGCGTGGTAGAGAAAGGGTTGGAGAAGAACGAAAGCCACTAATTTGAGGATAGCTAGTAGCTACAATGTGAATAATCCCCGTGGAACACGATTGCGTAACTTTAGCGCTGAATTAGCGCCAAATTAATGAACGTTTTCAACCGATCATTGTAGACCCTCCATTAAGTTCTGACTGAGATTCATTTAAAATATTCTCTATATATATATATAATTCAAATAATTAGCCTTTCTCACACTAAAACCATTCATTTAGCAAAATAATAATTATTTTAATTTACAAAAAATCGAAATAAATTAATTTCACTTGATGTCCAATACTATATGCGCGCATTACTAATGAAAATAATTTACTAATTATTTAACAACCATTTTACAACTACCAAAGGTGTACAAAACTCTAAGAAAGAGAAAATTTCGAACTAACACCAAAAAAAATATATTTTTAATTTGAAAAAAATTAAAATCCACAAGAAAAAATGATATGATTTTTTTTTATGAGGAATAAAATTAACATTTAAGTAGGACCCAGGGGAATGTGATCCAGTCAATTCGAATGGAATCGACTCTCGAGTGAGAAGTGCCTTCTGCCTCCTCATTCAACCACATCGAGGTCATCTGCGGTTTACGTTTTCTTTTACTGTTTAAAAAAAAAAAAATAATAAAAAATCTTAACTTTTACGTATCTCCAGTTTAATATTCATAAGCTTTGAAAGTCTATTTAAACTTCTCATTAGTAAAATTGCTACCTTTGCTCTGCCACATTTTTGTGGTATCAAAGTAGTTTATTATTATTATTTTTATTATTACTATTTTTATTATTACTATTTTTATTATTACTATTTTTATTACTTTTAATTATTTTTAATATTATTTTTAATATTATAATTATTCTTGTTGTATTAATTGAAAACGCATTAAATAACATGAATTTATATTTGTAATTGATTTTATTGGAATTTAATTTGTTTGTATACTTGATAAATTTTTATTAGAATACCCTTTGAAAAAATTAAAAAAGAAAATGTAAACGGGAAAAAAAAAGTTTTAATTGGAAATCATAATTGGCTTATTTTACTTTGGAAATAAACATTTTCTACTCAAGTTTTTTTTTTTTGCCTCTCTTGAGAGGGAGTTCGATTCATATAAATTCGTATTTGCCAATTATTATTGTATTTTTCTTATTAAAACTCAAAATTGCTTTTTTCTATAAAATTAAAAAAAAAAATTTAGGATTCGAATTACAAAAGAAACTTGTATTTTTGTTCAAAAAAAAAAATATATAAAATAATTTTCCATTAAGCACAATCGAAAGAAAAGAATTTTCAATTTAAAGCAATTTGGACTAATGCACTTTTGCCATTATACACTTGATTTTCGAGAATTTTTAGCAATACAACAGTTTTTTTTCCAGAATTTATTTTTTAAAAATGTAACAAAAATCAGAAATTTGTTAGAAAATTTCATAGTGATTTATTTTTTAGTATTTAATTAAATAGGATTTATATTTTTAATAAATTCCTGTTTAGAAATCTCTCAAAGGCAAAACAAAAAAAAGTCCAAAGAAGAAAAAATAGAGAAAATTTTTCGAAAAATTAATAGGATTATTTATTTGCAGAATAAACAATTAGAAGATGGTAGTATGAGCAATGTTAATACTGGAGGAGGAGGAGGTTGTAGGATTCCATTATCAATTTCGTGGCTGAAAAGTCAAACACCGTTGACGCCCACGTCCCGAATTGAAAGCGGTTCACTCGCAGCGGATATGAACGTTCAAGTCGACAGCGCCGGTTCACCTACGCTGAGACTCGTCAGCGTAAAGGTATGTACAATTATATATATACATATAACACTCTCTCAATTGGCGAAGAGCTAACAGACCCTACATTAACGCGGTCAAGACTAAGACGAAGACTAAAGCCACCTCAAATCATGCCAAGCGAATCTACTTTAATTAGAACCTATTCTAACTAACGAGCTTCCACTATAAACAGTGCAATATTACACCCTAAATTATTTACCATTTGAATAATATTCAATTATTAAATTGCAATTATAACGATCTCGTATATATATATTTACACCCAGAGAAATAATTTATTTGAGACAAGTAAAATTTAACTGAAGCAAATATTTGTCTCAAAGAATTAGAAATTATTAATTAATTTAACAATTTTTTTGTTTTAATATTTTGAATAAAAAAAATTTAGCACAAATAAAATTTTATTTAGCGCAAATTTATTTAATTCCAAAATTTATTTGATAGAAATAAATATTTGTCTCTCAAACTAATATATTCTGAGTGTATTAATTTAAAAAAAAAAAATTGCAATTAAACATAAATTTTACATTAAGTGTTTTGATAATATTTAAAAAAGTATTAAAAATGTTATTTTGTTATTTTTATAGTTGCATGAGTTTTGTTGGAGAATCTCCAAGTGTTTCAAAAAAAATATTGAAATTCAATAACTTTATTAAATAATAAAGTTAAAAAATAATGTTATTGTGAAAATTTTTACCAAAAATTATTCAATACTAATAGAGTAAAAAAAATAAAGAAACTATTTCCCAACATATTAATTTAGTTGAAAATTTTACCTTTGCCAGAAGAATTGGAACTGCACGATTGGAATCCTTCCAGTTTTCAAATGTCGAAAGCATTTCACTTCATTTCGAAATAAAATATTTGAATCAATAAAAAATTCCAAAAAAAAAATATTCAATACTTTAATTTTAAATAAAAACTATTTTTATCTACTATTTTTACACCTAGAGAAATGTTATATTTGCGTTTGTTTTCGAATAAAATTTATTTTTTTTTTCAAATAATAAAAAATTTAATTTGGCGCAAATAAAATTAATTTTTTTTTTTTTTTAAATAAAAATTTAATTTAACAGGAATAAAATTTTATTTGTGACAAATAAAATTTATTTGAAACAAATAAAATTTATTTAAAATAGATATTTATTTGGCTCTGAGACAAATATATTATTTCTCTGGATGTAAGAAATGCGATTCAAATTGATTTTAACTTTACATAATTTTAAGAAGACTATTTTTTCATCAAAGACGTGTGATTCAAATATTTTTTCACTCCCGCACTCATTGTAACTGAATACATATTTAATTTTTGCGAAAAAAAAATGTTTACAAAATTTTGAAAAGTTTTTTAAAATTACAAACTCTAATATTTAGTAAATTATTTATTAACGCGATTTAAGTTGACGAATTTTTAATTATAAAATTTTAAAAAGAAAAATTTTATTTTAAAATCGCGAACGTAAATTATTTATAAACGCGATTTAAGTTTACGAATTTTTATTTATAAATGTTTAAAAAGAAAAATTATTTTTTAAAATTGCATTCTGACTAATATTTAGGAAATAGTTTAGAAACGCGTTTTAAATTTACAAATTTTTATTTGCAAAATTTTAAAAAGAAAATTTATATTTTAAAATCGCGCACTGAGTTTAATATTTAAATAGTTTATAAACGCGATTTAAATTTTACGAATTTTTATTTTAAATCAAACTTTTAGAACCGTTAAAAAATCCCCATGACTTTATTATCCTTTTCTCCTCAAATAGCTCTGAAAACAGAAAAAAAAAAAAAATTTTTTTTTCATCTACTTTTCAGTAAAACGAGATATTTAAAAATAATAAATAAATAAATTTTAATTTTTGTATTTCATATAATTTGTTTTTAATTTTTTCAACTTACCATAATAAAAAATATCTTTTTTCCAAATAATCCTGTTTAGATCAGTAAGCATTCGGAGATCCCTTCTCTAGGTTATGATTCAAATTATCCACGATTTATCGTGAAAAATTTGCGAACATTACCATTCAAAAAGACCGAGCTTTTACTGATCCTCAACTTTATTCGTGAACAAGATCGAGATATATAGTTTATTCTTTGATGTACACGCAGGGACAGGATCTGAAAAAAAAAAAAAATTTTTTTAATTCTCCATGGAATAAAAATTAAAAAAAAAAACTTTTTAAAAAATATTTTTTGTAACTTCAAATTAAACCGAAACAGGAAAATTATTATTATTATTATTATTTATACTAATAGATGCTGATACTTCAAATTATAATTATTTTTTAAATAGACAAATTTTGAAAAATTTAAAAAATTTATAATATAAATAACATAACCTTTAATTTTATAATAATAATTTATAATATTAACCAAAATTGTGTCGCATTATTATTCACTATAAAATAATATTTAAAAATATTTTAAAAATTAAAATAATAAAGTTTCAAAGCATCCAGAAATGTTGTCACATAATCATTATATTCTTTATTATAAATAGTAACGGGAATTATTATTCGTATGACGACAAAAATTGCACTGAATGTGCGGAGAATTCCACACTTATTGGGATTTACAAAATTTGATGATTAAAAAAATATAACCTATAAATTTAACTAAAACTCTCTATAATAATAATAATAATTTTTCAAAATATTCAACAATGGCAAAAATGTAATTATTGTCACATAACCATAAAAATTCTTCATTTATTAAGAATATAAAAGAGCGGCGAATGCGAAGGGAGAATATACCCCGTCGATAATATATTTATTTTTTGCTAAATAGATAAAAATTGAAAAAACGAAACTCACCTTAATATATAGAGAATCCCGTGCTTTAATATAAGGTACCCTTTTTTTTCTTTTGCCCTTATCTTAATCTAACGTGATACACCACAAGCCATCGAGGAATCTGCAACAAAAAAAAAAAAAATGATGATTAACAATAAGCACGATGCAAGTTCACTATAGCCGCCATCTTGGAAAAATGTCAAAGCAAAATGCACGTATTTTCAATAATTTTCTTTATTTTTCGCAAATTTTAACACAAAATAAATCGACAATCAGACCTGTCAACCGATCTATTAACAATCAAGTTGCAGCAAATTCACTATAGCCGCCATCTTGGAAAAATGTCAAATTTCGCAAAATGCACATTTCCAATCATTTTTTTTTTTTATTTTTTGCAACTTTTAACACAAAATAATAAACGACACTATTTTTAGGCTATAGCTTTTTCGTAATATGACAATATTTGAACTCGATAATATGAAATTATTTGATTTTTCAACATTTTACAAGGTAATCAACCATGCCATTTATCAAGGCACACATATGGGGCGAATAAATTTTCAACTCATATTTCATCAACTAGTAATTAATTACGATGAATATTTTCATAGATTATTCATCCCATTGTCTTAATAAACAGCTGAAACTAAAATATTTTAGGAAAATACAAAAATAAATACCTTTCTTTTCGAGAGAAATGATGATGTGAAAAAGGACGTCAGACACGGATGGAGAATTTTTTTACACTAACAATTTTTAACGTTAGGTTCGAACTCCTAGCCTCTGATTGGCTAATTAAAAAAATCCTAATAAATAGGGAAAAAATGAAAATAATATTTAAATTTTCGATATATTTTCACTTTCATGGTTGTTATGATAAAATTTATATGACTATTGTATAATATATTAATAATAATTTGAGTAATTTATTATTTATTTATCACATTTCGTTAAAATTGTTAATCGAAATTTTTAGCAATTTTGTTGGTAACACTAACCTTTGCAACGGCATCTTCGCGCCAAAATTGTAGTAAGGGAAGTAAGCATTGTTGCCAACCTAAAATAAAAAAAAAATTTATACAATTAATAAAATAACAAATTCAAATGTTTAAATTGTAATTTTTAATAATTTCTTTTTAATTATTTTTCAAAACTCAATATATTTTGTACAATAAATAAAAAAATTATCATTATTTTATTATTATTGTAAATTATAACAATAAAATAAAATAGATATCAATTTTAATTCTAAAATATTTGCTCTAATTTTAATTTAATTTCAAATCCAAATTTATATTTTCAATTATTTTTTAAAACTCAATTTATGCAATAATTAAAAAAATTATCTTTAAAACAAAATTTTATTTTTTTCTATGTGTATTTCTGATGCCTTTTCCATTATTTTATTATTATTATAAATTATAATAATAATAAAATATAATAAATATAAATTTGAATGATAAAATATTAGCTTTAATTTTAATTTAATTTCAAAAAGAAATTTATAATTTAGATACATATCAAATTATAAATATGAAATATTTTAGTTTTTATAAATTAGAAAATTATTTATTAAAATTTATTAAATAATTGAAAAACAAATAATTAAATTATTAAATATTCTTAATATTTATAAAGAATTTTTATTTAAATTTCTGAATACTTTTTTTTTGAACAGTTAATAATTAAATATTAATTTTCAAAATAATTTCTCTATTGAGATAGAAAAGTGTATGTTTAAATGAATTTTATGAAAGTTACAGTGGAATGGGAAATTTAAATTAAACGTGAAATTAAAACAGTTTCGCATATACAAATAATTCTATTTAGTTGCTTCTGTAAAAAAAAAAATAAATAAAATAAATTTTCCCTCATAACTGTTGAGTGTAAAGAAAACGGAGTATATTTCAATTAGTAGCTCTTTCCGTAACACCAACATTCCACGGTTATATGAGGGGGATATATGAGGAATATCTACGGAATTCTCGACATTACCCCAGGCATCATTGGCATTCTCTGACAGGTGAAATTTAGTTCTGACAGAGACGTTTTTGAAAAATTGAAATCACAAATGTAGAAACGTTAAAACCAGAAGCTTTTGAAATTTAGATTACTTGTCTTTCAAATTGTCAAAAAAAAAAAAAATTCTAGACTTGGTTAATTTTTACATTTTTTTTTAAATATAACATTTCATAAAATATAAATTAAAAATATTTTTTTAAAATATAAAATATAAATTAGAAATATAATTAAAATGTAATTAAAATATATTTTATAAAATTATTTAAAAAATATTTTTAAATTATTTTTAGCTTCTACATTTTTTATTCATAATTTTCAAAGTATTTGTTGCAAAAAAATATTCAAAATACTGTATAATTGTAGTTTTTTTTTTTTAAATAAAAAAAATATATCTTACTTTTAATTGGAAAATTAGTTTTTTGGACAATTTTTCTGTTATTATTTTCGTTGCGATTGAATACGAAAATACAATATCGCGAATTTCAAAGATTCTCTTCAATTTTACAGTAACTGCCAATCATTGCAGTCAGAAAGCTGACACTCTCTGTAACCCTCGTCTTTGAATATTACTCGGGCTTATCAAGACATCCTTTATTCACAGGAGTCGTCTTCATCTTGAATTTCATATATTAGACATTTGATATTCTCAAAGTTGTGTATTTTTCAAAATTTTCATTTCAAACACAATTTTTTCTATTAAGTCCGAAATAAAAAAGTGATTTTCATTCATTTGGACAATTTTATAATTAGAAAAAAATTAAGAAAATTTTGCTTCTATTCCTGAAAACAAAAATACATTTTTCTTGAATTAAAATTTTTTCTAAAATTAAGAAAATATTTTTTTTTATTTTAAGATTCTGTTCAAAAATTTAATAATTAAACAGTAAAACCAAAATTGCATTTTTTTTAACGTTCAAGCATTTTAACAAATTTGATCATTGAAATTGAATCTGTTTCGAATTTTGTGTGAATCGGTTTAGTCAAAGGTTAAACGCAATGTCAACTAACTTTGCTTTAGATGCAAAAAACTCTGATAGCAAACAAACTCTCGTCAGGAATACCCTTGAAGCTTGAAGCCCACTCTTGATACAAGGGGACTTTAACATCGCTTGGCAAAACACTCTGATCCTAGAATGCTCAGATTTCTAGTTTTCGTCACACTCTTCTCCCTTTTTTTTTTTTTTTTTTGGAAAAATGAGAGACTCCAAGTTTCTTTAGTAAATGGGTCACATTGGACCTTCCTGCAAAAACGAAACAAATTTTATTGAAAGAAACTAAAGAAATAATTATTAAAAAAAAGTATTAATAAAGAAAATAAATTACTTACATAAAAAATTTTATTTTAGAAAAATATATTTTTTTTTGTTTCAGCCAACTTCAATACCGGACCTTCGACCAGTTCACAATTTTCCAAACATCCTAGGACCCTTCACAAATGCAAATGAGCCAAAGAGTACTTCGCAACAAAATAGTCCGAGTAGTAATGAAAGTAACTCGCCAACGGAACTCAATTCCTGTAAAAGATTAACGGACAAACCGCCGTTGATAAAACGACTGGCGATGGGTCTCACTGGCGGTAGAGATTTCATTGGATTTAACGGAGTCGAAGATAGTTGTCCTTTAGTCAACGATAATAGTAGAAATAAATCCCATTCAGGTGGCTACGTTAATGAGGCGATTATCGACTCCGAAGGTTCCAAATCATCATACAATAAATTAGCACCCTCAGAAAGTATCGACAATTCCATAAATGCCTCCATTACGGAAAAGAATTTCTGCACTGAAAACGAAAGGTGAAAAAAAAATTTTGAAAATTTTTTAATTTTTAATCAAATTATAAATAAGACAAATTTATAAATCTTAACATTAAAATTGTTATTTGAAAGAATTTTTTTTTTTCACTTTTTTTTGTATGCAACTAAGAAGAGATCTTAACGACTAGCTCGTAAATTTGAATTTTGATTTAATTACTAAACTTTTTAATTACCATGGAATTCTTGGCGGTGAAGCGTGTCTTCATAAACAAGGTTGAAGTTTTTATTTCATTGGAGATGAAGTGCCCTTTATTGACTAGCTCAATACGCTATGGGTTCGCGATATGTTTCATCGAAAAAAAAAAAAAAGAAAAAAAAAAAATGCAATTTATCTTCATGATCCACGGCTGATTGAACCACTCTTATAAATCTTGCTTCTGACCCTTGCGTCTTCCATTACTTGCAACCTCTACGTGGCTAGTCATACTTCAATAACGATGGAGAAAAAAATGTCACCACGATGCTAAATTATCCACTCCCAACTTATTTCGTCCCCTGTAGACAAAAAGAAAAAAATTTCATTAAACAGTTATTACGATTTCCAAGTGAATTTCATACATTTTTTGTTTTATATATAATGGCATCGTTAAATTTTTAATTAACTATCATTAAATTTTTAATAAAATTTATTATTGAAAAAAAAATTATTAAATTATTAAATAAATTTATTAAATTAAATAGCTATTAAAAGTTTCGAATTGTTTGATTTTAAAATTATTTACTATGAAATTTTTAATTTAGAAAATTATGTTTAATCATTTTAGAGTGGAACCCAGTTCACCTGGTTCGGAGACAGAAACGGAGTTACGATTAAAGAAAAATAAGTCACAATTAACTCCAAGTGTTTGTGGTCCTGTGGATGGAATTTTGCACAGAGTTACCTCAACACCACCTCCACTTCCTGAAAGAACCGATAGTCTTAATAATCGAAGTGAAGAGAGTGAATTGAGGAAAGCCCCTTGGTTTCAAGCGGGAATCCCTAGGTGATTATTTTTCAAAATTTTCAATTATTTTCTATTTTTAATAGAAAAAAAAATTTTTTTATTTATATTTTATTAGAAAAATTAAAAAATTAATTCTTTCTACCTATTTCAAAAGTAAATAATTTTCTGAAAAAAAAATTAGAGGAATTAATGTCTAACTGTAAATTTCTATAGTAATTAATTTTGAACAAGAAGTGGAATTATAATAATAGTGTAGAATTTTTTTTTTTTCGGGGTGGAGGAGTAGAAATGCTTTTGTAATTTAATGACTTCTCTTTATGATATAGGGAAATAACACTGGAGGTGTTGAACCAAGAGCCGGAAGGAGCATTCATGGTTCGTGAAAGCACGAGTAAACCCGGGTGTTTTGCCCTTTCCCTTCGTGTTCCACGGGAATTTCAACCAAGCGGTATAGCTCATTATCTCATTTTACGTACGAACAAAGGCTACAAAATCAAAGTGAGTTGATTCCATTAATTTTAACAAACACACCTTTCATTTTATTTCAAAACCCTTTTATTATTCCATTACTCTTTTATTAACGCATCATTAACTATTTACAAACCAATAATAATAAATATTATTTTTTTTTTTGGTTTTGAAAAAATTATTATTTAAATTACTTGGGGTTTTTTTTGTAATTTTGAAAATGAAAATTAAATTCATTTAGAGGAAATAAATTGTAAATGTAATTAGAAAACTGCAATTAAAAAAAAAAAATGAAAATAATTTTCTTTTGACTTTTGTTATAAATTTTTCAGTTACTTTAGTTTTTTTTGTAATTTTGTAATTGAAAATTAAATTAATATTAGAATCAAGAAATAAATTGTAAATGTAATTAGAAAACTGTAATTAAAAAATAAAAATGAAAATAATTTTCTTTTGACTTTTGTAATAAATTTTTCGGTTATTCTGCGTTTTTTGTAATTTTGTAATTGAAAATTAAATTAATATTTGAATTAATAAATAAATTGTAAATGTAATTAGAAAACTATAACCAAGAATTAAAAATAAGAATAATTTTCTTTTATGGCTGGTAATAAGTTTTTCGGTTATTTTTCTTTTTTGTAATTTTGCAATTGAAAATTAAATTAATATTAAAATCAAGAAATAAATTGTAAATGTAATTAGAAAACTGTAATTAAAAAACAAAAATGAAAATGATTTTCTTTTACGATTTTTGTAATAAATAAAATAAATAATAATAAAATATCTCCAGGAGAAATGTAATAAAAATTTTTTAAAAAATATTTTCAATTAATAAAATAGAAAAATAATTAATAAATTAAAATTACCCTTAATAATCCTGTAGTTTTAATAAATATTTGTTTCTAAACAACAATTTTTATTAAAATTATGTTTTAATCAAATTTCAGGGTTTCAAGAAGGAATTCTCGTCACTGCCAGCCCTAATCACGCATCATTCTGTCATGCCGGAACTTTTGCCATGTCCCTTATCCCTAAGTCGTTACAATCCAAATTTAGCGAATAGTAGCTCGAATAAAGACTTTGCCGATATTGATTTAGATCCAGATTATAATTCCCTTGCAGATTTTCGTAAGACAATGGCCAATCTAAGCGTTTAATGTTCCTTTAAAAATTTTGGCATAATAAACAAAATTCAGTGAAAAATGTTCTTCAAATTTTCTCGAATTTTTTTTTTTAGTTTATTTCTTTTGTGTCTTCTTCTGTGCTCATTGAAATATTCTGCAAAAAAAATTTTAAGTAAATTACAATTCAATAAAACTGTAAATACAAAGCTTTTTCAATGAAAATTAAAATAGAAAAATATTTGAAGAAAAAAAATTGAGAAAATAATTTTCTTTTTTTTTTTTTTCAACGAGAAAAATTGACATTATTTCACTGTTTTGGAATTTCCCTTGCAGTTTACATTTTAAAAGAAACAACGAGTGAATAAATAAATGTTTCAAAGAAATGAAACTGCGTTAGATTTAGCAATCTCGAAGCATTTAAACCTTCTTAAGTACCTACTGTAAACAGCGCGATCTTATAAAAACGTCATCGCTTCACGAAGAGCTCTCTATTTAAGCTTAACGAATTGCATTACTATCACTAAAACACCAGCATCTTGACAACTTTCATTTTCAAAAGAGTAAAAGATATATTGTGTCTTAAATTCTGCAAAGTCATTTCGCTTATTTATTTTTATATTTAAAAATATCACTCGTTTCGCAGACTTCGTGGAAAAAAAGACACATTATTTTACCTCTTTTTTTATATTTAACAAAAAAAAGACAAGTGAATGAAAAAAAAAACATATATTTTTTTAAATTAAAAATGTTTTATTGTTAAAAATTTATTATTTGTTAAATATTTAAGGCATCTGAATTATTTCCAATTTTTGTTGAATTTAAAAAAAAAAAAATTTGAATCAATTCAAAGCCTCTATTTTAATTATTAGAAATTAAAAAAATTCATTGACTCATCTTTTTTTTTTCTCAAAAATTCATTGAAAAGTTGCTCTTGATATACAAATTTTCTCAAGCTTTATGAGACTCTGTACTTGAAAATTGAATGTTACGACTAGAAAGAAAGAGAGAATAAATATGTGCAATATGTGAAAAAAAAAAAAAAACATTTTCTATGAAGCGATAAAAATTTATAATTCTGACAATTGAAATTGTAGTCTAGTCTTTGTAACTCGTGTTAATAAATATATCACGAGATTGAATCAAAATTGTATAGTGTTGCGATTAGTGTTATTAATGGAAAAAGAAAATCGATTAAATTAGAAAGAAAAAAGAAATATTTAAACTTTTTTTTATATTGGCTTTAGATAAACGTTAAAAAGAAATTTAATTTAGCCAAAAAAACCTAATATGAAAATTTTTCGATTTAATTTAATAAAAAAAAAAAAAAAAAATGTTAATGGCTAATTGCCAAAGAATTGTCGATTCATCTCTTTTAATGTTATTTGTAAATCTATTATGAAAGTGATAAAAATTACCTGAATCTATTTTATCTTTTGATCGACGTTTTAAACGCCTTTTTTTGTTAACTAAATATTTTAATTTTCTTCTCGAAATAAATTGTTATTAACTGAAAGTTTAAAAAAATGTTTGTTAATTGCAAATAAATAATTGAAGAGCAAAAAAAAAAAAGAATTTAGTTAATTTAATTTTGAATTCAATTAACTAGTTAAATGATTTGCAAAGTTTGATGTTTTGTTCTTGTTAATTGCAAATTAGAGAAAATAATTTAGATTTGCCTGTATGTGGTGGAGTTTAAACGTCAGATGAGTGTATTTATTGTTTTCGAGACGAAATTGAAAATAAGCCCAAACACAAGTTTAGCCTTTGCAATGGAATATAATTTGCTTATAAAATTGTAATCGAGCTACTTTTTATGGTGTTTGCAAGTAGGTTTCCTTTTGAAATTTTGTGCGCGTACTTCTGATCTATTATGCTACACATTGTCTGGAAATAAAAGAAATGAGAGAAAGCGAGAGAGAGAGAGAGAGAAGAGACAGTGATTAATTAAAATTTTAATCACGTCTTTAAATATTGTAAAGTTACATTTTAGTATTAATTATTGTTTGTTAAATATTTATTGGGAAATAAAGAATTTCGTGATACCTGAAATTTTCATTGAACCCAAATTTTCTGATATAATTTTTCGACTCCCTTATTCATCATCATTTAAATAGAAGTATAATTTTGTAATTTAATATTTATTATTATAAACAATTATCGAAATTAAAATTCGAATAACAGAAAAATTCATTTGCTAAATTATTTTTATGTCTAGGTAAGAATTCACATTTTTTAACGTCGAGTAATTTTTCAACGAGTTCTTTCATAATTGCACCTGTAAAAAAATAATAAATATACAAAATTTAAAATAATTTTAAAAAAAGGAAATTTTTATTTATAATTTTATTACCTGTGCAGATTATAATTTTTTCTTTTGCTAACGATTTTATTGTTGATGCAGTTTTTGTTAAACATTCATCAGATAAAAAAGGTGGATCTGCTATTACTAAATCGTAATTTTCCTTTAATTCTGAAGGAAAATTTAAGGGATTGTTGTAATCATAATTGACAAAATCTGAACCAAATGCGCTAAAACGTTCGTCAAATTCAAAAATTGTCACTGAAATAAAAAAAAAATAATTAATAATTAATTCTATCGTATATTTATATTTTATTAATATGAAAAATCTTACCTTCTCTATTACCAGAAACTTTTTTAATACTTTTATATAAAGTTGGACACGAGATTAAAGCAATTTTTCCATTATCTTGTGTACAATTTATTGCTCCTTTTGTTAATTTATCAGTTGTTTCATCGTCATACCAAAATTGACTCAATTGCTGTAGTAAATTAATTATAATTAAAAAATGTTTCTTTAATTCTAATTGTTCAAAAATATACATTTTTTTGCTTACAAAATTAACTTTTTGCATTACTACATCAAAAGTTTGTTTGAATCAAATTTTTAAAAATAATCATTCCAGTTGAATGTTAGTGTATTATCAACTTATTTATTTAGAAAAAGAAGAAGTAAACATGTATTTTACATTTTTTACTTTAGAATAGAATTAAATTTTGGAAATATTTATAATTACCCAATTTTCATCAAACAAAACTTCGTTGCTCATTGAACATTTTTGTAATTTTTCTCTCTCTTCTCTTTCCGAGTAAAATTCTTGAAGAGCTGCTAGTGTTGAAGGACATAAACTAATCTCCTCATCATCATCAATTACATTTAAATCATTCATTGTATAAAAATAAATTAATATCTAAAAATTTAAACGATTTAAACAAAATTAAACAATCACAAACATTTTTAAAAGTGAGGTTAGATTGTCACGTGTGAACGACAACGAATCGAGAAAATCGAGAATAATCGAAAGTCAGGGTTGGGAAACAAAATATGCGCGCCCTCGTGTTGATTGTGTGAACTATATTTCTTTTTTGAAAACAGAAGTTTCCTGTCTTGGTTTAATTTATTCATTGATATAAAAAGTGAAGGCAATTTTGTGTTCGTGTGTATTCATGTGTAATGTAATATTGTGATATTGCAAAATGGCTGCTAGAATTTGTTCAACGGAAGTTGAATTTGCTTAGGTGTACTAGAAAATACTTTTAATTGAATTTTTTCATGGGTGAGGAGGTAAGTTTCACGATAATCCTCCCTTTTTTAGTATTTAAAAATTTATAATAAAGGTTAGGAGTTTGATAATAATATTGAAAAATGTATTTTTACACGCCGGGCTTTTTTGGGTGATATTATGTTTCATCTTTTCTTCTATTTAGGAATCGAAACTTTCAATATTGTCTTTACTGTGTGTGATATTCTTGTTTATTGGTAAATTTTGTGTTATTCAATTTTTTGTATAATCATTTCCATTTGAACAGAATGAAATTGAAAACACATTTTAGTATAGCCATTTTTAAAATGAAATCGATCAAACCTTATCCTGTGCTTCTACTCTTCCTCTATCCATCGAAAAGTTTCGAAAAAAACTTAAACGAAAAAAAAAAAAATCTTTTTCAAGTTAAATCTTTACCTAGCAATATTTTTTAAAAAGTTTTGTCTATAAAAATAATTTTTCATTTTAAATATTAACAATTTGATTCATTAATTTGTAAAATAGTTTTAATATATATAGTTTTTTTTTGTCATAATTCGATATTATTTTGTTTTGTCGTTTCTATTATCGGTAAATAATAATTAAAACTATGGTGTAAAAATGCAAAGTTAAATTCTTAACTTTGCACCAAGCGAATGTAAGTTTTGTTTTTGTGACATTAGTGTTTTTTGCGGAGACTGACATTATTTAAATAACTACGTTCAATTGAGTGGTAAGTAGCTGGAGAAATGTGGTTTATTTCCAGCCGTCTTTTTAAGGTACAATTTGTATCTTGTTTCATTTCTTTCTCTAATTAAAAAAAAAAAAAAAAAAAAAAAAAAAAAAAATATTTCAAACATTTAGAAATATTTAAATACTAATGATGTAATACAATATTGTTTTCTCATAGAGAAAACTTAAGTTTAGTTTTCTAATAAAAACATATCAAGTTAAAAGAACATTGTTCCAAGATGTTAGTGATTTTGTTTGATTTTTGTGGTTAGAAATATCCTTAAATAATTAGTAAAATTTACAGTGTTGTAAATTTTAAAGATTACATAATTTTTTTTTTCTAATTTTCTGTTTTATGAAATGGTAAGTAAGTAGAAACTTGTGGTTAAGTCCGTTATCAGCGTTTTTTTTTAAAAAAAAAAAAGAATCCCGAGTCGAATAATTAATTTCTTTTTTCTGGAAACTTACCTGAATTGTATTTTTTTACAGATTAGATTGTGAGAGAATTAAGGATTCAAAATGCAGAACTTTGATGATCTTGATATTGAGGGAAGAAATCCTAGCCATCAGTCTGAAGAAGAAAGAGAAAAGGTAAAACAAGACAATAAATTTTGTTTTAATATTATATTTTTTCTAAAAAAAGTCTTTCAATTTTAAATTTGATTAGAAAAAAAAAAAATTTTTTTTAAAATAATTTTTCACGAGTCTACAAAAATATTTACCTGAATTTTCTCGAAATTTTACTAAACTTTGTATTAATTAATTTTCATTTTTTTTTTTAATTAGTGCCTAATTAGATAATTAATTTTTTATAAATCTTTACTTACTTGCAGGTGAATTTTTTCTTCGCTCTCTTTTCAGCAAACATTTTTTTTTTTTTTTTAAATTAACTTTTATTTAATCGATTAAATTATCCATGTATGATATATAAAAAAATTTTGAGAATATTTGTTATTGATAATTTTTTCAAAATACAAATTTTACCTTTTCTCAATTATTGATAATTACGGAGAGAGAAAAAAACGTGTCAGTGTATTTTTTTTTAAAAAAAAAAGTGAAATATTGAATTTTAATTTCTATGTTGTGAATATAAGTGGAATAAAAAAAATTTTCCGGATGACAACAATAGTTTTCACCACTTTGCAGTAAGTTTATTTGAAAATAATGACTTTCAATTGGCATTATTTTCTACTCGAATTAGGGTAAAGATTCAAATTTTTTTAATTTTTTATGTAAGAGGAAAATTTATCCCAAAAAGAAATAAAAGTTTAAAAAAGCTGACAGGTTTTAATTTACTGAATGTTACTATTTTTTAATTTTCAAATTTTCTACTTTTATTGTAAAACGTATTAACGGAGATAAATTTTGATTTTCTTTTTGAAAATAAAAATTTTTAATTGTTTTCCTCTTTTTTTTTTCTACAGGAGGAACATGATCGAAAGCGACTAATGAGAACGAGTGTGACGGCCGAGGATGGAACTTTAAGACCAGTTTATTCGGAAACAGAAGACGGTGATATTTGGTGTCATATTTGTAATGTAGCTCTATTTGGAGCTCACAAATTACTCAGTCATAATATTTGCAATCGTCATAAAATCAAATTAGACGAATGGCCATATCCTGTTTTATTATGGTCGAAAAAATCTGATACAGTGAGTAAAAATGTGGTTAAACCTAATCCATCATCATTAGCGTCTGGTGAGCCATTACCGCCAGGAATGGAGGATCAAATTGTCAGGAACACAAGTATTCAGGTCAGTTTGGATCGTCATCGTAGTTCGCCTCTTGTTGGTTTAGAATATCTACTTGAATTGGTAGATAACGACAGTTGTGAGCCAAGTTACACATGTGTTTTGTGCGATAAACGAGGAGATCCAAGAACAGTGATGGCCCATATCACAAGTTACAATCATCGAATGGCGTATTTGAATAGACATTTTCCTACAATTTCGCGGGCAATCATGGAATTGCCTCGTACCCCGAACTATAAACGCGGAGCGAATGAGATTTTGGTGTTAGTTGCAAAAAAAATTGAAGAACAATTGGGTAGATTGCAACCGCAATTGGTGGACAAAGGTCAATTTGAAAAGAACAAAATGCAGTTTATTAAAAAAGTCTATCAGGATTATCACTTTAGGTAAGTTTAACTCAATTTAAAAAAAAAAAAATAATAATTTATTTTACATGCGATTTGATTTATATACGGTAATATTTTATTTATCGTTGGTCGTTTCACGTGCAGAGAAACGCCCGAGTTTACGTTAATGGAAATTTACGATGTGCGATGGGTGACGAATTTTGAAGAGAAGATGGCAGAAGTTTTGAATGAAGCAAAAAAAGGTGAGTATTATTTGAATTTGAAATAATTAATTTTTCTTATTTAGTGAGTGTTGTGTGAAATATTTGTTTTTTTTTTTTGTCCCCCTAAAAGAAGAAGCAACAATTGAAGATAATGTAGAACAGGAGAAATTAAAGGAAATGGAAAAAGAAAAAGAATTGGAGAGGGAAAGAGAAAAGGAAAAGGAGAAAGAGAAAGAAAAACTCAAGGACAAGGAGAAGGAGAGAGAAAAAAGAAGAGAAAGCTACAGGGATGGAAAGGAGAGAGATTCTAAAAAACGGGAATCAAGGTCTGACTACAAGGATACAAAGTAATATAGTTTCTTTTCTAGTTTAATATTTATGTAAATTTTGTTCAAGGCTCGATAATATTTTCTTCTTTTATTCTAGGAATTACAAAATTCGGATTTTGACCAAGGACAAATTAAATAAAAGATCGGAGAAATCGCCACTTAAAGATAAATCGAATAAGCCAGACGATTTAAAATCTCTATCATCGTTGTCGAGTATTTCGAGTAGTCCATCGCCAGTTCGTTCGAGATCTCGTGAACGTAGTCGCGGTAGAACAAATCAATTAGACAAAGGTTATAATAAATCTCGTCGCGGTAATCGACGTCGATCGCGTTCACGTTCCGTGGAATTAGTTCGAGAGCGCGATAAATGGGACAAGTACAAAGAGCAAATTCGCCGTGCCGAAGAGACACTTGAGAGAGCATTGAAATTTCATGAGAAAAATCCTGAGAAACATCCCGCCTATCCTGATGAGTGGAAGAAATTTTGGAATCGTAGATACAAAGAACTTCAATCAGAGGGTAAAGATCCAAGTAAACATGACTTTAAACCAGAATGGATTGAATTTTGGAATAAAAGAATGCGAGAACTTCACAATGAGCAGGTAAATCAGCGCAAGGAGGAAATTCGTAAGAGACTCGAACTTCCAGAAGAAAAACCACCAGCGGAGAAAGTCACTGTGTCGAGGAAAAAGGAAAGATCACCGAGTCCTAAGCGACGACATCAAGAAAGTGATGATGAAGTCGAATATGTGGGGACAATGAAAATCAGACCCGATTTTCAT
This sequence comes from Leptopilina boulardi, assembly GCF_019393585.1. NCBI lineage: Eukaryota > Metazoa > Arthropoda > Insecta > Hymenoptera > Figitidae > Leptopilina > Leptopilina boulardi. Next base: position 3,234,985 of record NW_026137943.1, on the reverse strand, counting down.
GATCGTTACGATATTCTCAGGGAGAGGGAGAGAGAACGAGAGCGTGAACGCGAGAGAGAAAGAGAACGTGAAAGGGATCGTGAACGTGAAAAAGATCGCGAGAGAGAAAGAGAACGCGTAAGAGAAAGGGATTTGGACAGAGATCGAGATTACTATCTCCCTTATTCGCGAGGCCGCGGTTATCGTCCACCAGCAATTCCACCTTACTATGGACCACCTAGAATCGCAACCACCAGACCCAGATATCATTCCACTCCTTATCCACCTGAAAAATCTCCCAGTCCCGTCAAAGAGGAAATTCTCAGTGAAGATCTCGAAATTGTTGGACTTCTACGTCTTCTCACGGCTCTTGAGGGTCAATTAGGTTCCCTAGGTCCGAAAATTGTTTCCCTTCTTTCAAAAGCATTGGCTGCGGAAAAATCGAAACCAAACTCCGCCGAAGAATTACTCTACGATGAAGAAGTGAGCGTAATGTTTGAAACTGTCAAAGAAAAATTAAAAGGTCAATTATTCGCGGGAATGATCGAGAAAATGGCAATTGCACCAACTAAAACAGCAATTCAAAATATCGCTCAACTTTTGCACAAGGCAACTGAGAACAAGAAAAAAATGGAAGAGGAAAAGAAGAAACAAAAAGAACTCCTGGAACTCTCAAAATCAATGAATGTTTTTAATAGAACATATCCACGACTAACAGATATTCAAACAAAATCAGAACCCATGAGTGTTCCCGGAGTTGGTGCTATTGACAAAGTTGCAATTGCGCAACAAATCGCCGCAGCATTAGTCGCTCAAGGTAGATCAAACGTCTCACAAGAAGAACTCGAAACATTAATCAATGCCGTTGTTGGAATGGCTGAAGCTTCAAAACAAAGCAATAAAACCGTAACCACCGCCGATTTTGTCAAAGGTTTAACAGCTACCGATTCACCTGTCCAAGAATCACCTCCACCACCACCACCACCACGTGCTCCCAGTCCTATTCCAATCAAGAAACCCGTTGAAAAAACCGTTGAGTCACAAGCAAAAAAAATGGAAAGTTTATCAGACGAGGATCTTAAAGCTTTATTGCAAAATTTCAAAGAATTAGGAACTGAGGAACAACATGGTCTTATTAGCTTTCTAAAAAAACTCGAAGCCACTGATCTCGCTCGAGTTGAAAAACTTCGAGCCTATGTGAATCTTGGAGCACCAACAAAACCAAAAGAAAAAAGTCTCACACCAGATGTTGAAACAAAAACTCGTCGTAGCATTTCACCATTTTCAACACGTAAAGGAAATCAAAATCCAACTGACGATGAAAATAAATGGAAACCAAAATTGGATATGTTTGCCGCTGATGAGGAAACAAAAAATGATGAGAAGAAAAAACTTGAATTCTCCGATGATGATGACGATGATTATACATTTGAGGATATTTATAAAGCAGCTGACAAAAATGTTAATGAAAATCAAAAAGCAAAGGACTCAAGATCACGATCAAATTCACCGAGATCGTGGTCAAATCCAAGATCAAGATCAAGATCAAGAACGCCTATTAAAGTGAAAGAATCAATTAAAACAAGTGATCCAAATGCAATTTTAAATGAAACAAAACGATTAATTGCAAATATTATGGGCGATTTACCGAATAAATATACATCGCATATGTCATCAAATAATGATGGACAACAATCATCACATTCAAATATTGGAAAAAATGATGACGGTCCTTATAAACAAAATTATGGACGTAATTTGTCACAAGTTAATTCAATGAGCGGTCCTCCACCTATTAATAATCCACCGAGTAATTATCCTCCAATGAATCAATTTTCAAATTATCCACCACAATCATCGATGTTTAATTCAAATCAAGGTTATATGAATAATGGTTATAGTAATTATAATCAAGGTTTTCCTCCAAATCCGAGCCAATTCGGTGGTGGTGGTGGAGGCGGCGGTGGAGGTGGTGGTGGTGGTCCCCCTAGTCAGTATTCGCAACCTCCCTATGGACAAAATCAATTTTCCGGACCACCTGGAATAGGACCACCACCAGGTTATCCTCCTCAACAATTTAACAATTATCCACAGCAACAGCGATTTTATTAATTTTTCAGTGACATTATTACAAAGGGGGCTGTGAATTTGGAGAATTTCGCAAATTGACATAAAAATATGTGAGTACATTTCGGTTTTCTAATAACTTGTAATTTTTCTTATTTTTAATGGTTACAAACAAATTTTTTTAATTTGTAACCTTTTTAAAATTAAATCTACAAGTTATTTTTATCCATCGTGATTTGTAAGATTCTTATAATTTTTTTTTTCAAAATTATCAAAAATATTTAAAATGAAATTTGTAGGAAGAAAATTGAAATTTTTTTTTTTTTTGAAGATGTTGCATGTATTCGGAAAAATTAGAAAATTATGTTTAAAGTAATTTGAAATATTTTTTTGTAGTTATATTATTAATATTTTTATACTTAAATTGTATGAGACAAAAATTTTCAAATCTTATTTCAGAATTGTGAATGAAATTAAAAGCAAAAAAAAAAAAAAAAGAAATTATCAATATAATTATGCTAATGGCATTGTAGTTATTATATTATAACTAGTTTTATGTTATTTAAAAAAAAATTACACGTTTTGAACTTTAATTGGATCAATTCAATTTTTGTATAATTTTTCTGTTAAATTATTTGCGACATTTTCTATTTTTGCGAAAATCAATCTTTTCTCACGAATTAAAATTTGATTTCTGTCTCTTTTTTTTGTTATTTAACACCTCCCTTACAATAAAGAAATGTATAAGAATTGAGAAGAAAAACAAAAAAAAAAAAAAATAATTACAAACTTTTACACTAATTTTAAGAGTGGATTTTACACATTTTCACTTATGAACGATTGTATGAAAGAATGTGATTTCTTTAAGCGACTTAGAATGTAAGTCTTTTTTTTTTTTCTTAATTTTACGAAAATTATAATTGTGTAACTTTTTCGTTTTTTATTTAGTCAAAAAAGTATCCTTCAAATGATTATAAAAAAAAAAAAAAAAAAATTGTAAACGTTCTATTTTCACATAATTATTGTTTCAGATTTGAAATGTAATTAGAATTATTTAGTGTGTATAAATAAATTAATAAATATAAATAAAACAATGAGAATCGGATCATTATGAAAAATATTCAATTATATTAAATTCTGCAATTTTTTTTTTTGGTATTTTCTCTTAGTTTTTTCATTCTAAAAATAAAATTTATATTTTAAAAAATATATCAATATATAATTAGATTTAATTAAAAAAAAATTCATTTTCAACATAATAAAAAAAAGTGTAATGTTAAAACATAAATTTATTTATTAAACGATATTTAATTTGAAATTCATACTTTAAAAATGACATTTTTACAATATTGCGTCTACTTTTAAAAAAAAGCACAATAGATAATAATATTTAGATTACAATTTGATTTCTCATTTTGTGTGCCATTAATTTTCTTTAATATATTAAAGTCGAGCTTATAACAATTTATAGCGTTTTTTAAATAATAAAAATATCTAGCAATCGACAAAAATATTTGTTCAAAAAAAAAATTAAATCATACGTTTATTTAAGAAAAATTCTCAAAATTCAATTAATAAAAAAAATAATTAAATTTTTTTTACATAGTGATTTGAAAGACTTTGTTTTTGAAAATAATATTAAATTATTAATTTTTATTTTCAAAAATGCTGTTATTTTTTTTGCTTTCAATTTAATCGAATTTTATTTTCGTTGAAGGATTCAAGTTAATTGCTTTAAATATTTTATTGCTGTGATCAATGTATAGGTTACATTTATTTGATTAAAATTTACATTAGAAAAAATTTTCAAACATAACGATTAATTTATCTTACTACATCAATTTTTTGTATATAATTTTTAATTTTAAAGCAGTAAAATATGAAAATTAAATATAATGAGTCTTTCACAACCACTGTGCTTATAATTTTGTGGTCGAATTAACTAAATTGATAAATCCAGAAAAAAAAATGCTTTTTTTTCATGAAAGTAAAATATCTACTTAGTTTATTTCAACATTTACGTTTTTTTTTTGCGGTATTTGACACCAAACATCTAAGCATGTTGACTAGAAAGTTAACGTTTTCAGTCTAAATAATCATTCATCGCGTTTATCACAAAAAAAAAAATGGAAACTTGTCTAAAATGAAAAAATTCATGTCTATTCATTATTTACAAAAGAGTTTCGTTTCTTAGTGAGAGAAGTGTGGCAAAGTACTGTGCTAACTATTTGGGTACTAATCCTCTAGTCTTTGGATAAATTTGAGCTGACATTTGTTGATAAACTGGCGTCGGAATTTGTTGCATTTTACCAACGCTCTTAGGCCGAATTCGTGATGCCGATTGTAGACGTGATTTTGATCTTAATTTAACATTCGATGCGTCAACATCAATGTCACCTTCATCGCGTAATGCTTCTTCTAAAACAGCTTGAATTGTTGGAGCAATTGCTGGTCCTTGATAATCCAATGTTGTTCTTGCAGGCATATCGAGTTCTAAATTCAAAATATTTTCCCCAGCGTAACGATGTCCACGTCCCATTGCCAGAGCAAGTTTCGCTTGTTCAGTGACGGGTCGCCTACCGCCAGGAATCGAAATTGGACGTTTAATTAATTCAACACTCGATGGTTCTGGATCTTTTAAAACCCAACAATCCTCATCCTCGTCAAAACGAACTCTTGACAAAATTTTATGTTTCTCTTCAACTGGAATAAAATTATCAATCACAAGATATTTGAGTTTCAATTCCTTCATTAATTCATGTTGCGTTTGCTCAAGATCACGTCTATCTCGATTATATTCATTTGTCACATCATCGAGATCCTGTTTCAAACCTTGTAATTTAGCAAAACATTTTCTCAATTTTCGTGATTTAACATCAACTTCCTGTTGAAGAGTTGTGTACGTTTCTTTAACACCCATTGTCGTCAATTCCTCATCCTCGAGTTTTTGTTGCATTTCAACTTCACGTTTCTTTCGCTCTGCAATTTCAACAGCACGTTGCTCCAAAGCTCTCTGTTGTTCATTTGTATGATCAATAATATTCTTTCCACCACACAGCATTTTACTCTCGAGATCCTTAATTCTCAATACCAAATTCTCCGTCTCTTGTTTCTCCGCCTTCAATTGTTCCGATATTTGTTTCTTATCAGCTTCCTTATTATCATCCCTACTGTCCTCAGTCTCTGATTCAGAATCAATAACATCCTCTCTTTTTTTCCTCGATATTTTCTTCTTTTTTCGCTGAACCACAGTTCCCTTTTGAGCAAGCTTCTCCTTCAATCGACTAATCTCCTCCTGATATTGTCTCAATAATGCATCCTTTGCATCCTCATTTATTCGCGGTTTATTCTTAATATTCTTCGCTCGATTCGCATAACGTAATGTAGTTAACGTCTCATCGTAATTATAACTCGCCGGTCCAATATTCGCAACCATTATTGTTTTCGAATTACCACCCAATGAATCCTGAAGCAATCGTGTCAATTTTGAATCTCTATAGGGCACATGCGTTGTTTTTCCATCGACAAGCGCCGAAATTACATTTCCCAATGCCGATAAACTTAAATTTATTTTACTCGCCTCCTTTAATCTCTCGCCAGATGATCCAGTTTTACTTTGTCTTTCACTCCCCGCCAAATCAACAAGATTCAATCGTCCCACACGAATTCCACCATTATCGGCCAATGAACCCATTTCAATTGTTATCATAAAAATAGCATGCGATCTCGAACTATGTTCATTCATATTTGTCGCACCAATTGTCCTATTTTGATTGCCCGTATTCATTAAATATTGAATTTCCGCTGCACTCTTGCAAACAGCCGACGAGAGATCTTTAACAAAAATTCCCGTATCCGGTCGCTCTTTTAATTCAAATCTCAAACTTTGATCGGCGTGTAATAAATCACGAATTTCCTCTTGATAAATCTCTAAATAACTTGCTCTCACTAAATATTGCATATTTTCAGAACGGCTAATATGACTGAAAATATGTTCAAACGAACGTGGTATTATACCACGTTTTTTTATCTCCAATTTTGAACCCTCCATTGTATAGGTTTTACCAGTGCCAGTTTGTCCATAGGCAAATATTGTTCCATTAAAACCATCGAGAACTGACGATACCAATGGTCTCACTGTTTCCTCATAAAGATCCTGTTGACTTGATTGTCCATCGTAAACTGCATCGAATGTAAAAACTTTGACATTATCACGTGATGGATCTTCACGTGGATTACGTATTTCAACAACACCACGTGATGGTACAACATCGACAACACGTGAAAAACCACGATTACTTTCTTTTTCATCCATTGGACGACAACGAACAACAACTTGAACGCATTGGGTACCACCATCGGATGATATCAACGATCTTGATACTCTTTTTTTCGAGATTTTCAACTGATTGTCACTTTTCTCCATTGTTGACACGTTATTTTCCTAGAAAAAATATTTTAATATTATTAAGATAAATATTTTATGATTTTAATTTTTATTTTAGAATTTTGTGAATTTTAAATTTTACAAATTATCAAAATTGACGTAAAGAAAAAAAAAATATTGATTTTTCTTAGTAAATATTGATAGTAAGTTACTTTCTTTTTTTCATAAGTTTAAACAATAAATTATTATTTACTCAAATTATAGAGAAAAATTCAAATCAATATAAAGGAGAAAAATATTGTAAAGTAATATAAAATAGCAAATTAAATTCATAAAATGAAATTTTATGTGTCTATTTCTAGAAAAAAAAATTTCCAATATTTACAGGTTTTTCAGAATTTCTAATTTTTTTTCCAGGTTTTCAGATTAGATTAATTTGCTTAATTTTATTTATTTTTTTTGTTTAAAGATCAAATTAACTTTTTTTTAGTAATCAGACCTCGGATTATACGATTTTTTCGACTTATTTTAATGAAATGCGACTTTTTTGACTTTTTTTTAAAAATATTTTAGCAACATTTTTAAACAAAATACGTGTTTTTTTAGTATACAATGCAGATCTTCTGTATTTCAATTATTTAACAAATTTTTCACTAAATTAATTATTTTTAATAATTTCAATGAAACTCATAATTATTTATGTAGAATATAAATGAACATAAAATTTATTATTATTATTATTTATTATTTATTTTTATTATTATTTATTTATTTATTCAATTATCTTACAATTATTTTTCAATTAAAATTTTTATGAAATTTTTATAATTATTTATAATTTAAAAAAAAACAAATAAGCAAATAAAAATACAAAAAAAAAATTTTAATTCAAAATCACTTGAAATTTAATTATTTGCAAAAATGTCAATTATTTTTAATAATTTTTATAATATTCTTCGAAAATTCAATTATCTGAAAGCATTTTTTAATTAAAAACTTTTGGAATTCAATTTTTGTATGTGATTTTAAATAAATTCTTCATCAACAGAAATCACTAAAAATGATTATAAATAAATATTTAAATTTTAATACAATCTTTTGAAATTCAATTATTTTCAAAAATTTCAATTTAAAAGCTTTTAAAATTTAATTATTTCTACAATTTTTTGAAATTTAATAATTTCAATTATAATTCTCCAGAAATTTCAATTATTTTTAATATTATTTTTATAATATTCTTCGAAAATTGAACTTTCTGAAAGCATTTTTCAATTAAAAACTTTTGGAATTCAATGTTTGTATGTGATTTCTAATAAATTGAAGAAAAAAAATTTTTAAGTAACAGAAATCATGGAAAATTTTAAATTATAAATCTTTAAAAATTCAATTACTTTTAAAAAATATTATATCTAAAATTATTTAATAAATTATTTTTATTTTTGTAAAATTTAATTATTGTCTAAAAATTAATAAAATCTTTTGAAATTCAATTACTTTTAAAAATTTCATCTTAACTCTTCCAAAATTATCATTATAATATCGGAAGCCTTATAATATTCTGAAATATTCGAAATAAATTTTCTTGATAATATTCTTATAGAATTATTCTCATTACAGAATTAATAAAATGAATTTAATATCTAAATAAACTTAGTTATTTAAAATAAAATATTTATTAACCAATTAAATTTTGTTAAAATAAAAATAATTTACTTTTTTTTCGAATATGACTAAAACGAATTTTTTTTATGCCTTAAAATCGATCCGAGGCCTGAGTAATATTTATAAATAAATTAATTTGTAATTATTGTTTCAGTAAAAATAATGAAAGTAAAGTAAATACATAAATTTTGCTAAATTCTAAAATAATGTAATTTGTAATACAAAATTTTAAACATAGAAAATAATATTAGTAGTGAAAATAAAAAATTAAATTTAAAAATAAAAAATTAAACAAAATTACGATCTTCAATAGAAAATAATTATTTTTTAAAATAACGAATATAAAATTAATTTGAAATATTATACATTGTAATTAAATAAATTATAATACTACTTTTCATATTACATTAAAAATAACATTTTCTATTATTAGCTATTATTTCAATTAATTTATAAATGAAGAATATAAAATCCGAATTTTTTTTAAATAATTATAGAAAAATCGACTTTTCTTAAAAAATGCGAATTACTGCTCGCGCTATTAATTAATAACTAAAAACTTTTGAAACTATGGACATTAAAAATATTTTTCAAGGATATTCAAAAAGGACAGAAAAAATTCCTTGACATTTCCCGGTTTTCCAAGTAGACACACAAATAAATCGAAATTTTTATATAAAAAAAAACACTGCGAAGTTGTTTTTCATCTTTTTTTTTTTAAATATCTCAAATATAACAAATTTCAATATTCAAAAAATAACAAGATTTAACGTTGTTTATAATAATTGCAGTGACAAAATTTGAAAGTTAACAACAAATTATTTTACTCCAATAAAATATTAAGTTTTATAAAATTTACATTACCATTAAATATTTGAGACCTACTGCTAAAAATAGATGAAAACAGATGACATTTACGAATAAAAAGCCGGTTGAAATTATTTGAATAATACAAATATTCAAATATTGAAATTATAAAAAAAATATTTCACTGTTTGTTGATTAAAAAATTTTGAACATTTAAGCCTTTATCGAGTAGAGATTCCAGAATGACTCAATAAAGAGGAAAAGAGGTTGAATATTTGCCGTGCCTGGTGGTGGTTACCCTCCTCCGCAAGGTATTGATCCATTGTTTGGCTTCAGAAAAAACGTCTTCACGTTATTAAACACGCAATCTGCCTTTTTTTTTTCTTCTTTTCCTTTTTTTTTTTAAATGTTTCACTGTTCTCTTCGGTCTTTCGCTCAATTGGTACGTGATAACGTTGCCACGGTGTCTTGGCAATTATCTTTCAACTTTTATATAATAAAAATCGATCACAAATATACCGCGAGTTTGTTGGAGAAAATAACACATCACCGCATTTTGACAAATAGTAGTGTATACATGAAAACATTTGTGTGCAACGAGTATGCGCACTGAAGTTTGAATCAGTTCAAAACGTCATATTGGACTTCCGCATTTCCGGTCAATTGTAATTTTTAAATTTAAACAAAATTTTATTATTCAATAGGGGATTTAAATGTTCAATGAATAATAATAATAAAGAAAATTTTCACAATAACGAAACTTTGTAATTTTCATTTTTTTTATTGTCGAATCAAACACCAAGTTACATGGGAAATGACTCCTCCCAAATTTATATTTTAGATGTTGGACGTGATTTTTATTTGCATTATGGATGAAATTCTAAATTTGCTAAATATAAAAAAAAAATTGAATTTTTGGGAAATAAATTTATAATTTTAACAAACTTGATAATTAAAAAATAATATTTTGAAAATTCTCTCAAACCGGAAATTGCTTGATCATTATAGTCACGCGCAGGACTCGTGGCAATGTTCAGTTAGTGCAACTCACTCTCTCTTTTTTGCTATATATACTGATTTTTTAAAGGATTTTTAGAATCAGAGAATGTTTTTTAAGTAATTTCTTCTATTAATGAAATAATTTATAAAATATTTAGTGTTTTTTTAGTGATTCTGAATATAAGGTAAGACATCTTTTTGTAAAGAAAAAAAAATGCATCTTTTAATAAGTTTATTTTACTTTTTTTGTAGTAATTTTTTCAAAGAAAAATTAATTTAATTTAAATTAATATTTATTTATAAATAAAAATTTACTGTCTAATTTCTAATTTTTAGATAATAATTTACAAACTTATATATAAATAAAGTTTTTAAGGTTATATTAAAAGTTTTTGAGGTTATCAAATTGTCCAAGGGTATGATATTGATTTGATAAAATTTAAATTAAAGATGGATGAGGGATTATATTATATAAGTTAAATTTAAAACATTCTTTTCTGTTTGAAAAAAATAAAATTATTGTAAATTTTTTTTTAAATGACAATTCTCATATCTTTTAGGCAAAAATGAAACTGTGGCTTGTTGTACTTCACATAATTTTAGTTGGTACAAATCTTTGGGTAACGGCACATTTTCACGAGGATGTACATGAGGACAATGAATTTGCCGAATTCGAAGATTTTGAAGAGGAAAAATCACAGCCACCAATAGAACACGAACCAGATGAATTCGTTGAAGCTGAAAAGGATCAAACTTTTGAGGAGGATGACGTTATGGTAGAGGATGCGGACAGTGAATTTGATCATTTTCAAGTGAGTGTGAAATTAACGAAAATAAATAATTTTCACAATTAAATTTAATTTTTCAAATTAAACTATTTATCAGGATGAAGAGGAATTTGAAGGATTGGACGTTGGTGGTGGGAATGCGGGTGGAAAACCTGATGAACCATCAACATTAACAATTACAAAAGTCCCGTTACATTTGCGAGCAAGATGGGATAGTTTTTATTTAGAAATTCTAATGGTCACTGGTTTAGTTGTCTATTTTATAAATTATATTGCAGGTAGATCAAAAAATTGTCGTATCGCCGAATCATGGTTCAATGATCACAATCAATTGTTTACGGATAATTTTTCTCTCGTTGGCGATACGGGAAAATCACATGATGAATCATCTGACAATGGCGGTACTGTCGTTAAAGAAAGTGAATCACAATATAGTTTATATTGTTCCGGTCGAGTTGGTTGTGATTCAATGCTAATTGAATTAAAATTAATAAAACGACAAGATTTAGTTGCTGTTTTAGCACAAATTGTACGACCACAGAATGATCAGGCGCAAATTAGAATTGAATTCTCAAAAGATGAGACTGATAATTTTGTCCTTGCTGTTGCTTCCAAAAAAACTGCCATGCATTTTACAAAAGATATTGCTGACATTAGTGTTTATTGTCCTGAGAAAAGACCTGGGGAAAAATTTAATTTACCCCTGGGTTTTTATGTTATGTCAGAAATTGCTGAAGCAACATCGACAGTTTTAGACACAAGGGTTCTTCAAGCATTCACTAAATACGCTCAGTATATTGATTATATTCATGTCAGTGATCAATTCAGTGGCGCTAAACAACAAGAGTGAGTTGATTTTTCAAAATTTTAATTAACTATATTATTTCTGTATAATATAAAAAAAAAAAAAAATTATTATTTTTCAGAGATTCTAGTCAACTCACCATGCCGGAAGTGAAACGAGTACTTTTGGTGGGCCTAAATATTAGTATTAAGGGGCGCATTCAAAGTGCGGAAATGCAGGAGAGAATGAGGCCTCTTCTTCACTTAACTTTTCATTTATTGGATAAATTACGTCGATTTAAACTCTCTAAGGAGGTTTGTATATATTCGTTTTCAAAAAAATTATTTACATGATAAGCAGGCCTCGGATTATGCGACTTTTTCGACTTTTTTTTTACATTTTTTTTTACAATATTTTTAAACAAAATACGTTTTTTTAGTATACAATCCAAATCTTCTTTATTTCAATTATTTTACAAATTTTTAACTGAAATTCATCACTAAATTAATTATTTTTAATAATTTTAATGAAATTCTTCAGAAATTCAATTATCTTCAACTATTTTTCAATTAAAATTTATGATGAAATTTAATAATTTAAAAAAAAAAAATAACAAATAAAATTACAAAAAATTTTCAATTCAAAATCAAAAATTTCAATTATTTTTAATGATTTTTACAATATTCTTCGAAAATTCAATTATCTCAAAGTATTTTTTGATTAAAAACTTTTGGAATTCAATTTTTATATATTCTTTCTAATAAATTCTTCATCAACAGAAATCACTAAAAATTTCTCTTATTATAATTATTGTCTGAAATTAAACACAATCTTTTAAAATTTAAATTATTTTCAAAAATTTCAATTTAAAAACTTTTAAAATTCAATTATTTTTAAAAATTTCAATTGAAAAGATTTTAAAATTCAATTATTTTCAAATATTTCAATTTAAAGGCTTTTAAAATTTAATTTTTTCTACAATTTTTTTGAAATTTAATAATTTCAATTATAATCCTCCTGAAATTCAATTATTTTTACAATATACTTCGAAAATTCAATTATCTCAAAGCATTTTTTAATTAAAAACTTTTGGAATTCAATTTTTATGTGATTTCTAATAAATTCTTCATCAACAGAAATCACTAAAAATTTCTCTTATTATAAATTATTGTCTGAAATTAAACACAATCTTTTAAAATTTAAATTATTTTCAAAAATTTCAATTTAAAATCTTTTAAAATTTAAGTATTTCTACAATTGTTTGAAATTTAATAATTTCAATTATAAATCTCGTAAAATTCAATTATTTTTATAATATTCTTCGAAAATTCAACTTTCTGAAAGCATTTGTCGCTTAAAAACTTTTGAAATTCAATTTTTGTATGTGATTTCTAATAAATTTTTTAATAACAAAAATCATCGAAAATTAAAAATAAAAAATTACTTGAAGCTCAATTAATTTCAAAAATCGAAATTGTAAATCTTTGAAAATTCAATTACTTTTAAAAAATATTATATCTAAAATTATTTAATAAATTATTTTTGTAAAATTTAATTATTGTCCAAAAATTAACAAAATCTTTTGAAATTAAATTACTTTTAAAAATTTCAACTTTATCTCTTCCAAAATTATTATTATTTAAAAGAAATTTGATTTAAAAATCTGTAAAACTTGACGGAAATTTTTTTGACCATTAAAACAAAAAACTTTTAAATTAGAATAAATTACTTAACTCAAACTTCAAAAAATTATAAAGTAAAATATTTATTAACCAATTAAATGTTGTTAAAATAAAGAAAACCGTCTTTTTTGACTTTTTTTTGGAATATAAATCGACTATAACGAATTTTTTTGTACTTTAAAGTCGATCCGAGGCCTGGATAAATGTAACAAATAAATAAATAATGATCTTTTTTTTGTATTAAATATAGGGAAGAGCGAAGAGTGACAAAAATAGACAGCGAGTGGAGGAGGCTTTTTTGAAAACGACTCACGCTGCACGAGCTGAAGCAGCAGCGCAACGTCGTGAAGAACGTCGACGACAAGAAAAAGAGAGAATCCTCCAGGAAGAGGATCCAGATAAACAGAGAAAATGGGAGGAGAAGGAACAAAAGAGACTCGCTAAAAAACGAGCACCAAGAATGAAACAACTTAAGGTCAAAGCATTGTGACCCCGTAATGATAATGACGAATTGATAAGCGAGGACAATTTAAAAAGTTAAAATTGAATTATTTATTCTCGCTGCCAATTTTAATTCTCATTATATTTATAATTCAAAAAAAAAAAGTCTGAAGTTTGAAGTCCAGTGGTTTATCCATAGGTAATAAAATATTTTAATGAGATCCAACACATACACCTTAATATCGATTTTAAAATTCTTTTTCACTGAAAAAACCATTTTTATTCATTGTCACAAATTAACGATTTTTTTTTTTTTTAATAAAAATCGATAAATATTTATAGATCGTGATTGTCATATTTATTGTATATAAAAAAAAATTATCTCAGAGAAATATATATATATTATATGTATTCAGTTGAAATTATGTCAGAAGATTATTCACCGCATGTCACAATTATATTATAGAATTTTGTATCCCTTTAGAAAAAAAAAAATAATAATAATAATAAAATTTCCTATTAGTCTTATTAAAAAAAAAAGCCTTTTTTCTAAGGGCGGGTTAAATTTCCATCCTCGAGTAAAGTTGCATTTCGTTGAATCACTGTTTTTGAAAATAAAAAATCACAATGCGAAACGAAATCAGTAATAACAATATTCATACCTCCAGGTCCGGGTTTATTTGAATTTATCCAAGGAAATGAGGCAAGTCGACATTTTTCCGATAAATCTTTATCTAAATTACCATTCAAGTGTCTCATCACATAGGAAATATTTGGAGTTAGCAAACATTGTGAAATAAAACCCAAATTTGGCAATCTTCTCTTAATTGTTTCAGTTAAAAATTCATTTAACTCTTTGGAATTTGTTGTATCAGGCCAAGGTGTTGGCCACATTCCACTTGGCCATAAATCTTGAAAATTTTTCGCCACAATATTCCTGTAAATGATGAGAATTTGATATTTTTGACTAATCAACCATTGCAATGTAATATGATCAAGTCGATTATAAACTGGACACAATTTCCAGCGAAAAATATTTTTAATTTTTCCAATTAAACGTCGATGATGATCCTCTGAGAAGGAATAAAAATGTTGAAAATCAAGAATTATGATCTCAAATGGATGTGACGAGAGCCAATCATTAATTTGTTGAAGAGGTTCACTAACCTCGGATCCATAGAGTCCATGAAGAAAATAAATTGAATCACTATTTAATTTTGTCGCTATACGTAAATCAAGATAACGAATTCCTCCATTTAATTGTTCATTTATCGATTCATGTTGATTTATGGACCAATTGAAAATTATTGGTTTTAAAATAAATGGAAAACATTGTCCGAAAAATTGTAATATTTTTGATTCATCAATTCCAATGTCATTGTAACGATTGATTGTATAGGTCGTTGTGTTATGTGATCCTGGAAAAAAAATTTATACTTGAAAATAATTATAAAATATAAGTCTAATGTAGTGATTAATTTTTCTATATATAGGATCCTGGGAAATATTGTTAAAAAAAGCAAGTAATTATAATTCCATGAGAAAAACCTTGATTTAATTCAAATGCGTCTATATTAGACTTACTTAGGATCTATTATCGACTTACTCATCAGAAAACTTATGTAAACTGATATTTTCGAAAGAAATTTAAAAAATCAAATTTACAATTTTAATTATAATAAAAAAACCTATAATTATTTAAATAGTAAATTTAAAAATCAGGTTAATTTAATGTAAATACTACTGGTTTTTTTTTTTTTTTTCAAATAACGCTATTCGAAATTATGTTTTTAGTAATTGCACAATTTAAACTTACCGGGAATGGACAAATGAATTATGGGTAAATTGCGAAGTGGAGCCGGAAGCCTTGTCATCCAAAACTCTAAATTGTCACAAATTTTTGCAAATGATTTAATATTTTTATGATCATTGAGTATAATTTCTTGCATATTTTCCATTTTTTGCACTGAATTTTAGCGGAAAGGAATAAATTTGATTAACAAGAAATAAGAATTGATGTATAAAATTACAGAAAGTAAAAGCAAATCGCGAAGTTTGATGAAAAAAAATTGAAGAGAGATTTTATAAACAGATATTTATAAGACAATTCAATTGTGTGGCCTTTTGTATAATAATACAAAGAGTTATTATTGTTTCCCCCATTTTATCCAGAGCTGCAAATCAGGTTATAATATCACAATCATAAATATTGCGCAATGCGAATATTTAGTTGTTCGTTTGACTAGCCGCGTATATTTAAATTTAAATTCTTTCATTTAGAAAAATTTATTCTTTTTCGTGAAATCAATAAAAGAAAGAATCTAACACAAGAGCAAACAATCACATAAAAGTACACACTATAGAATAATTTGGGTATAGTTTGTATTCAATAGTATATGACATTTAACGTAGTTATAATTTTATTTTATTTTTTTTCAAAATTTGATTGTTTTTGTCAAATTGTAAACTTTTTCTTTCATACCATTTTTTTTCAAAAAAAAAAAATCTTAAAATTTGTTAAATTATTAAATTTTTAGTTTCTTTTTTTTCAATTCGTGATCTTTATTCTTTTTTTTCTTAAATATTCAACAGTACAATGTATTAATTTTGTAAGCGTTTAAGCATAACTTAAAATGAAATAAATATTGTTTTTATCTTTAATATTTTATACATTAATATTTACAAAAGTTTAATTGTATTTTGATGAACAATATTTTTTTTTTTATAATTATTCACAAATATTATACTTTTTCTAAGAACATATTGAATTTCTCTAAATTATTAAATAAATATCGATTATCCAGTTTATTTAAAAGTAACGCGTTACTCAACTAATAGCTAGAACAATATTTTAATAATTTTTGAAAAATAAAATTTAAAATTCTATTAAATATTTCAAAAATTATTTACTTTTACAAAATTTGTCGTTAACGCGTTACAATTTTTAATTAAAAGATCAACACACATTATTTTATAATATACGCACACACACACATTTATACTCAATAAATAATGTTTAGAGCAAAATTTATAACAAAACCTGAAAATTTGAAAAAATATCAATAATTTTTCAGGAAAACTTGCTTGCTCTAACATTTTTTTTTCTAAATATATATGAACAATAAAAGAGCTAAAAAATATGAATTATTCTTAAATAATAGAACATTTAATGTTGTCAAGGAAGACAAATATTTGTAGACGGAAGAAGTTAGACTTAAAAAAATATACTTTGAAAATTCAACAAATTTTTCTAGTATTTCGTCATTCTATTTTGGCAAGCATGTAATTTACAATATTTTTCTCTTCATTCGATATATTATTAAAAAGTTTCATTATCATCGCATGATTCTGTTTCATGTCCGAAAACTAAAAAAAATAATCATTAATAATTAATAATTATTAATAATTGAATAAAAAATATTTTTATTTTTGCAAAACTTACCCTCACAATTTTCACAATATGGTCTTTCAATTCGACTTTTTTTAGCTTTTCTCGAATCTTTTTGTTCTAATTCAGCATCTTGCGATTGACGTGGACAATCCTCTGTTTCATGTAAATCAAATTGATCACAAATATCACAAAACATTCGAGGTGGAGCTGATCTTTTTTCTAAGGTACTTCTAAAAAATTTCATTTCAATATTAAAATATTCAATAAAAATAAAATATCTTTGTATTTTTCTTTTAATTAATTAGAGAAAGAAATTTTTCTGTTACCTATTGTAATCGTCAGCTTCATTTGAAGGGATTCCCATTTCGAGAACTTCAATTTTACATAGTAAATTTTCATTTTTTCTTTGCATATCAACTATGACAGAATTAAGAAAATCAATTTGTCCTTTAAACAAATTATTCTCTTCTATAAGTTGTTTACTGTCCGAATCTTGTGGTGCTTGAAAATTGAAAAAAAAAAAAATGATTATTAAATTGAAAAAAAATTGAATAACATAGAAAATATTATAAATTACCTGTATTTATTTTTGAATCACCGCCTGCTATTTGATTTGTTAAACTATTAGCATTCATTTCCATCTGAAATAAATATATTTTACGTTATTTATAAATAATTAATTAATATTTTATTTTTCAAATAAAAAAAATTGTATTTTATGCTTACATTTTCGTTAGTCGCAATTTTCTTCTTAGATTTCTCTAAAAGTTGTTTATTTTCTTCTTCTCTGTAATAATTTATTAAAAATTCATTAATTTATAAAAAATTTCAATATTTTCGAAAAAAAAAATATACGTACAATAAATTTTTCGTATCCTTTAATTGTGAACATTCTTGAGTGAGTAAATTTACTTTTTCCACAAGATTTTGTACATTCTTTTCGGTTTCCTTTTCTTTTACTTTCATCGAATTTGATAAATTATGTAATTTTTCCTCTGTTTCTTTCAATAATTTTTCAACATTATTTTTTGTTGTTTCCAAATTTATTTTCTCATTTTTCATAGTGTCCAATTCTTTTTGAATAATTTTAATTTCATTATTACGTGAATCTTGTTCTATTTTTGATTTTTCCTTTTGTGTTTCTTGTAGTAAATTAATTTTTCCCTCTAATTCAACAATAAAAGTTTCTTTTTGTTGTAATTCAGATTTTTGTTTATTCATTAATTCCACAAGTTGTTTAATACCTTCATAATCATTATTCTGTTGAATATTTGCAACGCTTAATAAATTTTTTATTTCCATTTCTAAAGAATTTTTTGTATTTAATGCAATTTTCTCGGATTTTGTCAATTGATCGGTTTTATTTTCTAATTCATTAAGATGATTATTTTTCTTTTTTAATTCTTCTTGAATTTCAATTAATTTTGCCTCCAATGATTTTAAATTGTCATTTACTATTGAATTTTCCATTGCCAATTCTTTGTTTGCATTTAAAATTTGTTGTACATATTCAGTATTTGTTTTTAATTGATTTTCGAGATTTTCAATTATTTTTGTTTGTTTTATTATTTCGTTAGTTTTTTCACTAGCTATTGCTTCGATTTCAGATAATTTTTCATTTGTTGTATTTTTACATTGATTGGCAGCGTTTAATTGATTATTCGATTCATTTAATGAAATATTCAATTGATTGAGTGATTTTTCCAATTTTTCTTTTTCGGATTCAATAATTATTAATTGTTGCTTTAAATTCATGAGTTCTTGGGAATTTTCCGATGTAACGTTAGTGTAAGTTGATTTTAAAAGATTTAATTCTTTTTTTGAATCATTATAATTTGCATTAAGTGATTTAATTTCGTTATTTAATTCCTGATTTTCAGTTTCTAATTTTTGTAGACGATTATTTAATTCTTTGATTTCTAATTGTGCGGATGTATTTTTTGTCTCAGTGTCAGATCGTGAATTTGTTTCTTCATTTAATTTCTCCTTTATTTCTTTAATGGTATTTTCATTTTCTTTTTTATCGTTTTCTAGTTGATTTTTCAAAATTTCTGTGGTTTTTATTTTTTCTTGGAAAATTGTCAATTGATCTTGTAATTCATGAATCGATTTTTCAAAATTTTCTTTTTCATTTTTATGTTCATTTTCTGAATTTGTTAATTTTTCAGTTAAATCAGAAATTTCTTCTCGTGTTTTCACTAAATCTTGTGCTAATTTATTTAATTCTTCAGTCTTTTGATGTAATACACTTTGAGCATTTTCATTTTTCTCTAAAAATTGGATATGTTCTTGTTCTCTTTTTTCATAATCTGTGAGTTTATTGGAAAGAGATGATATTTCATTGACTTTAATTTCCAATTGAGTTTTTCTTTCATTATTTTCAATTTCTATTTGCTCTTTGAGTGTATTGAGACGAATTATATCTTGCTCAAGAGTTGATGATTTTATTTCTGCTGTTGATAATAATTTTTCTAATTCATAACCCTTTTCTTGTGCTTTATCTAATTCTTTTTCTTTTTTTCGAAGATCCTCATTATATTTTGCAAGCTGCTGAGAAGAATCGGATGATGTACTTATCACATTTGCTATTTCCTCCTCCTGTAAATAAAATTAATAATTTTATTTATTTATCAAAATTAATAAAAAAAAAAAAATAATTACCAATTTAGCCTTTTGCTGTGCTATTTGACACAATTTTTCTTCATTCTGTTTGATTGTTTTATTCAAATCTTGAACATTAGTTTCATACATTCCAAGTTCACTTTCAAGATTAGTTTTCGTTTGTTCAAATAATGTTAGAGCATCTTGCAATTCTGTATAAAAAGAAATTTAATTTAATAAAATTTAATTTTTCTATTTTTTTTTTTTTTTGTACTTACCTGTATTTTTTTCTAAAAGATTCTTGATTTCCTCGTCCTTATTGGCTATAATATTTTTAAGATTATCAATTTCTTTCTCGAGATTATTAATTCTTAAACATTGTTGAGCAGCGTCAGTACTCATTTCATTTATATGTTTACATTTATCGTCAATTTCACGCTGAAGATTACATCTCATTTCTTCAACTTCCGTTTCTTTTGTATTTCGGAGATTTTCTAATTCAGTCTCTTTTGTTTTTAAGTCTTTATCTAATTTGGTTAATTCTAATAAATTATTTTCTAATTGATTTGATAATGCTGTTATTTTTTGTTCCTAAAAAAAAAAAAAATTTATGAAATTAAATTTAAATCATCTAATAAAATTGAATAATTTATTAAAAATTACCAATTCATGTTTCTCTTGAGAATTTTTGATATTGTTTTCTTCTAATTTTTCTTGAAGCTCTTTTATATTTTGATTTAGTATATTATTATTTTCTTCAGTCATTTTCAATTTTTCAAGATATTCTAGAAAAAGGAAATTTTTTTTTTATTAAATATAGAAAAATAAATAAAAAAATTCGTACTCACCATTAGAATTAGTTGTCAATTTTTTTATTTCTTCATTGGCATTTTTTTGTGATTCATGTAATAAATTGATATCGGCAATTAATTTATTAGTTTCATTAATTTTTTCATCTAATTGAGATGTGATTTCATGTAATTTATTATCTTTCTCAGCTAAATGTTCCTTGATTATGTTTTCATGTTTTAGAATTATATCATCTTTTTCTATTTTATATTGATTGGTAATTGTCTCGATTATTTCTTGTAATCTTTGAATTTCTTTATTCAAAGCCTCGGCATTTAGGGAATATTCTTTTTGCATTTTTTCAATAATTTCACATTTTTCTTGTAATATTCGTTGTCCATCTTCGGCTGTTTTTTGCCACGATAATGCTGATTGTTTACTAGAATTATTTTCCACTTCCTTTTTGTCTAATTCACATTTGAATTTTTCTATTTCCTCAACATATTTATGAATTGCAGAGACATTTTCTTCAATTTGCTTTTCAAGTTTACATTTTTCCTCTTCTAATTTTTTATTATTTTCTGATAAAACTGAATTTTCTATTGAATACAATGAATCAAAACTAAATAACAATAATAAATAAATGGATAATACCTTTTACTTCGTCTTTATCTTGAAATGATTGAATTTCAATACGAAGTCGAGTTAATTCTTCTTCAGCTTCGAATAATTTTGAATTTTCCTTTTCAAGTAAAACAATTCGTTCTTTTTCTTCGACAATTTGCTTCTCAAGTTCCTTGATTGTATTTTCATTTTTTGTATTTATTACCTGTTAGAAAATTCATTGATTTTACTTGCAAAAAGGTTAGAAATATCAATTTTCAATTTGATTATATTTATTTTGCGGAAAAAAAAAATTTTGCAAATAGGAAAATAATGAAATTTAATTTTTTTTTAAAAAATATCTTACGTATTTGTGTATTTTCAATGATAATTAATTCTACATGATACTAATAGCAAAGAAATAAATACATGCATATGGTATAAAAGATGAATTTATATTACGATATTCGTGATAACAACTACTTTTTATAAAAGAAAACCTTTTTTTTTACAGTTTCGTTAGTAAATGCATTTTTATATCTAAAACTAATTTTTTAGTTTCATTTTTTTATTAATAATAATAATAATAATCATTGTTATTATTATTTTCTATGATCTACTTATTTAATAAATAGAAAAACAAAAACTTTTAATTACCAACAAAATAGAAAGTTTAACAAATTCTTTCTAATACATTTTTTAGTAAAAAAAAAAAATAGTTATCAAATCTCTTTGAGACTTGAAAATAAAGCGAAATTTAAAAAAAAATAGAACAATTTTAGTAATGAAAGCGAAAGAAAGAAATATGAAATAGCTTATTGTAATAATGAGATGGTAAGCTTAAGAAAAAGATTAGCATGATGACAAGACAAGTAGAGCAGAAATACAGCATCAACATCTCCTCGGAATCAAAAGACATCCTTTTGATACTCACGCTCTGTTCACTTTTTTGATTCTGAAAATAACATCAAATTTTATTTATTTTATGATTTAAAAAAAAAGACTTTTGATGTAATAAGCTTTTTTTATCAAATTCCAAAAACCCTATTTCCCCTCAATTTAAGAAGCTGATAATTTTTTTTTTTTTTTTTGCAATTAACAAATCACTATGACACTATGAAAGGCAATTACAAATATTTTACATTTATTCCCACCACCAAAATAATGTTATTTAGTATAAATACAAATCAACTGGATTTTTTAGTTTTTACTCTGTCATTTCAGTCACATTTTTGAAATTTCTGAAAATATAATTCACAACATTTTATTTTGACTTTTGTTTATAAATTAAAGAATCTTTTACCAATAAATAAAAAAACTATAGGGGGCTGTATTTAAAAAAAAAAAAAACTAAAAATTTATTTTTAAATATTCTATATACCTGAATGTCATCCTTGTCAATAGATTCTTCTTCGAAACGAAATTGAAGATCTTCACATTTTCTTTTCTCTTCTTCCAATTGTGTGCCAAGCATATTTTTTTCCTTCATTAATTGTTCTATAACACTTTGTGAATCTTGAACAGTTTTTTCTGTGTCTTGTCGAAACTGTGATAAAATGAAATATAGATTTATTTTAATATTTTCAACAATTAATTATAATAAATCTAATATGTACATTGAAATTTATCAAATTTATATTAAAAAAAAAATACTTTAATAAACAAATAAATAATAAACATTTTCAAAATCAAACAAAATTTTAATTATAAAAATGAAAAATCATAATAATAAAATAAATTAATTAATTATATTAATAAAAATTACCTTATCATATTCACGTTTTAAATTTATTACAGATTGTTCAGCTTGATCTGCCTGATTAGCAGCTTTTGTAACTCTTTCGCGTTCTAAATTTCGTTCTTTAAGAAGGTTCTCAATCTCTAATTGTTTCTCTTTCAGCATATCCTACAATATAAATAAACTCTACATAAATATTATATTAAAACTAATATAATTACTATTATACTTATTATTAATAATATTATTTTAATTTCTATATAAAATCAAAAAATTGGTTTTTTATTATTTTATTAATTTTTAATTATTTCACAATTCCAAAGCAATTTTATTTACTAAATTTTTTAAGATTTATTTAATAATAAATAATTATTCATGTGATTAAAATAAATTATTTATTTTTTAAAATATAATAACATTACAAATTGTTTAAATAAATTATGTCAGTCTATTTCTCTCTTTTATTTCTCATTAATTTATGTCGCAGCAAATATCATGCAAGCACAATGAAGAACAGAACATTAAATCACGTGCTTATAAAAATAAAAATATTTGTAAATTTTTTAAAGTTATATCATTATTATTATATTATTATTAAATTATATATGCAAAAAATTTGTTATAATATCTGTATATTATGTATTTATTTATATTATATTTATAATTTAATAAAAAATATATTTTTTTGTATATATTCGACTAATATCTAATCATAAAAATTATAATGAATCAAAATAATCATATATTTTTTTATAAATTAATACACTCAATTGTCGATCAAATAATAATAGTAATTATAATTTAAAAATATTGAAGGAAATGTTTTTTAGTTATTAAATTTTTATTTTACTAAATACTTCATCTTTTTATCTAAAAAATGTAAATGTGATAAAAAAAACAATTTGCAGGAAAAGTAGATTCTTTCAATTTTATTTTGAACAAACAAAGAAAAACTTTTATTTTAAAAATTCAGTTATAGAAAAATGCCAGTTAGAAAAAAATAATTTATGTTTAAATTCAATTCATTAAAAAATTAAATTAGGATAATTTAAGTTTTTAAATTTAATTATTAGATAATTTAATTATTTTAGTTTAATTCTATTTTAAATACAATTACTTAGTAATATAATTCTTTTAATTTTAAATCATTTCTTAAAATTCAATTAATTCACAACTTAATTATTTTTAAATCAATTTTTCTAAATAAAATTATTTTTAATTATTTTCTGAATTTAATTATATTAAGTTAAAAATTTCTAGTGTGACGTTAATAATAATTTTATTAATTTTATCTGTTACTCTGAATTTTAGCCTTAATTCTTTAATTTTGTTTAAAATAAAAATTTTTTTATCAATTTTTTTCTCTTTGCTATCGATTCATTGCGTGAATGTAATTTTTCTTATTTCTCTTTTAAAACGATTAATAGAAAATTAAATAATATGAAAGAAATTGAATAAACAAAATTGAATTATTATAATAGTAATTAAATTAAGAATTAATAAATCGATAATTTTTGGAAAATATAGTTTCTAATTTGGAAAAAATAATATACGTTTAATTTATAATTTTTAAATTTATATCTTATTGAAAATAAATTTTCTTTTCATTATTTATTCAAAAGAAAATTGTAAGATAGTTCTAGTCTCCTCAATTAAAAAAAAAAATTTTATATCCATATTTTTTTTTATATAAAAATTACAATTACAATATCTCACCTGCAGTGAAGTTCGAGCAGGTGCTTTGACAAACATAGACGTTCTCTGGAATGTTAGACAAATTCAAAATAACTTGGATCATGCAAATTAAAAAAAAAAAAAAATACATCTACCATATTTGCATGCAAAAATAATTATCAATTTTATTCAAAAACCAAAACTAAATATATTTTCTAAATAAATAAATAAAAATTAAAAGCATGCAATTTTTATTTTACTATTGTATAAAATTCTAATATATTTATTTCTACAATAAAGGATTAGGAATATACAGGATGGATAGATATTGTCAACATTTTTTTTTTTTATTATTATTTTTTTTCAACAGTAACGTTAAAAAAATAATCTACTAAATACATAACAATAAATACAGGAAAGCATGCACAATTTTTTTTTTTCTTTCAAAATGTCTATAACTATTATAGCAAGCACAAAAAAAACAGCTATAAAGATTTTGGAGACTCATATATAAATATATACAATTTTGTTGTTATTCATCCGGTATGACAAATCTTACCCTAGATGTTGAAGAAACACTTTTTGCAGCAGCAACACTTGCTGTTGTACTTGTTGTTGATAGAAGCGATTCACGTGAACCCAATTTTCTCAATGATGTATTTAATGCTGCTCCCGAGGGTCTATGAACAATGCACATTCCTGCTTTCTTGTTTGATGGTGATCGACTTACTTTGTGTACCGGTGCAAATAGACCATATTTTGGACGACACTCAAAATACCTATTAAATATAGTGTTTACAATATATTTTTTTATATTTACACTCAAAAATTTATCTCTTGTGTCTTACAATTATGTATTATTATTTTTATTTATTATTCATATTTTCTATTTTGCATTATTTTTGTAAAAAAAAAACAGGAATTGAAATAAAAAAAAAACCTCTTATTATCAACAGATCCATCATTTTTTCCAGAAGGTTCGTCCAGTTCAACGCCACACCATTCTCCAGGTGCAAATTCGGTCATGCCCAGGTATCTAAGTACTCCTATTTTACTCCCTTGGCTAGAGGATATTATAACTCTCTCTCCTATCCGAAGATCTTTGTGAGTTACCGATGAGAGGCTTGTGGTGGAAGTGTCTGCACGATTATTAATAATTTAGTGTTTCGTGCACCCAGAGAAAAGGAAAAAATTATTTATTTGTGTCTCAGAGTGATTACAAAAAAAAAATTTATATTTGTTTCAAAATAAATTTTATATTCGATAAAAATAAATATTTGATTCAAATTAATTTTATTTTATTTTTTAAATTAAAATTAAAATTAATTTTATTTGATTGAAATTAATTTTATTTACGCTAAATAAATTATCATAATAATAATAAATATTTAACTCTGAGATGCAACAAATATATTTTTATTTTTATTTTAATTCAATTAAATTGGTTCAAATGAAAAATTTCTCTGGGTGTATGTAAGTGTACAACTACTTTACAACAACAAAAACTACTTTTATGTTAATCGTACGATTGTATCGTATTATAACCATAAATTTGTCAATTTAATTTTATAATTTCTATAAGTTTAATTCATTTAGAAAATACTATTTTATAAAAGCATTTTTTTCATACTCAATTTTTTCGATTTAATTATTAAAAATTTTAAACATTTCTTACATTTTTAAAAAGAAAAATTTCAAAATTTTTTTATAATCGTACGATCCACATAAAAGTAACTGATTTGTATTACTAAATTCGGCTTAGAATCTGGGCTCGCAGTTTTTAGACAAATATAAAAAAAAAATGAAAATTTTTAATCTTTTTATTCGTAATTAGAGTTAAATATTAATCCTTTTGTAAGAAATAGTGTTGCAATTGATACGAATTTTAAAAATATATTGTAAAAATATGTTTATAAAATAAAAAAAAAAACTATCAAAAAAATTAAAAATTACATAAAAAAAAACCAAAGTTAAAAATATAAAATCGTTTATGGAATTACAATAAAAATTCTTAGTAAGCTCTCGGCGGGGCTATTTTTATTGAGACCCAGTTTCTAAGTCTTATTAAGGAACACACAATTATCTGATAATTAAACAAAACGAGTTAAAAATAAAATTTCCAAAGCCACAATTTTACAACTATACAAGGCCAAAAATCAAACACTACGATTTGTTTATCTATATAATTTAAAAATTTTAAGCAATTATTAACAACAACAACAACAAAAAAAAGAGTTAGTTAAATACTATTTTTTTCCTTTTAAATAAATTTTTCTATTTTTTTCTATGTAAAAAATTATTTTCTTTTTAATATTGCGTGCCTCTCTAAGACTTTATAATGTGTGTTTGAAATGTGTCAGTAATTATTTTAATCTATATCATCAAGTTATTCCACACTACAATATTGACTTCTTATATTTTTAAATTTAAAACAACCATTTTTTTTATTCAAAATTAAATTTCCTATAACATCTCAAAAAGCATCAAATATTATAAATTTAAAAAATACTTAATATATTTATTAGTTTATATACTACACACTAAATTTTTACAAATATGAAAAAAAAAAATTCGTCAACGCATAAATTATATACGAAAATTAAAATTATTATAATTTATACGTTTAAAATTATAAAATAAAGAGAAGACTTATTAAAAATAAGAAGAATTACTGCAGATCGAAAAAAATTATTTTTTTAATAAAAATTAATATATAATAAGGTAAATGCTCTAGTTACCGTCACTTTTGCTTCAGTAATCGTCACATAAGTAATTTGAGAATTTTAAGCAATGTATTGAAAAAATTATTATTATAATTTATTATTTGTATAAAAATAATTATTTAAAATTGAAAAAACATAATCTTTATTTGTTTTAGAAAATATTTTTTGTAATTTTCAATGAAAGTGACAGTAACTAAGGAAGTGACGAAGACTGGGGCATTTACCTTAATTTTTTTTTTCAAATAAATATTTATTTCTTTTAAATGAATATTTATTTGATAATAATAAAATAAATTTTCTTTCATGTTTTTTAAAAGTTTTACTGAAAAATAAATTTTTGATTCAAATAATTCATTATTTAACTATTTATATTATTTATAAATATCAAATAAAGGAATTTGTTTATATTAAATAATTACTTTTTTTGTTTCGTTTCAAAGATTAAATTATTCGGTTTTAAATATTTATTTTGATAATTATATATTTGAATCAAATTATTCTTTTTCTAATTTTTTTTTTAAACGAAACTAATTGTAATGAAGTATTAGTCCCAATAACAACAAAAAAAAACTGTTTTGTAATATAATAATTGAACATGCTAGAAAATAAAAGAAAATTAATTTTTCTGGCAAAAAGGAAGCGATACTACTTAATTTAGGCGATAACTATGTAAATATATATAGTCAATAATAACAATATTAATATTTCAAAGTCACGCTCCACTTTACATGCGATTTGAACTGTATTTGGTACGTGTCTTACTTAGCGAGGGAGACATGGATTGGTTCAAAGAATATCTAGAACTTTCAGTTGGTGATGTTGGAGATGTAATCGACACATCGCGAGATAATGGTTGTCTTGTGAGTCGTGAGAGACGGGAGAAAATACCACGTTTTGGTTCACATTGAAAATAACGATAACCAGCAACTGAGCCATCATTTTTTCCTAAAAAGTAAAATTTTTTATTAAAAACATTTTATAATTTATTTTATTTATTAAATATTATTATTTCTCTATTTTATTTATTTAAAAAAATATTGTTTGTTTTTATTATTAAAAAATATAGTAGATGAAGAATTTTATTATTATACAGTTAAACCTTGTTAAGTGAGACGTGTCCCAGTTACGCAGGTTTGACTGTAATGTTTTTAAACTTACCAATTGTATCATCGAGAACAATTCCAGCCCAATCTCCCGGAGCAAATTGTGTTTCTCCAATATATGCAATTTGTCCAGCTTTTGTTCCACCGACCCATACTCGGTCACCTATTATAAAGCTATCTGTGTCTTCCGTTAGGACCACACTATTATCTGTTTTAAAATTAAAAGTACATTTTTTTAAAAAAATTTTATTACCAACTAATATAATATTCTATAAAAATGTTATTCATGAATTTCAAATCTGTGGAAAAAAAAATTTTTACTTTTGACGCTAATGGTTATTTAATCATTTTTCTATAATAAAAAAAAAAAAAAAAAACAAGTTCGTATTAGGAAAATTTATGTACAAATTTTTAAAAACTATTTAGAAAATATTTTATTATTTCTTTATGGAAAATATAAATTTGAAATAATTATAAAATCGATAAAGAATAATTTAGAATTACTATTTTTATTTTATTTTTTATATTATTATTATAAATAATAATTGTTATAAAATGTAATTCAAAATATAAAAAAGGAATTTGATTTTTATGAAAATACGTATTCGCGGAATGAAAATGAATCGTTATTTAGAAAACAATATGAATTTGAAAAAAAATTGGATTTTTTTTCTAAATAAAAAAAAATTTTTTTTTTTATTTATCTTGGAGAGAATATTTAAAAACCTACCTGATCCCCTTCTTAAACCCGCCTCACTCAAACGACGACCATGCGTTTCCCAAAGGTGCTCCATGAAATCTGACGTATCATGCAAACACAATACATTTCAAACTAAAAGCAATGCAATAAGCGCACTAAAAAGTATCTATAGTGTTTAAGACACATAAATATAAAACCATATGTACAACAATGCCCAACATATTTTTAATTCAAAAAAAAATTTGCATTTTTATATTTAAGAAAAATAAATAATTTATTATTATTTAATTAAAAATAATAAACAAATAAATTACCTACATACAAATTTATTTAATCGACATTAGTTTCATATTTGTTTCATTAATTAATGAAAAAGTAAACATAAAAAAAAAATAAAAATTATAAAAGTTATAAATTTATAAATAAATAAATAAATAAAAATAAATACAAAAATAAATACAAAATTTTGTCTAATCAAAATTCACTTAATTAAAAATTCTTCCAATATAAAAATTGAATATAAACTTTTTAGAAAATTTGTGTAAAAATAAAAATTCAATAATTTTGAATTCGTTACCAAAACAAAAATTTATTATAATCATTGTCTATTAAAATAAAAAATAAATTACATATTTTAGGGTTGGGCCATTGATTATTATTATTATTGTTACATATTGAATAATCAATAAATAGAATTATTAAAATAAAAAATAGATTCAAATTCTTTTGAGAATGATTATATAAAAAATCAATTATTAAAATTGGACTTGTAATATAAGAACAAAATACTAAATAGCATCGATAAATTGGAACTTTTGTATTACAATATTGTAACGACTACTGCGTGTATAATGTGTATATTTATAAATGTGATGTGTACTTTTAAACGTGATCTAAGTATATATATGCAAATATACATCAAACAAAGCAACAATGAAAAACATATTAACAGAATCTGAATCACGTTCCTTTTCATTCATGCGAGGTTATATTTTTAGTTAGTGGCATAAGATGATCAGCTTACTTCCTATATATTACGATTTAATAATTCTAAACAGAGAGAGAGAGAAAGAGATAAGTCCTTAAAAATGGTCTTGACCGGTATGTCCGGGTCTCTGTTTCATTAATTATTTATTAAGATTTGTAGGAGGAATCATTGCACAGTAGTAGGTGTTCCAACTTGCTTTTTACAATAGTAGTTTTCCAATTATTTTTTTTTTTATTAATAAATACAAAATTTTTTTTTTATTAATAAGTACAAATTTTTTTTTATTAAATTAATAAATAATAAAAAAAATTGTATTAAATAAATAAATTAATAAATAAATTATTAATAAATTTTATTAATAAATTTTTTTGTTCCATAATTTCAATATTTTCAACAGTAAACTAAAATGAATATAACAAATTAATTTCCAATTCTAATTTAATATATTAAAATATTTTTCATTTTTCTCAAATATAAAATATTTTTTATAGATAGATTTTTTTATTTCTCCATTGTGTATTTTTTACAAAGTTTTACAATTTTTTCTTTCCCACTAGTTTTATATTTTTTATATTATTCGCAATGAATTAGAAGCTAATTTTAATCCTTCATTTATTTTTTTATTTATTTATTAATAATTAAATTTATTAATAAAAATAATTAATTATTTACTAATTTATTTATTAATTTTTTTATCAATTTTTTTAATTAATTTATTTATTAATTTTTTTATTAAAATTATTAATTAATTAATTTTTTAAATAATATTTTACACTAATGCAAAAAAATGCTTAATTTTCGAATTTTTGACAAATAACCATTTTTAAGGAACCAAAATAAAAGCCATGCTGTGAAAATTAAGTTCCATTGAATGAAATGAAAAACTGATATAGATGAACAATAAATATTGCATTGCATAAGAGTCATGCGTCATGCAATGATGACTGAACAGTCCGCTCTCAGTCATCAAGATATGTGCCCTCGATCCTTGCACATACTTATGTGGCTAGTTGACATAACCATATAGTACATCCACGGAAAAAAAATCAAGTATTGTATATATACTTAATTCTTAAAATTCCGACTAAATTATGAAAATTAGTGACTAGTTTTGTTTGTCCTTTTATTTTAAGAAAAAAAAAAAATTAAAATTATTATTTTTTTTTTAAATTAAAAACCACCCAATGTTTAAGGGTTGAAATTGTTAATATAAAAAAAAAGATTAATAAATTAAAATTTATATCTGTCATATAAAAAGCATTATTTATTATAAAGCATAGGATTTTGAAATAAATGAAATAGTGTATTTAATTAAAAAATTAATAATAAATTAGAAAAAAAAATTAGAAAATTAATTTTCAAAAAATATTAATTTTTTTTTTTAAATAAGATTTTTTAAATAAATAAATTGGAAATTTAAATTGTTTAAAAATAAGTAAATATCAGATATATCGAGGCTAGTTAATCGACCGTATTACATTTTTATGATTACATATATAAATATTTACATGCAGATACATAGTTTTATGTTGTACATACATGCATAATGTAGATACATACATATTTATATTTTTTTCTCAATTAGAAAATAAATTGATTTATTAATTTTATATAATTTTTCAAAAAAGTGTTTCATTGTTTTTTTTTTCAAATGGAAAATTGAAAAAATTTTGAAAACCAAGTCTCATTTAAAAAAAAAAGTAAATTATGCCAAATGACAAAAAAAAAGTAATTATCACTTTAAATCAATTCGACCCACTGTTGTTATTCGAGGACAGCGTGTTCATAAATTTTTATTCGCTATATTGCTTTATTTAGTTTCTCCTAATTGTTGAGTTGTGTCATACACCTACATATTCAATTTTTTTTTCAATTTGAATTAAATAAATAATTAAATGAAAAAAATAAAATAAATAAAAACAAAATTTGAATTAAATTGACGTCTTTTGATATTGTAAATTCTCTTTCAAAAAAAAAAATCTCTTAATAATAATTTACATTATTGACGTGTTTCTAAAAATAAAATATGATCATAAACACATGACCAAATTTTAATATTTATGGGATTGTTTACTCGTGTATATTACGACGTGTGCCCTTCGTGATTATAAAAAAAGGAGGAAAAAATTAAATTTTCAAATTTATTTCAGTTTGTCACTTAAATTAAAAAAAAAGAAAACAAATTACAATATTATTTACATTTTTTGAAAATTCTATTTTATGTTTTTTGTTTTATATTAATATTTTATGACTTGATTTTCAAAATAAAAAAATTGTTGTGCATATGATTTATAAAAAGTAATACCTATTATCTAATTTTACGGAACGAAAATGTATCAATTTACAAAATTGTTTTTAAATTTTTAATTAGAAAATTAATTAATTTACTATAAAAATATATTCCTTAAATTTTAGGAGGAAAAAGTAAAAATACTTTTGAATTTTATTAAAAAATTAAAATAAAATAAAAAAATATTCACTTTTTTTAATTAAAAATTCAAATTTAATAAATTTATTTTATTTTTAATTAAAAGATTAATAATTCATCTTAGACATTAATTTTCAATATTATTTTTTTTCTTCAAATAATTTACACTATTAATAATTTAAAACAATTTTTAGGAAAAATTGTATTAATTCAACATTTTCTTTCCGCGAAAACTGTGTGTATTTTTTTTTTTTTAATATTTACCAGTTTAATTAAAACAGATGTGTGTTGCGATGAGAAGTAAACAAATATGAAAGACTACCTGAGTCTGACAGAAAAGTTTCAAGTATATGTATTTACCTTCACAAGACTCGATTAATACTGATGTAACTGTTGCTCACAATACGATATACACTTTAAGATAAACCGTGGGTGATGTTTATGTCGTGTATATCGTTGTATGTGTTTATATGCATTAATTTGGTGGGGAATGTTCTTTCTTAATGGTTATTTCATATTTATTTAGCACTTTTAAATAATTTCTAATCTAAATAATTTAATTTAACAAAAAAAATTTTAATTTCTGTATTTAAATGAGTTATTATTATAAAAATCATTAATTTCAAATATATTTATTAATATAATTTAATGTATTTTAATATATTTTTAATTAAATTTATATTTATATAAAAAATTAAATTATAAAAAAAAAGATAACTTAAAATTAGTAAGAAAAAAAAAGTTTTGCCAATGAAGAATTTTTTTTACTCATTAGAAAAACTAACAAAAAAAGTCAGTCACTAATTAAAACAAATTAAATTTTACACTAATTTAAATAATTAAAAATTTGTCTAACGTAAATTGTCTTTTACTACTAAAACACGAATTTACAAAAAATATATTTTGTCTGACTAAAATTGATTTTTAATATTAATACAATTAAAAAAAAAGTGAAATTATAATTACTGATATATTAATTACAAAAATGTGAAAAATGCATTGTATGAATAAAATATTAATTTTAACTATTGAAATTAAATGAAAAGAATGTGATAAGTTTTTCTGACTAAAACTCACTTTTACTACTGATACAAAATTACAATATAAAATATAAATAAAAAAAAAACAGCTATTAAATTTATCTAAAATACATCAAACCTGTGCGAGTATAGTTGAAATTTTTTAATATTTTCCTCTTCAAAGTAATTGCGATTTACTAAATTATAGAATAAATTTAAATGTCTTACCTTTCAAAATGTCGTTAAATTAAAAAAAATGCTCCATTATTATTCTAGTAAAATACACTTAAAAAATTAATAGAAAAAAAAAAATTTGCTTTTAAAAACTTACTCATTGAAGCTCTCGGTGGTGTCGGTGGTACTGCAGGTTTAGGAGGTGCAGCACTACAAGGTCTTCCAATTTTCGAAGGTTGTCGTAAATTTGATGCCTTTGTTTCCGACATTGTATATTAACTAGTATTCGATACACTTATGATTATACAACACTGAAACAAAATATGAAACATTAATATATAACATTACAAAAAACAAGTTCTCAATATCTCACTATATATATATATTATGCACAGTAAAAAAATGTCTACTTTTTAAAAGAAATAAATTGTACAGTTAAAAATTTACAACTCAAAACAATAGCAAAAATATGTAGATTATTAGAAAAAAACAAAATAAACAACTGTTTCTCATTTGTTTAAAAAGTAAATCGAAAAAAAGTTTATGAAATATCTTTCAAAAGAGGTTATCTTTGAAAAACATTGTGAATTTATGAAATTTCTATGAAAATTATACCTCAATTATTTGTCGTTAATTAGCTCTCAATATGTTCTTTCAAATTACAAGTTACAATAAAATTAACATTTGACACTAAAAAAATAATAACAAACTTTCCATTACACTTGAGATTTGTTTTTTCACCTGTTTTTTTAATAAGCAAGGATGAGTAGTAGCAGTCTTGAAGTTTTGTAAAGGTCCTATCACACGTTTTATTTCATTACAGGGTTGGAAAGCAACAAATAACTTTAGCGTTGAAACGGTGGAATTTTGAACTAAATTTTTGTACTTCCCCCACTTGTCCAGTATTCGGAACGTAAATTTACGCAAAAAACCGCGCAAATTTAAAATTAAATTCTAAGAGATTTTTTTTATAATAAAATAAAAAATGTAATTTTTCTATAAAAAAAAAAAGAAAAAAAATTTAATTATTAAAATAAAAATGGATATTGTAGAAAAAAACGATATAATTAAAAATATATATATATCGAAATAAGTAGAATAATTTAATAAAATTAAAAAATCGAAACAATTTGGTTTAAATAAAGTTTATATTGTTCGAGATTTACATGTTACAACATCTACGAGGATTTTTGTCATAAAGACGAGCATGTCATGGATGTCGAACTTTTTAATAGAGTACAAAGGGAAATTTAATGTGTAAAATTATGCGTTCGTTAAATATATCACGACCACCTAAAATTTGAATCTGTCTCTCTCTCTCTGTATATTTCTCTCCATTTATTAAACGGAGATATTGACGCAATAAGACGGATATAATATAGAAAAACAGCGCATCGTATAAAAGAGTAGTCAGCGATGTAATTTTTTTTTCATTTTTTTTTTTTTTTTTTTGACAAATTATTTCGCAGATAAGTTCCACTTCATATTTTCAAAAAAAAAAATTTTTTCTACAGGAATAATTATCATTTCTTTCCATTTTTCTTATAATAAATTTATAAAAATATTTAAACAAGACCAAAAATCATTTCACCATTATACAAATTTTAAAACTCTTCCTAAAACATTAAAAAAAAAAAATTCTATTTTAGAATTTTAAAAAGGTTTTTTTCTGCAAAGAAAATAAAACGAAAAAGAACAAATTTTGTACTATGATTCGATTTTTTTTTTTTTATTAAACAAATTAAATACAAAAGGTATATCTCTCTCGCTTGAAGTTTCTTTTTTTCGCGTAATATAAATAATTACAAACAACAGAGGCAGTTTATAAATAAAATAAAATTCCACGATTGTGCAAGATGTGCGGAAGAGTTCTAAGTTTTCTGTCTCTGGTGTTTTTCCGTATACAACTTGTACTCAGTGTCGCTAAAAACTAAACTCGAACTTCCAAAAAACATATATATATATAATATATATATATATATATATAATTATAAAGTCGCATATAATCGTAAAACTCATCGTCGAACTATACCAACTTTTTTTTTTCATTTTATTTTACTTTTTCGACTATTTCCTATTACTTTTTACAAAATTCTCAGTCAATTGCACTCCCTAACTTACTCGATCTACGAGCAAAAATTTTATTTCCAATCAAATACGATGTTTGTGGCATAATTTTTAATTTATACATTAAAAAATATTGTACGAAAAAAAAAAATTTTTCGAACTAAATTAAAAATTTAAACGTAAAATGTCAACTCAACAAATTTCCAATAATTTTTTTTTTTTTTTCATTTTTAATAAAAGAATTTAAACGGATTTTCAATTTCTTCAAAACAAACTTTTTTTCTGAATGGGGGGGGCTTTCTATAAAAGCAATAAATATATATATATTTTTTTTTTTTGTATCACCTCGCGAATATTATTCCAAGAAAAAATAAATCGAGCGAGCGGAAGACGATTGAAAATCGCGAAATGCATTTTTTTTGGAATGAAGTCGAGGACATAATGCGCGACGTTTTATTATTATTTTTTTTTAAAAAAGGGAAAAGAGACAGACAGGAAAATGAGAATTGGAAAGACAAATTGATTCTATATAAACAAGTTCACTTTCTTTTCTATAATTAAAAAAGCGCACTCTTAAAATACTCTAAATAAAAGAGAAGTGGAATTATATATATTTTTTAATCTTCGGGGGAGGGAGGGAGGGGGGGGGGTTTCATCGAGAACATTTGGGTTCGAGTTTTTTCTTTTAAAACTTATTACGATATGTACAATGAGATACAATTAATACAAGAATTACGATTATTAACAGCGAAGGAATCGCTGGCTCGATTCTTGAAAAATAATATAATAATAAAAAATAAATTAAACAGAATCAAAAATTCTGTGAGACGTCTTAAAAGGTTAGGCCCTCTTTTCAAAAAGTTCAATCTCACCCCAAAAAAAAAAAAACAAAGGTTTCGTTGAAAAGATTTTTTTTTAATTTCAGGGAAAAAGAATGAAAATCGAGCCATTTCCTTCGTGTCTCAAAAAACTCTAATCTCTTGACTTTATTTTTTCTGTTCTCATTAAATTGAGAATGAGTTTTTCTTTTCTTAAAAAAGAAACACATTTATAAACACAAATTTTTATTTAAACGTAGGAATGATTATTATTTTTTTTTTTTTTTATTTATTTCCTGCTTTTTTATAAATGTGTTTATTTTTCAAGAAGAAAAAATTGCGTTTAAATAGTTACTAAAGTTGTTCATATTGTTCCCTGTTCTTTTTCCCTTGTCTTTCTCTCTTTGCTAAAAACTAAATAGGTACTATACGCTATTTACACCAACTTACATGCTACGGAGTTTTTTTCTTTTTAAAGAACAGACCTAAAAAATATATAATACATACGCCGTCTCGTTACTCAGCGATAAAACGATATTTAACATCTTTGGGCTCGATTTATTACACATTTATATATATATATGTATATATATATTTATGTATATATAAATAACACGCGATCGTGTTTAATCGAAAAATATTTTTCGACAAACACACAAAAAAAAAGAATGTTTATTTAAAAGTTAATTTGTTTAAATAAATCATTTTTAATAATATCAAACATCCTTTCATTTCTTTATATTTAAATAAGAGCCTATCCATATCATTAATCCTGAATAATCAAACAAGTTTCATTATAGAAACATAAAATTGAAAAATTAATTTAAAATTTCAAATCAGAATTCGTGAAATGGATCGATCGCGTCTCTTTTTGATACACGTTCTTTTCAGGGAACGTTCATTATTATTTTTTTTTTTTTTCTTTTTCATACTGACGGTATTGTTTCATTTTATTCGACAATAATAATTAAGATGCAGCTAAAAGGAAGCACTTCCTGTGTATATACTTCCTCAAATTAATTGTCGCTAATTTAATGAAAAATAAGCGAAGAAGAATTGGATGCGGGGTTGGAGAAAAATTAACTAAAGCATTCGACTGGAACACGCCGTCGATTGACATTTTTTTTGTTTTGTGTTTCTAAACCGCCGACACCTGTGCATCTTCGTCATCTGAAACAGGAGAATTATCTTTTATAATTAAATCAGCAAACATTGGAATTTTTTTTTTTTTTAAAAGAATAATCTATTTTGTAATTCTAAAATATTTATTTCTGATTATTCTCGAATAAAAAAAAAAAAAAAAAATTCCTTATCGATTGAGAAAATCGATGATTGAAAGGAGAAAAAAAAATCGTGCACGATGCAAGCAATTTATTTCGAAAAAAAAAAAAATGATTGAATTCACGAATTGTGTAACGTATCAATTTATGCTTTGCGTTCTTAATCACCGGATGCAAGCAAGCGATCATGTGCAAATGGGATGCTGAAAAATTAAATTTTTTTTTTTTTTCATGTGCAAATGCCTTAATTTTATGCGCTTTACACGATATTTATAATACGAATACGACACAAAAACAGTACATTAAATTACAGACACACAGGTGTGACTTATTGTTATTTACAAAAAGAGAGTGTTATATATGTATATAAATAAATTTTATTGTCATTTTTTTAAAAAAAATGAATCACGAATTTGAAGAAATAAAAGGAGATGATTCCCTAAAAATTAGTTTTTTTTTTGTTTTCAAATTTGCAGAATTAGTGTTTATATTTCTTTAAAATGAAATTTTTTAAGGGGTGATATATGTGTGTGTGTTTTTTTTTCTATATAATTATACCATCTTCGTGATCATTCCGGTAGGTGACACCTTCATGACTGTGAGCACGACCGAGCCTGTAAAGCCTTGCCATCTGTGCTGCGGCTTTATATTGCGGTGGTTGACGACATTGAACTGCGCTAACAACAGGACGCATCCCCGCTGATAATGCACCAAGTGGCAAAGGTGGCGGCATACTTAATCCCAAATTGACTGCTACTCCTGTTGAACCTGAAATACCTCGACGCTCTGGTTCTTCGATTCTAAACACGATTCTCTCACACTATTCGACGATCGCAATGTTTCGAAAAAATATATTTTCAAACAAAAATTAAATACAAATATTTACTCATTAAATCGATATATGTAAATTAAATGCAATTATTTATAAAAAATTTTTCAAAGCAATCGATCGTCGAATTTTAAAACGTCACTAATATATAAAAGAACAACAATCTATCACTAGCAAAGGAGAAAACAGAAAACCATAGAAAATTAGTTATAAATCCTACTAAACTAGTCTGCGAGAGATTACACCTGCAAAAGACCATGAATATACAACCCAAACAAATTCCAATTTTAAAGCAAAATAACTATAACGTGCAATTTTTTCATTTTACCAACAAGTATAATCGAACTCCATCTCTAAAAATACTGAAAAAAATATTTTCCCTAGAGATGGAAATGATTATCATTAGAGGATCGAAAAGAAAGTGAAATTAAAGCGGATAAGGAAAATAAATGAAAGCTTAATTTTTTTAAAAAGCCAAAAAGGAAGAGAGAGCGAAAGCGAGGCAGCGACTCACCTTGAGGAGGCGAGATTTGCTGCTGATGATGATAATGTTGATGAAGATGATGGTATTGATGATTGTGATTCTGATTTTGATTGACAGGAAGTGGAGGTAACACTGCTACGGCATGGGGGTAAGGGGGTAGTATTCCACCTCTCAAAACCGATCCTGCTTTGCAATAATATACAAACGACTCAAAAAAAAAAATTTCTAATACAATTTTTATATTTTTTTTTTCTCGAAAAA
The DNA here is from genome assembly GCF_019393585.1 of Leptopilina boulardi. Taxonomy (NCBI): domain Eukaryota; kingdom Metazoa; phylum Arthropoda; class Insecta; order Hymenoptera; family Figitidae; genus Leptopilina; species Leptopilina boulardi. Next base: position 3,195,719 of record NW_026137943.1, on the reverse strand, counting down.
GATCGTTTTTTTTTTTTTTTAATTTATCATCACGTCAACAAAAAGCGAAGCTTCATTAAAGCAATAATCAAGACAGCTTAAGCAGATTTATAAATTTTAAAAATATTTCAATTTCAAATAAGAGACTTTTTTTATTTATTTAATTTCAATTTTTTTTTGAAATCTTAGAAAAAATTAAATAGAAAAGTATGAAAATTTTTCAAAATTTAACGAAAATAATCAAATAATTTTACAAAACTACATAGATGGAAAAAAAAATCAAATTTTCTATTAGTAAAATATGAAACTACTGGTAATTTTTTTTTTTAATCTATAGGGCTACGATGCCAAAATTGTATACAATTCTACAGTTGGATATTAAGAGGAAGCCAAGAAGAATGAATTTGTAGTTGTTTTTTTTTTTTTATTACGCAATTACATACCTTGCAAGGCGGAGTGTCGTCTCTGTGGTGGAGGTGGACTTCCACCGGCCTCGACGCTGCTTCCACTGTGGCTGTCCAGCTGTGTACTATGACCGCTGTCACTGCTTGTCACCGAACCTACACACGTCCCCAAGATACTTCTATATAACTACTCAATTTATATCTAGCCCATTTCTACAAAAAATTCTTCATCTTCATTTCACATTTTTTTTTTTTTTTTTTAGGTCACATGAATTTACGATAAAAATAATTTCAACAAATTATCAGTATTCCATTGTTTCAAATTAATATATAAAATTAGAAAAAAAAAATTTAGTTTTATTATAATACTTTAAAATAATATTTCCAGAATGTTTTATCTAGACGAATTATCAGTTAACTGAATTATTTTAAGCAAAATAAATTAATTGATCAATTTTTAAATTTGCGCCGAAATATTTCGGTTTTTTTTAATTAAATGAAAAATAAGAATTAATTCGTGCAAATAGAAATTTATACAAAAATAAAGATTCGAGGAAACAGAACGATTCGACTTAAAATTCACGTAAACTGTAATTTTTTTAACTAGTCATGCAGTTAAATAAAATTCTAAAATCAGAAAATTCTTTTAAATAACAGTTAAGTGCTACAAAAAATTTCTAACAGTTGTTCTGCATTTTTAAATATATCATAAATGATGATTTAAACAAATAATAATTCAGTTAACTGCTAATTCGTCTAAATATTCTGGAAATATTATTTTAGTGATAAAACTAAAATATATATTTCTAATTTTGTACATTTTGCTTAATTTGAAAGCGTATTTTTAATTATTCATTTGAAACAATATTGAGAATTCGTAATACCGATAATTTGTTTAAAATGATTTTTATGCATAAATTGATGCGCCTCATTATTTTTCATACACACAAAAAACAAAGTGAATGAACTATTATTTTTGAAACAAATATATTATTATTATATAGGTAACGTATTTATTTAATAAACATTTTTTTTGTTTTTTTATTTTAATAAATAATTAAGGAGGTTTAATTGTTTTAAAAATTGATATTCAAGCCGTTTTTTCGGAATTTTTTAAAAAGGAAACTACTGGAAATTTTCTTCCAAATCTTCCATCTTTTTGTTTGTTTATTTTTTTAATAATTATGTTTTTTTATTTTAAACTCCAATGACCGATGCGATTGTGAATCTTGTCCACAATTTAAAATTGTCATTTTTGAGACAATTTAAAAAAATTTTGAAACTATAAACTATTTAAAAAATAAACAAAGAAAATGGAAATTTTTGTTAATGTCATTTTAAATAATTCTTAAAATACTGTTTGAAAATCGATTATATAACAGACCCCTTGAGACAGAAACATTTGTATGGTAAACAAAAGTGACCATTAATGAATGATATAATTTTCAAAAATAATTTTCTTCAATATTTAACATTTGGAAATAGAAATTTTAAATATATATTATTTTTAAAAACAAAATCTCGTCATGACTTTTTGCACCGCATTCGTATCACGACAACAAAATTCTCGAAATCGAAAATATTAAAATACAAAGAAAAGAATTTTTAAATTTCCTTTATAAACGAATAGGATTGGGAATTATGAAAACGACGTAGATGAAGATGATGATGATGACGATGTACCTGTGAGTTCATTGAAATAACAAAGCGCGAACTTGAGGAGCGTACAAAATGCGTGTGCAAAGTGATTATTATAAAAACGAAATGACAAGGAACATTTATGATTAAAATTGCGATACGGCGGTGCAGCGTGCAAAACAATGAAAAAAAAAAAAATAATAATAATCCCCGTATTTGTGTACATGACGAGTGTATAAAACGAGGGTGCAATATTGCGCTTCCAAAATTAAATGTCGAAAAAGTTTTTGAATAAAAGCATCATTAATTTGCAAGCACTAGAATTTGGAAGCGTGTTTCAAAAATTGAAAAATAATAATATTTCGAGATTTTTTTTTTTTTTTTTTGATAGAAACTTACCACTAGTAAGCGTTTTTCTCAATGGTTGAAGATTGCTGAGACTCGTAACGCTACTACTCTCGGCGCTAAGATCCACAGGTGGCGGAAGTCCCGAGGGTGTGTCGCTGTGTGATCTTTCATGCATGGGAACACGATTTCCAGAACCAACACGTCGTGGCGCTCCAGGACTTGGTTCCAAGCCACTAGTGTGAATCGCCAATCCCGGTACAGGAAGTGGCGGTGGACAATGTTTCGGTTGATAAGGTCGCGTTTTGTGCGGATCCGAAAGTGCGAGCATTTTTCTCACAGCTTGCGGTGATGCCGCTCCAAATTTTGTACCTGAGGAAAAAGACAATTTCGTTGTAGTTTCTTCTTTTCTTTTTTTTTTTCATGAATTTGAATCTTTACTTAAAAAACAAGAAATTTAATATAAAGATGCACAAATTCATGTGAAAATGAAAAATAAAAAATAGAGCAAGGTGGTGAAAAACCTTGTATGCTCTTTCTGCCCTCACTGGTACTACTGGCGCTGCTGGTTGTCGACAACGTTGGTGAAGGATGTCGTCGTCCTCTACTTCCGGCGAGTGGTACCGCAGCAGCAATTGCAACTGCACCCGCATGTGGTTCACAATCCGTCGATAGTGCATGCAATTTTTCCTCGTCCGTGATTACTTTCATATTAGCCAAATAAGCCTTCACTCGTCTCACCATTTGTGCCTCTTCAAACATTTTCTTTTGATTTGGTACTGCTGTCGATTTTTTCCGTCTTTTCACCGTTGCCGTTTGCCCACCTGAAAAAACAACACCATTTCATATAAAGACATGAATTGAATTAAGAAAATAAATTATTTCAATAATAATAATTTGGCTAACCTTGATTTCCCGTTGTCATTTGATTTAAAGCAACCATCGCTGAACTTGGCGGCTGTCCGCCTCTTTCCAACATTGTCAAAAGATCGTAAGGCGACGAGCACATATTCGTCAAGGTCCTCACCTCCTTGGCGATCATTCGTAGTTTTTCGAAATTAACGAGATTTTCCACCCTCGAATCATTGCCCAAATGTATGAAGGTCAAGTCTTTTTTAACCACCGGATAAAACGGAATCTTAAAAACAAAATTCTCAAATTAGCGAACAATTTGAAAAAAATAATAAGACAAACATAAAAGAAGAAAATACAAATACGATTCTTACGATTGGCGGTTGTGTTTGTTCAGAGGCCACGAGTTGTCGATATTTGCTCATATTTCGACTTGGATCCATGAGCTCTTGCAAATCACTAAACAGTCTTTGATATTTGCTGGGCAATTTTTCCCAGGATGCTCTTAACCTAGATACTGCACCGTGGCCTAAACCAGATACAATTGCGAACATTGAATTGAAATTTTTACACTCTTTGCATTGACCTGAAATGAAAATTTAAATATTAATAATTTGCATTATTTATTTTTATTATTTTCCATTGGTTTTTTGTTATCAAAAAAAAATAAACTTACGTGCAATTTTGATGAATTGTTTAATAATTTTGCTACGCCTAACCAAATTATGCTCAGAGCAAACTTCCGTGACAACCCAGAACATTTCTCTATTGACTAGTTCTGCAAATTGGCTGAGCATAGGAATTCCGTACCTACTTTTTAATTCGAAAAGATCGTCCACATATTCCGTGGATTCAATTTGTCTACAATGGAAAAATTACAATTACAATTACAATTACAATTACAATGGTAAATTATAATTAAAAAAATACAATTGTAGAAAAAATTTACCTGAATATACTAAAATCTTGCAAAGTAAGTTGAATCGCAACTTCGACTGCGTTCAATTGAAGAAAATGAACCTGAGACTCTCGAATGAGTTCTGGCGCCTGATCGTCGGCAACAAGAGTTTCCGATATACCATTTGTTTTCAAATAATATCGCGAACTAAGACCAATTCGTTCAGCGAGATTTTGCAATTGATCCGGTAGTCGACGTTGTTTAATCATTCCCCCCTCGCCGACACTCACTTCCGCTAATGAAAAATTCGAACTACTTTCAGTTATTCCGAATTCCTGTAGTGCCAACATCACAACCTAGGGAAAAAAGAAAATTTAGTTTACAAATATAAAATACAAATGAAGAAAAAACAAACAAATTACCTCGTGAGCTGTTGTTTCCTTGTGAACCAAAAGATATTTGCATGTCTGATCAGCTTTATAAACTTTGAGAACATGCTCCGGATATTCAGGAGCTCGAAGATCATCATAGCAATAAAGTGACGTGAGATCAGGATTGCTTCTCGAGTGATAAAGATTTGTTGTCGTTTGCGTGAGACCTGTACCTGGTGGTGTGTGCGGTGGTCCCAATGGATCGTCCACGTGAATGCCATCGCTTCAAAAAAAAATCACAATATTTAATAAATAAAATCAATTTTTCCACTTATTTGATTACTTACTTGATTGTATTCTTTGGCAAAATATTCATTTTCATTAAAGCTTTCTGTAATCGTCTCTTGGGTCCAAGTGTCATAAAACCCTTGTGCTCTTTTTTTGTATCCTTACATGGTGACACATTACTGTCGGGCAGCAAAAGAGGAACACCACCCACCAATGGATTAAGTGGATTAACAGGCGTGATGGGATCAACGTGTGTTGAAAGTCTTGCACGTGGATCTGTTGGCAGTCTCGGTATCTCTGGCTTATTTGCTCTACCTCGTGGTCTTGGCGAATTATCCGGCATTTGTAACATTTCCTTAAACGCTAATAAATTAGATTTCACAGTGATGCTAAGATGCGTTGATCCACGTAAAATTTCCAATGCTCGCGCATGATTAACATGCTCAAAACTTTGTCCATTAACTTCTAATATTTGATCACCACGTTTTAAACCAACATCCTCGGCTTTTGATTTTTTATCAACTTTCGAAATAAAAATACCAAAACCACGTTCATATCCACCCAATATACTAAAATGAAGCACCTCATCTCGACTTGGCCTTGCCAATGTGACATTTCGCGTTCTCGCCTTAGCCGCACATGCAATATTCAATAATCTCTGTTGACCCTGCATTTTTTCTCTCTCAAGACCAGTTTCAAACGCCTCAAGAAATTCCATCATCGCCGGATCTGTTTCAAAATCCGTAAAATGATTATTCACCCAAAGAAGAACAACCCGTGCAACACAATCACGAACTTGTGGTTGTTCAAACCATTCTAATAATTGATTTGCGACTAGAAGTGGACTGTTGATAAATGTACGATGTGTTAAGAGAAAATCTTCAACATAATTCGGATCTGTAATACTGTTTTCCTCAATGAGTTGCATCATTAATCTTTCCGGTGTACCACGAATTACAACATAGCCACGACGCGATGCACCGTCCAATGCACCTCTCAATTCAGTGACAAGTACAACTCTTCCATTTTCCTCATGTCGTCGTGTATTCTCCTCGCCTTGATGTTGAATACGAAAATAATCAGCTTGCGTTATACAAACAAATTGACAATCATCGCATTTTGTTCTCATAACACCACGATGTTTTAATTTATCCATTGTTGGCAATGTACCAAAACTATCACCAAGATGAAGTTGTTCAATTTCTCCATTACTGTGTTCAATTTCAACGGCTCCATTAATTAATACACTCCAACTATCAAGATCTTCACCGTCAGCTAAAACAACCATTCCAGCTCTTTCAACAACAGCAAATACCATCACAGCACATAAAGCCCTTCTTACTGCAAGTGTCATATTTGTAAATGCTTTTAAATGTTGTGTGAATTCAAGGAGAATTTCTATATCATCTTCCGAACGTTCCTGAGGATCTTTTTCCAGGCATTCACGAACTGTATCACGCACAGTCAAACTCTGAAATGAAAATTTCCAATTTAATCCAATTATTTTTAATTATTATGGGAAGAAAAATTGTTCTAAAACCTACATCCATGCTTTCGGCAAGATCTTCCTCCTCATCAGAGTCAACTATCGACTCAACTAAGCCAGAAAGATCCACTTCGTCGGGATCGGCGTCCAAGGAACTTTGTACGGACGTCATTGTATCAGATCCACTGTACGCCGAACTTGTGTCACTCGAGTGACTACTTCTGTTTGATTTTTGATACAGTTCCGGCCTGCCTGTCAGGCCCTGCGAAAACTGTAACAAACAAAAATAACAGTTATTAAACAAATTTTGCTATTTAGACAAGAAAAAAACATAAGATATTCCGATAAATAAAGAAACGATTCTCATTATAGGCCTCGAATCGACTTTAAGGCACAAAAAAAGTCAATTTTTATTCCAAAAAAAAGTTTTTTTATTTTAACAAAATTTTATTGGTTAATCAATACATATTACAATAAATAATCAATAAATATTACTTTAAATAACTTAGATATTAAATTCATTTTATTAATTCTGTAATGAGAATAATTCTATAATAAATATTATCAAGAAAATTTATTTCGAATATTTCAGAATCGAATTAATTGTAAGACAAATTATCAAAATTTTATTTAAGTAGGACAAATTCCTAAAAAAAAAAATCTAAAAGTTTCATTTTTATAATTTTTTCAAGTCTGATTTATGCAATTTATTCTAATTAAAAACTTTGTCATTGTTATTAGTTTTTGATGGTGAAAAAAATTTCAGGCAATACTTAATCAAGTTTTACAGATTTTTAAATAAAAATTTTGGAAATTTTTTAAAATAATTGAATTTCAAAAGATTTTGTTAATTTTCAAACAATAATTATTAAATTTTACAGAAACTAAAAATAATTTATCAAATAATTTTAGATAACATTTTTTTTTTAAAAGTAATTAAATTTTCAAAGATTTACAGACAAAAATACAATAATTTGAAAACTTTTTAAGTGAAAAATGATTTCAGATAGTTGAATTATCGAAGAATATTAATAAAAATCATTAAAAATAATTGAATTTCAGGAGAGTTATAATTGAAATTATTAAATTTCAAAAAATTTTAGATGGAAAATTTTAGAAATAATTAAATTTTAGAAGCTTTTAAATTGAAATTTTTGAAAATAATTGAATTTCAAAAGATTGTGTTAAATTTCAGACAATATAATTATAATAAGAGAAATTTTTAGTGATTTCTGTTGATGAAGAATTTATTAGAAATCATATACAAAAATTGAATTCCAAAAGTTTTTAATTAAATTTTCGAAGAATATTATAAAAATCATTAAAAATAATTGAAATTATTGCAAACAATTAAATTTCAAGTGATTTTGAAATAAAATTTTTGATAATTTCCGTTGATTTTTTTTTTTAAATTTCATAAATTCTTTAATTCAACAAATAGTTTAAGATAATTGAATTTGTGAAGAATTTCATTAAAATTATTTAAAATAATAAATTTAGTGATGAATTTTAGTTAAAAATTTGTTAAATAATTGAAATAAAGAAGATCTGCATTGTATACTAAAAAAACCATATTTTATTTAAAAATTAAAAAAAAAAAATGTACAAAAAGTCACATTTTATTAAAATAAATCAAAAAAAGTCGGAAAGATCAATATAATTTTTTTAAAACTCGAAATCGTTGGCCCTTAAATAAAAAAAAAACTTTGAATTTTACTTTTCTGTAAGTATTTATTTTTATAATAAAGAATATGTGAAAATACCTGATAGAAAAATGAGATTCAAATTTTTATTATTTTGAATTTACGGGCCAGTGATTTTTAGTTTAAAAAAAAATTATAACCGGTTCTTTAATCGGGAACCATTAATTAAAAATAAAACATTAATTTGTTATTAATTACATAATTAATTTTTTCCGACATATTAAATTTTTGAAAACTGACTTCAAATTCGTAATTAGCGATTCAAAAATCTCCCAAATAACAAATTAGAATATTTATTTATTATTCGAATACAATTATTTGAATGAAACAAACTTTCTTTAAAATAACCAAACAATTGAATTAATACCAAAAAATGGGTATATTTGATTCAAAACAAAATTTATTCCTGAGTGAACGAAAAATAAAATAGTCTATAAAATAATAAATATCCATTTGAAAGAAAATTTAAAAATTGCAAAAGTAATAAACGATCCAAAGGTCGTTGGTCGGAAAGAATGAAATAATGATTCTGTCCTTGTCTATATATGTGAATCAGAATTCAAGTTCGGGCAAACTTCAAAGAGACATCTAATTCCAAGTCTATCAGACTATACAGCTATTCATAAAGAATGAGAGCGTGAGTAAGAGACGAAATAATTGAAATTGGATCAATGAATCTTACGAGAAGTCTCTGCATCTCTTTCTCTCCTGAATAGAAATAGGAAATACCAGGAATGGGCGTGAGGCGTGATTGGGATGGGAGTTGTATTGGTAAGTTAGGTTAGGACGCTTGTCATGACATCACGCAACACCAACGGCATTCAAGCACCCACACAATTACACATTCGTGTATATACAAAGATTTGTGAGAGGTAAGATACAGAGAGGGGATAGGGGTGAAAGATAAAGAGAGAGAGAGAGAGTAAGACAAGAAACAAAAACATCAGTACCTGTCACTTTACTCCAAAAAAAAAAATTCTTTTTGACAGGACCTTTATGGATTAGTAAATACACATGAATTGCCGCCATGAAAAATGAAGGATTCAAAAAGAATTTTATTTTACTGAAAATGTTAACAAGAACATTAAATCTTGTGCAAGTTTTTGTATATAAATATACTCACTTGATACATGCCAAATGCATCCATTTTTTCAATACCGGTGCATACAACTTCCCAATTCATTGGTGTACGTCAACGCCATTCAATATTCATTCATGGCGACGACAATTTTCCATATTTTCTTTTTTTCTATTTCACCGACTTTCTTTTTTTTTGAAACGGGTCGAATTTAATTTTATCACCACACACAATTTCACTTGAGCCGTGCTCGAGCGATAATTTGTTTTTATTTTTTTATCAAGACAGAAACATGTTTTCCCACAGAACCAAAGTTATGTATCCATTTTGCTATAAGGCTAAGTCGACCACCCGACACAGAGACTAACGGACGAACAACCACGGATCAACTGAGTCCTGGCTCCCTCTACGTTTGTAGAGAAATTTAAAGCAGGGGCGAAAAATTAAGGTGCCATAGAATAACAAAAAGAATAATTCAACTTTTTCACAATAAATTTATAATATTAGAGTGAAAAATTAAAATTTACTTCTACTCAACAATAATGAATAAGTATATTATTAATTTAAAAAAAAAATTTATTTTTAGTATTACAAAATTAAATTATTTTAAAGAAAATTATTAAAAATAATAAATTAAATTATTTATATAAAATAAGTTTTCAGAATTTTTTCCATTCTCAAATATTATTGTTGTCATAAATATATTGTATATTATTGTAAAATTTTTTTTTTGGAAAAGAAGTGTCACGCCTACAGATTATAAAATCATGAATACTTCCGGTCAAAGATTAAATGGATTTTACTGGATTTACTTTAAGTTTATTGTATTATGGTTATACATTGTATTGTATATGTACATCAAAATGTACCCGTTTCTCGGAAGCTACAGGTGGACCACCTCAGGGATACCTCCCATGGTGACGTCCCTGCCCTAAGGTCACGTGACTCTTTCTAATCGGCGGGTGTCTAAAAGCAGTGCCGTCATTGTCAAACCAAAAACCCCTTGTCTTTAACTTTTATTATTTAACAGAAATTCCCCATTAGTATTTTATATACGCATAATAAAATTTATTTTCCCTTTATTTATATTGCAATAAAAATATAATCATAATATAATAACAATAATAGTAAAAATAATAATAAAAAACATAATAATAATAATAATAATAAAAATAATAATATAAATGTGTTGTAATAATAATAATAATAATAATAATAATAATTGTTATTATTATTATTATCATATTACATTAATTTTTTTAAATAGTATGGAAAAAAATGTTTTCTATATTAAATTGGTCATGTGTAATTTATTTTTATTTTTATATTAAAAATTAATGAAATGCATTGGAATAAATTTAATTGTATTTAAGAAAAGTGAACGTAAGTTTAAAAAAAAAAAAATCTGATACTGCTGTGCCACTGATCAGAGGACGCCAGACATAATCCAAATGATGTTTCACGTTCATAGTCTCTGGTTACAATATTCGTCATTGGATACAGTAGGTCGACATTATTTTATTGTATATACGTCAATGAATAATAAACTCACAATCTTTTGATAATAAAATCCTATAAATTATTCCGTTCATACAAAAAATCAAGTTTGAAAAAAGGAATCAGACTTTGTTTTAAAAATTAATTCTCATTCTATAGTTCTCTATATTACAATTTGCACAAGTTTTTATTAATAAAAAAAAAAAAAAATTATTTTTGTGAAAAATTTAAATAAATTGAAATATTATTATTTCAGATTCTGTAATTTCATTGGTTATTCCAAACAATTATTGAAAAATATTCTAAAAGAGGAAAAAGAAAAATGCGCATAAGAAATATGGGACTCAAATAGAAACGTGCAGTTACCGTCGAAAGAAAGATTTCTCATGATTTATTTGACCCATTATATTATGCTTCTTCAGTCCTCACTTTTCCTTTTTCGACTGGTACCTCTCAATATTATGCACTGTACTTCCCATTCCGTTAAGCTTTTACTTTTTCTTTTTATATATATACAAATAACACAATAAAAGTATAATACTATTTGTTATGCTTATAAACATAAACTGCATTCTTTATATTTCGTAATCCAATTTTCAAACTTTCCAGGTAAGTACATACCCCTTTTGTTTAATTCAAAATTCTTAATGATATTAGCATTCTTATTCTTATTATTTTATTATTATTATTATTATTATTATTATTATTATTTATTATTATTATTAATTATTATTACAATTATATTTTATCATGTTTAACATTTTCTTTAATATTATGTATTGTTTCAATGTTTTAAATTATGTAAAAAAATTAAATTAATTAATTTAAAATTTATTACTGAAAAAAAATTTATTTGATTCAAATACTGGATTACTTGATTATTATCAAAATAAATATTTACTTGAACCAAATAATTTTTATTTGAATGAAATAAATTGAATTTGAACCAATAATTTTTGTATTTGAAATAAATACCATTTAATTAATTCAAATAATTTCTGTATTTGAAACAAATGTAATTTAAATGATTCAAACAATAATTTATTTGATCCAAATAAATATATTTATTTAAAAATAGTCAAGTAATCGAGTATTTGAATCAAATAAATTTTTTTTTTCAGTGTAATATTTAAAATTATTTTGTAATTTTTTGTTTAAAATTGTGTTTCATTATGATTAAAAATTTGTTTAAAAGTATTTTCAATTGTATTTATAAATTATATTTTATTGTTAAAAATTATGTTTAATAATATTCAATTGTTAAGAATTATATTTGATCAAAATTATTTTAAATCAAGTTCCATTATGTTTCAAAATTTGATTATAATTATATTTATTACTGTTATTCAAATTATGTTTATAATTAAATTTCAATTATGTTTATATTTAAATTTCAATTGTGTTTAAAATTGTTTTTTTTTTGTTTAAAATTATATTTTATTAGGTTTAAAAAATTTAGTTTTATTATATTTCACAGTGTTTAAAATTAATTTTAGTTAAAAGTATGTTTTATTATATAGTATTTAAAATTTTTATTATAATTATTTTTAATTCTACTTCATTGAGAAAAAAAAAATTTATTCGATTCAAGTACTCCGTTACCTGATTATTATCAAATTAAATATTAACTTGAACCCAATAATTTTTATTTATGTCAATTAAAATTTTATTTATTTCTAATACAAAAATTATTATTGGATCAAATAAAGTTTATTTAATTTAAATGAAAATTATTTGGTTCAAGTAAATATTTATTTGCTAATAGTAAAAATAACCGATTATTTGAATAAAAAAATTTTTTTTTCAGGTGTTCAAATTATATGTTTTATTGTTTAAAATTATGATTTAAAGTTATTTTGAAATAATGTTCAATAGATTTGATTATAATTATGTTTATTACTGTTTTAAATTATTTTTATAATTATATTAAATTGTTTTTGAAATTTTTTTTAAATTCTATTTTGCTATTTTATTAAGTTTAAAATTATGATTATAATTATGCAAATTTGTATTTTAAATTACTTTTACTGGTTCAAATTATGTTTAAAATAATTATTAATTATGTTTAAAATTTTGTTTAAAATTTAATAATTACGTTTACTTATGTTTCATTGTTTAAAAATTTATTTCATTGTTTATGTTCATAATATTGAGTTGAAAATTATTTCTTAGTTTAAGAATTATATTTAGTCATTGAATTATATTTAAAAACACAACAATTTCTATAGAAATAAAAAGAAAATTGTTTAAAATAAATATTTACAAACAAATACGCGATTGTTTTATTAATTAAAATAATTTATAGGTCAAGTGTTATGGCCCTTATGATTTTCTTAACACTTGAAATTTTGACCAAGCCCTTTCTTTCATCAGATTTATAATATACAAACAGGTAATCTACATATATAGTGAGAATCAACATGGATCGAGTTAAATAAATGCACTACTGCTTGGAAGACAAGGAGGGCGTGTGTGGGAAAGTTTATACAGTCGGTCACGCAACAATGCAAGAAATAATCACAAATGACCACAAAAAAAAAAAGAATTTCTTCTTATCTCACCAATTAATTAAAATATCATTAATAGTGTAATAAAATTAATTAATATTCCAAAAAAATTGAGCCAAAAAAAAATTTTTTTTTCAGTTACACATACCGTTTCATCGAAGACGAGATTGACCTGTCGATGATCCGTAATCGGATGAGGATGTGGAGGTCGATGCATCCTTCCAGTGTGAACCTCCGGATAGTCAATCTGAAAAAAAATAATTTTTTTAAGTCCACTTTTATTTATTTTTTTTTTAATTTTTGTAAATAAAAAAATTTAGTTTTCTAATTTTATAATAAAAAATAAAAATTTCAAATAAATGAAACTTATTTCCGGTTTTATTATATTATTTTATTTTTCCTTAAGTGTCAAGAAAGAAGTTATCTGTCATCATAGGGGGGTGTTTACAATTTGTTTTTATGTCAGCTGTATTAACATTTTACTAGTGAGGATAATATACTCGTGCCACAGTATTTAACTCCTGGGAAGATATCAAACAGTAGTATTTGTTGTAGAGTACAGAAAAAAAGGAACAAAAAAAAAAAAAAAAAAAAAAATGAGAGAGAAAAACAACAGACTCTGGCCGGAACTCGTAGGCCGGACTTCCGGTTGATATAAACGTTTACGCGTTTATTTAAAATCTATCACGATCGAATACTCACAGACACTGATTTCAATATTTTTCAATAATGAAATTTTAATTAATTTTAATTTTTTTTTTAATAATACTAATAATAATATTTTTTTTTTAATTATCGTCCTATAAGAAAAAAAATGTTCCTTAGAAGAAAATTACATTCATAAAAAAAAATTTTCCATAAAATTTCATTTTAAAAGAAAATTAAAAAATGGTTTTATTTCTATTGAAATCTATATTATTCTATTAAAAGTTATTTTAAAAGTATAGTTTCAAAATAATTTTTGGAAATCAGCAAAATAATTTTTAGTTGCAAGCTAATTTTGTTATATTTCAAATATTTGTTCAAATAAATTATAAATAAATAAATAAAATTAAAGAAATAAAAATATAAATTTTTATAAATGAAAATTAATTAAAAATTTATCTTGGTTTTAATTATATGTAAAAAATTATTTTCTATTTTCCTAGATCTTTTTCTATGAGTGGGTCCTTCAACCCTGCGTGGGTGAAATTCCACACGATCATATTTGCGCTCGTAAATGGATGTAAATTTTCATTTTAATATATATAGGCCAAGAGTGTAGAAACAAATATACATTAAAAAAAAAAAAAATTTGTATAGAGATTTATTTTAAATTCAATTATTTTTGACAGAAACCACTTATATTAATCTAAATATTGAAATAAAAATTTATAATTTAAATATAAAATTTTAGTTGTTTCAATATCAAGTATGTTTTTACTAGTTATTAATCAAAAATTAACTTAAAACTAATTTTAAACATAAAAACTACTTGTTATTAAAGGAAACAATATTTTTAATTAAATTTCAATAAAAATTTACATTTTTATTATTTTTACAGTGTAAGAAAAATACAGAACCTAGAATAATAATAATAATAATATTTTTGATTCAAAAATATTATTTCTAATTCAATTATATATTTTTCTTAAATCAATTTATTTTTCATTTATTTATTTTTTTTATTATTTTTTAATTATTTACTTTTTATTATTATCTAAAGTATTTTTTAATTATTCTTTTTTGACTATTTATTTATTTATTTATTTATTTATTTACATGTAAACGGGCTTACAAAGAAAGAAAATTAGAAATTAGAACTATTTATAATTATTCATTATATTATTGTTATTATTAATATTAATATTATTATTATTATTATTATCATTATTTTTATATTATTTGTATTATTTATTATTATTTTTATATATAATCACAAAAAAAATTTTCGTTTAAAAAGTAATTTTCTTTCATATTTTTTTTGACTTATAAATCATTCTGCAAAAAAAAAAAAAAACATTTTCTTTTATTCACTTTATAATAAATGTATTGTTTATCACTGCATATTTGTAATTATTCACAGTATTAAATAACCGGCTTTTGTGCGTCAAAAACTCTTTCAACACCGGCTAAAATTATTTACCATTTACGTCAGAAAAAAAAAAGAATGTTATAACTTTCATGAGGAAATATAAAATATATCGCAAAACGATGATATAAAATAAAATTTACAAATTTTTCTCCAAATATTATTGACAAAATATATATTATATAATAAGAAATAATTTTTCTTATATAACCAGGAAATGAACTAATTTCAAATGTTTATATACTATTACTAATTAGAAAAAATTAATTAAATATAATAATAATACAGTGAAAAAAAAAAATTTATTTGATTCAAATAATCGATTGACTATTATTATCAAATAAATATTTTTATTTATCAAATAATTAATTATTTGAGTCAATTAAATGGTATATTTGTTTTAAATATAAAAAATTATTTTAAATACAATTGACTCAAATAATAATTATTTTGTTCAATTAAATATTTAATTGATAATAATGAAGTAACCGATTGAGTCAAATAAATTTTTTTTTCAGTGTAATAAATTATTATTATCAACATTATTATTACTATTTTTTTTTTTTATTATTACACATTGTAATTATTATTATCTTTTTTGCTTATCGAAAACTTTCTCTAGAATTTGAGGTATTAGTATATACCTTAATGGTACTTTTAATTATTAAAAAAAAAAATAAATTTCAAAATACTCTATTATAGATTACTGAAGTTAAAAATGAAAGTGCCTTTAAGAAAGTTGGGTATATAAAAAAAAATCTGCCAATCAGTAAAATGAACGTAAAATTATTATCTAGGCTCCGATCACTTTTTTTTTCTACTAAATTGACCTCAACATTCTTTCGTCGAAGTATTAAAGAGATAAAATTTTAAGGATTTTGGGATTTTCTTTTATATATATATACCTCTGAAGAGATTACAGAAAGTGTACTCGGTGTTCCAGGCCAACTTCTGGACAGTGAACGACCTCTTTTTGTCCTCATAGTGACCCGAGGTCGACCTGGTCTTCCAGCGTGTTTCAACATTTCTTCACTTCTCAATTTTACACTTCATCAATTTTTTTCAATTTCACGTTGCACATACATATATACACTTATTTTTTATCCATTTTTTTTCCAATAATCACTTTTCGTAATCCATCTTTGGTATTTCATATTTGTTTAGTAAATTTTATCCATAATTTACATCACGTAAGATTTATTATACACTTTTTTTTATCCTTTTTAAAACATTTTATTTCAATAATTATTATTATTATTTAGTATATTAATAATAATAATCACTTCAATCACAATATAATTATTTCACTTATTATTATTATTCGCGCAGTAACCTATATTTATTCAGCAAGATTAGACATTTATCACAACTCTCTTTTCTTTGCAACGATAACAAAAGTTGAATATTTTCACGATTTATTTATTTTTCATTTTTGAAATAACTATATGGAAATTTGGAAAAGAAATATAGGATTTTTTCAAAAAAAAAAGAAAAAAAAACATTGAAAATATAATAAAAATTTTTAAATTGAAAAACAACTTTGTTAAACTATAAAAGCAACGACGAGGTCACTCGCGTACGAGTTCCCAGCGTTTACTGTGGAACGGTTAACCATTCCATGACGCTGTATCAACATGGAAGAGCATGAGAAGCTCGACTCATAAAAACTTGGAGCTGGATGGGTCTCTCTCTCTCTTTCTCGTTTCCCCTCTCTCTTTCTGTATTTATTGCAATGTAAAAGAAAGAGAGAGTGTACTCTCTTCATTTCCACGTGAGTTCTCCCACTATATATAGTGTAGAATTTCTGTGTGGTGTGTAGATGCATTCGCTCATATATGTATACACTAAATACGTGTATAGAGTATATATAGTGTAGAATATAGCAAACCAAGGAACAAGAGACTGAAAAGAGAGACAAGGCAACTTGGAGGAGTTGGTCACGTGACACGAACCGTACGGTTCACACGTGTTAACATACTCTGTTAAATAACTTCAGAGACTTGAAAATGCCTCTAGAAATCAAAATCTAAACTGTTCCAATGAAAAAAAAAACTGTATTAGAATATTCCCTCAAAAAAAAAAAAAAAGAAAAAAAAACAAATACCAATTTTCTTTTATTCAAAGAAATCAATTTCTTTGACCAATTTTTCTTTAATTCAAAGAAATTAATTTCTTTGACCAATTTTTCTTTAATTCAAAGAAATTAATTTCTTTAACAAATTTTTCTTTAATTCAAAGAAATTAATTTCTTTGATAAATTTTTATAGTTGATACAAAAAAAATCTATCTGTTTCAAATAAATTATCTTTGTTTCAAAGAAATTAATTTCTTTGACCAATTTTTCTTTAATTCAAAGAAATTAATTTCTTTGACAAATTTTTCTTTAATTCAAAGAAATTAATTTCTTTGATAAATTTTTATAGTTGATACAAAAAAAATCTATCTGTTTCAAATAAATTATCTTTGTTTCAAACAAATTAATTTCTTTGACCAATTTTTCTTTAATTCAAAGAAATTAATTTCTTTGGCCAATTTTTATTTAATTCAAAGAAATTAATTTCTTTGACAAATTTTTCTTTAATTCAAAGAAATTAATTTCTTTGATAAATTTTTATAGTTGATACAAAAAAAATCTATCTGTTATTCAAATAAATTATCTTTGTTTCAAACAAATTAATTTCATTGACAAATTTTTCTTTGATACAAAGAAAATTTATCTGTTTCAACACCCAGAGAAATGATTTATTTGAACCAAATAAAATATATATTTGATTTAAATAAACATATAGTTGTCACAGAGCCTACTAACTTATTTATTTGGCGTAAATAAAAATTTTATTAATTGTCAGAAATAAATTTTTCTTTGGCTCAAATAAATTTTTTTATTTCAATGAAATGAAATATATTTGCAACAAATAAATGAGTTAGTAGGCTACCATTTCTCTAAGTGAAATAAATTATCTTTTTGTTTTAAACAAATTATCTTTGATTCAAAAAAAAAAAAAAAAATTATCTTCGTTACAAAGAAATTATTTATTTAATGCAAAAAAATTTTTACATTCAAAAAAAAATTTCTCTAAATCAAAGAAATTTTCTTTGAAACTAAAAAGCTCTTTTTTGTTTAATTCAAAGAAAACATTTTTTTTTTTAATAAAAGAAAAAAAGTCAAAGAAATTGGTTTCTTTAAATCAAAGAAATCTTTTCTCTGGTTCTGGGTGTAAATCAAATTAAAAAAAAAAATTTGTTATAAATTTTATGTTCCATTGTAAGAGTAAATAAATTCAATCAAATATTAATAAAAAAAAATTTAATTAAACAATTCATTTCCAATTGTGGAAAATTATAATAGAAAATAGGATTGATGCACCCAGAGAAAAGATTTCTTTAATTTAAAGAAACCGCAATTTCTTTTGACTTATTTTCTTTTATTCAAAAATAAAATTTTCTTTGAAACAAAAAAAAACTTCTTAGTTTTAAAGAAAATTTTCTTAGTTTCAAAGAAAATTTTCTTTGATTCAAAGAAATTTGTGCATTAAATTAAAGAAATTCGAACATTGATATATTAGGATCAAAAAAATATTTATTTGAATTAAATAAAAAATTTCTTTGAAGCGAAGATAATTTTTTTTTTTTTTGAATTAAAGAAATCTTTTTTCTGGGTGTATATAGACAAATTTTCTATATACATATATATATATAAATTGATATTTAGCAGAAGAAACGATACAGAAAAGAAAGGTTCGAGCGAGGTCGACGGTGCTAAAAATTCCACCCCAACCCCCTCACGTCCCAACACCGGTAATGCGATGGTGGTCCGAAACCAGGCCCAGGGACGTGTTATATTCATACTGTAACCATGGCGTTCAACTTGGCGCCTGTCTACTTTATTTTAGTTCTCTTTCTTGCAGTCTCGTCAGGACCGTATTGGCGTCACTGCACTTGACTATGCAGCAGGAAAAACACAAGTGCGAAAAGAAAAAAAAAAAAAAAAAACAGATATAATATCAAGTATATATTCTTTAGTCTAATATCCCACTTCAGAATTCAAGTTGAAAAAATTAATCTAATCTCTTAATTTTTTTTATCTCCTTTTTTTTCAAACTATACAATTCTATACAATCAAATCAATGGAAAAAAATGTGAATATAATTTAAAACATAACCAATAAATAATAATAATAATAATAATAACCAATAAGTCATTGAGAAATTTAAAATTTAAAGGCATTTAAAAATCGTTAAAATTTAAATTCCCATCGATAAAAAAAAAATATATTGGAAATTTAAAAAAAAAATTTATAATTTTTCGAATTGTCGAACAAAACATTTATGAGGGTCGAAGCTGGCAGTCGTAAACTAAACACTAAAATTTATAGCTATCTATATATTCTACTTGATTCTATAATACCGGCTATTTTAGTCTTCAATATTATATACATAGTTTAGTAAAAGATCCCTTAAAGAATTTTCAAATCATAAAATTGGAAAACCGTCTTTTCCAAGATAAAAGGAAAAAAAAAAACTGACGACAATATTTTTAAACAAAATACAAACATTTTTTTTTCTTTAAAAATAAATATAAGAGTTTTTTTTTAGAGGAAAACGGTTTTTTTTTGTTAAGTTTGTTGTAAACATAATATATTGTATACCTACATTGGTAAAAATAATAATAATAAATTTTTGTTGAAATTATTATTGAATGGAATTTTCATCCCGATTTTTTATATATACTAAAGAATTTATATTTAACCGAAAAATCATTTAACAGAATTTCTAATTGATAGAATTTTCACTTATTCGAAATTGCAAGTGCAACAAAACAAGCAATCAATAGAAAGAATTTTGCGCGAATTTTAAAATCAACCAATAAAAAAAATTAATCCATAAAATATTGTGATTGATTGATTTTAAAAATCGCGCCAAATTCTCTCTGTCGATTTTTGCTTGCGAATTTGGCGCGAATTTTAAAATCAACCAATAAAAAATTAATCCATGAAATTGTGACTGGTTGATTTTAAAAATAGCGCCAAATTCTCTCTGTCGATTTTTGCTTGCGAATTTGGCCATTTGCAATTTCGGACAAATGAAAATTCCATCAATTAGAAATTATCCCATAAAAATCAATAATTAAAATTTTCATTTTGAAAGAATTTTATTAGATATAATTATTTTTTTTTAGACGAATTTTCATTTTTCGAATTAATATTTGACAGAATTTATTTTAAACAAAATTTTTTACACAATTTTTAGGCAACGAATTTTTATAGTACAAAATTCTTACAGCGCCAAATTTTTATTTGTCCAAAATTTCAAAATGACCGACGAGCAAGCAATCGATTTTGGCGCGATATTTAAAATTCACCAATCAAAAGTTGTCGCAAGAAAATCGTGATTTGTGGATTTTAAAAATAGCGCCAAAATCGAAGTGTTCGGACAATTGTAATTTCGGACAAATTAAAATTCGGCTCAATGAAAAATATACCTAATTAATAAATTAGATAAATTCTAAAAATTAATTTTTAGAACTTTATTAAAGTGTCTGAAAATTTTGTGAGCTTTTAACAATGAAGAATATTTGATAATAAAACAGTTTAGAGAGAAGAAATTGGAAGATTACTTCCTTCCGTATTTGTGATATATATATGTATACAATGTGATCGTGAATTGAAATTAATAGAACTGTGAAATGCTTGTGGTGAAACGCTCGTTCAGTTAATCTGATTCAAGTATCAACTTTCAAATAAACTGTACTAAATACATTTACTCATTTATCTATATAGACATATACTGAATATACTGAGTCTCGAAACTTGCAATGGAAAGGATCAGTTGGACCGGAACTCAACCTGTCAAAGAAAACTGACCCTACTTCCGCCCATAAAAAATATAGTCTGTATGTGTTTAAGCCCCTTGACAAAACCAAAACAAACTAATTAACTATTTAAACTGTTCAAAAATGACTGGAAATTTTAACATTTCCCCTCCTTTGATGGGAAACTTCACTCGTCATTTTTAATAATTCAAGTGGTTCCATTATAATATTATAGAGTTTCAATTAAAGTGCCAGTCTAATCTCTATATGTATTTTGTATTTTTAAAAAACATTTATTTCTGTATATGAAATTATCTGCAATTATTTTTATTTCTGAAAAAAATCATCAATTATTTTTAGTTATGTTTAAAATTATATTTGATCATGTGTATAACACAGAAAATTAAAAGGCATTAAAATAAGCTGCAACGCTTATTATTTTAATCCAATTTTGCTTATTTTAATACCAAAATGGATTAAAATAAGCAAAATTGGATTAAAATAATAAGCGTTGCACAGCTTATTTTAATGCCTTTTAATTTTCTGTGTAAAATTATGTTTGATTATTTATTGAATTTTGTTCTATTGTTTAAAACTATGTTTAGTTTTGTTTACAATTATGTTTCAATGATAAAATTATAATTACTATATATGTTTCATTATTGGTTAAAATTTTGCTTATACACGAAAAAAAAATGGAAAAACGAATAAAGTAACTTTTACTATATACTTTAAAAGTAAAACTGGGAACTGTCCGCAGTTTCTGCGCATTTCTGTCAATTTTTACTCCAGAAATAGTAAAATTTACTTCTGAAATAGTAAAAATTATTGCACATAGTAAATTTTACTATTACAGGAGTAAAAGTTGCCAGAAACGGCGGACAGTTCCGGTTTTACTTTTAAATGTAGTATAAAAGTTACTTTATTCGTTTTTCCATTTTTCTTCGTGTAAAAATGGTTAATTTCAAAATTATTTTTTTTTCCAATTAAAATAATGTTTGTGTTTAAAATCACAGAAAATTATAAGGTATTAAAATAAGTTGCAACGCTTATTATTTTAATCCAATTTTGCTTATTTTAATACCAAAATGGATTAAAATAAGCAAAATTCGATTAAAATAATAACCGTTGCAGCTTATTTTAATGCCTTTTAATTTTCTGTGATGGAAGGCAATTTAGAAATACGTAAATAAACATAATTTTATATTGTATCTAAAAATTATGTTCGATTATGTATAAAGTTTGTTTAAAATTATGTTTACATAATAGAATTATATTTACTATATGTTATTTAAATATTTAATAAATTATTAATTATGTTTCATTATGTTTAACTATGTTTAAAAATTGTTTTAATGTTTATAACATCATAGTGCATAATATTGTTAAAAACTAAGTTTAATTTTGTTTACAATTATGTTATTTATTATACGTTTAATTAATTTTTTTATTTTTAATTGTGTTTTAAATTATATGTTCAATTTTATTGGAAATTGTTTCTTTGTTTTATAAATTTTGTTTAATTCTTTAAAATGATATTTAATTTGTATTTAAATTATATATTTAATTAAAAATAATGTTTAATTGTTTAATTGTTTAAAACCAAAATATTTACACTAAATCGCAAAGCAGTCTATAATATATGAAAAAAGTAACAAATCACAGCCACATAATATATGAATTAAAACAAACACACAACAAAGACGAAGTTAATTTAAATTTTTCCCACACGAGTTCAATTATTATGACTCAGAGATCGTGCGAGTAAGAACCAGAGTGCTTGGGGTTTTGTTAATGTAGTAGTAGAAAATAGTAGAAATTTTACTCGCAGAATACGATATTAAAAGCCACAAACGTAGGGAACGTATGTTTGTATATGTGTGTGTGTGTGTATTTGTATATGTGATATGTTGTGACCGCGAGGCATGAATGGAAAAGCAAGACGTTGCGCTATCCTGCATTTCACACATATAACGCACGAATACATGTAAATATATATATATATCTCTCTCTATCTTTCTCACTGTATTTTTACATACAGTATCCCTTTTCCATTAATATTATTAAAAAAACAAAATTACCTACATAGTTTTAAATTATTATTATTAAAAAATTATTATTAGTATTAATGTTATTATTAATATAATAATAAATAAATAATAATTATTGTGTTATAAGTATTATTATTATTAATTTATTTGTTTATTTTATTATTGTTATTATTATTATTATTATACAAATAGAATATTCGATATTAGTAATACGGAATGATTAATTGCATTTTAATTGAAAAATTCAATAATAGATTTAAAAGATATTTGTATATATTTATTTATATATATACTAATACGTCAAAGGGTTCCTATATATTTTATGCCCGAGCGAGCACCAAGGGGAAAAACTTGATTCTCAAAGAAAAAAAAAAAAAAAAAAGGAAAAAAAAATAATCGAGGTTCTTCTCCACACCTTTTTCTTCAGAAAACGGTATAAGGGAATCCATGGGAAGTGAACTAACTTTATACAAAAGCGGAAACGATAAAAAAAAAAAATAAAAAAATAGTTCCAATATTGACAAGAGACTTATGGAATATTGTGTAATCCTATTACGAAGTGTCATTTGTATAGACTTTATAAATATCACTATCGTATATTAAATTTATCAGTTTCTTCGTTTTTTTTTATATATATATTTGAGAAAAATATTTGCCTTTAGAAAAAAATTAATTAAATTAGAAAAAAAATTCCAGAATAATTGCAGATCTTTAATAGAAATAATTTTTGAAATCATTTTTTTTTCTTCAAATTATCCTGAACGCTGTCACCAATACGATGTACCGCGCCAGTAATAATTTTTGGTAGGGTCAATTTTAGTTTAAATATAAAATATTGATAGTAGAGATTTAAAGATATAATATACTAAAAATAGACTATTTTTCCTTTTTTTTTTTTGAAAATTGATAAACGTGTATTGTAATTTGTACCACATTTATCGATAATCGATAAATCTTTATCGCGAGAGTTCTCTTGAAATTGATACTTTCTCTGGGTTATATATTTAGATACGAGATTTTCGAAACAAAGTTTATACCATCTGTAAGGGAAACTATATCAGTTAGAAATTCGATAAGAGAGCTTTGAACTTTTACTGAAATAATCTAAAATAAGAATAAATAAATATAAACAAGTTAGAATTTATTTTGAAATTTTATTTGAACGAATTTCTAAATTACAAAATTTAAACGAATTTTCATTTTACCAAATTTTTATTCCATGGAATTTTAATTTGATGGAATATTATTTTATCCAATTTTAATTAGACAGAATAAGAATTTTTAATTATTTTTTAATTAAATTAATTCTATTTTTTTAACCGGATTTCGAAATTTTTACATTTTGCCGAATTCTTGAAACGTCGAATTTTTATTTTACCGAACTTTCATTTGTTCGAATAAATAAATATCTGCCATGGAAGATTTTTTTTACCTGTAACAGCTATAAGTTTCACTGGAACAGCGATATCACTTAAAACAGAAAAAGTTTTTCCTATTCTATAGAGATATCGCTGTTCCAGATAAAGATTTTTTTCCATCAGAAAAAATTGTCGCGCAAATTTTTTTAAAATTTAAATCATGAAGTCAGTTATTTATTCGGACAAATATAATGAAAGTTCGGTAAAATAAAAATTCGGCTAAAAATAAATATAATAAAATTCTGTTGCGATAATTTTAACAAATTAAAGTTTTTTTTTACACGTCACAGCTAATTTTTTTAGCAGCTAACAATTTTTAGTTGCTGTAGCAAACATTTTTGTCAGCAAACATTTATTAGCATCTTATTATATTATAGTACTTAATTCACAAAATAAATAAAATAAATAAAAACTTTCAGAAAAAATAAAATCTCATTCCATAAATATAAATAACAGGATATTGAATGGAAATGACTATCTCTACTGATCTAGATTTAACACCTACATAGAGTATAATGTAACAGAAATCAATTTTCAAATTAATAAAATTTCAAAGAAGTTATATATATATTATAAATTTAATGAAAATTAATCAGCCGAGTATTATATATATAACTTATCTTAATTAAAATTAAATTGACAAAGATTTTCAAGCAGGGAAAATTACCCTCTCAGAAATTCATGGCTGAAGTGAAAACGAACAAGATTGGAAGCAGAGGAGGATTAAATATTATTCGCGCCCACTCACCCTCGCATATATATATATATATATATACGAGAGCGCCTCGCAAAGAACTATAAGGTAATTTGCAGTATCATCACCGCACCATTATCTCAAGAGGTGGATAATTGCATGAAAACGCACGTCAGATACATGTACACATTTTATATATATTAACTCTTTTCTATGTAAAAAAAAATTCTAAAATTAAGAATATAAATACTCTTATATAGAATATTTTTTTAAGAAACAAAATCTATATTTGATTCAAATAATCGGTTATTTATCTATTAAATAAATATTTACTTAATGCCAAATAATTATTATTTCAGCTATAATTAAATGGGTATTTGTTCAAAATACAAAAATTATTGGTTAAAATACAGTTTTCGATTCAAATTATATTCATGGAAAAAAATCTTTATCTGGAACCCCAACTTGGAAAGATTCCACGGAAAGTGCCCCCCTGGAGGTTCTATCAGAATTCCGCCGGAACTTCCAACGTAATTCCGTTGGAATTCCATCGGAGTTCCAAAGAATTTCCGTTGGGATTCCGACGGAATTCCGATTAATTTTTTTCAAAATTTTTAGAGTCCTAATTCCATCGGAACTCCGCCGGAATCCCATCGGAAATTCTTTGGAACTCCGATGGAATTCCGACGGAATCTGGAACCCCACTTGGAAAGATTCCCCGGAAAGTGCCCCCTGGAGGTTCTATCAGAATTCGGCCGGAACTTCCAACGTAATTCCGTCGGAATTCCATCGGAGTTTCAAACAATTTCCGATGGGATTCTGACGGAATACAGATTAATTTTTTTTCAAAATTTTTAGAGTCCTAATTCCGTCGGAATCCCATCGGAAATTCTTTGGAACTCCGATGGAATTCCGACGGAATCTGCGGAACCCCACTTGGAAAGATTCCCCGGAAAGTGCCCGCTGGAGGTTCTATCGGAATTCCGCCGGAACTTCCAAAGTAATTCCGTCGGAATTCCATCGGAGTTCCAAATAATTTCCGAAGGGATTCCGACGGAATTCTGACGGAATCTGGAACCCCACTTGGAAAGATTCCCCGGAAAGTGCCCCCTGGAGGTTCTATAAGAATTCCGCCGGAACTTCCAAAGTAATTCCGATTAATTTTTTTTCAAAATTTTTAGAGTTCTAATTCCGTCGGAACCCCATAGGAAATTCTTTGGAACTCCGATGGAATTCCGACGGAATTACGTTGGAAGTTCCGGCGGAATTCTTCTAGAACCTCCAGGGGGCACTTTCCGGGGAATCTTTCCAAGTGGGACAGCAATATCTATTTCTCTAGAATAGGGAAAACTTTAGTTGTTTTATTGAAATATATAGTTGTTTTAGTAAAACTTTTCACTGTTTGAGGTGAAGGCAAATTAATAATGAAACACAAAATGTTTACGCGCTTTGAAGAAAGGGATCTTAAAAGCAAAAAAAGGTTATGTTATGAAATGAAATTATATCAATTCTCAATAAAAAAAAATTATACATTCAAAATATTCAATAAAAATTGATTTTAATTTTATATATAAATATAAAACGAAACTTTTAACTTAAGAAAAACTATAGAACATAACCTATAATTCGTTTGCTTCTACGGTCCCTTTCTTCAGAATGCGTCTCACAATTATTATTTAACAAAAAAATTTTAACACCTAAGAATTTTTTTTTAAAATTGTATTTCAAATTTAGGTGAAATAAATTTTATATTTTCAATTATAAAATCTACTTTTTAGTTTGAGGTTATGTTAATAAAAAAAAAAAAATAAATTTCAAAAGAGAATTTATTAATTTTCATTTTTTAATATAAAAAATAGTTTTTGAAATAAAAAAGAAAAATTATTTTTTAAAAAAAAGTATAAGACAGGTAGAATAGATATATAAAATATATAGAGTTGAGAAAAGGGAGAAAGAAGTTATATTATTCTTTTTTATCAACGTAAAAAAAAAGAGGGGGTGGATGGGCGAGACTATATATATGCGATGAAAAATAAATGTTAAAGGTCACGAGTCTAATATGCTACAGATTTAACAGCTCCCGGCACTGGGTGAACCTAAATACGCCTCTTTTATATCATTAAAAAAACATGAATACAAATGCGAGGGTTGAAATTTTCACGTGGGAGAACAACAACAACAACAACAACAACAGGAAGATAAATAATAATTTACTTTAATGTATTATTTCATTTTTTTTTTTAAATTTACCTTTGACACACATTATTTCTTAATAAAATTTAACATATACACGAGAATATAAAACAATATATTAAAAAATAAAAAAATACCTTGATATTTTTTAACCTAATTTTTTTTACAAAAAGAAAAAATTAATTCTTAATTAACGTTAATATTGTGATAATTAATGTTTCCATATTTGTCCATTTATAATATTAAATTCAAATATATGTCAGAGTTTACTTGAAAGTCAAAGTTTACGTTTAATTATTTTATGTTTGATTCAGTTTCAAAATAATTATTTCAAATTTTCATTTTCCTCGATGTATGAAAAAAAACCAACTAATTAAAATTATATGAAAAGCTGATTTTCTGCTAGATTTAACAAATTAATTAATTAAATTTTATAAATTATAAATAATTAATTCAATTTATAAATAAAAAAATATAACGAATATTGTTTTTTAGAAATAAAAAAATGGTTTTCAAATTATAAAATGATTTTATAATTCTATAATTATTCTATAAATATAGAAAAAAAAATGTATTACACTCGCGGACACAAATAATTTTTTTTTTCAATGTAAGTAAGCTGAATGGTCATTAGAAAAAAAAATCAAAAGAAAAAAATGTGAAAAATCTTTAGAAAAAAAAAAAACTAGAACCGAAAAGCCTGGCGACATAAAAGAAACTAAAGTAGTGCAAGATTTCTATATATTACATTATAAGTATTGACTACTAAACGCATGGCCTTAATTTCCTTTGGAAGTAATTTAAATGAAATTACATATACCGGATTCACTCGTCCGGTGGTAAAGAAGTTTTCCTATAATTCAATATAGGGGGCAGCATTTACTTGAGAGATCGAAAATAGTTATACGATAGTTTTCTACTTTATCCAATGTTGTGTTTGTCATTTCCTATAACTAATCATTTTTTAATTCATTTAACAATCATCGATATTTTTAATAATAATAATAATTATTATTATTATTATTATTATAAAAAGTAATAAAAATAATAATAATAATTATAAATATAATAATTATAATAAATATAATTATTATTAATATTATAATAATAATTATTATTATTAATTTATAATTTAGTTATAAAATAATTTTGATATAAATAATAATTTTACGTTAATAATTAGGTGTGTAAATAACGAACAAATAATGTAGAAAAAAAATTAATGCAACAATAATATGTGTATATATAAATTAAGAAAAAATTGTACTGTTATAAACATTTTGAAACATAATAGGACAGTGGGTATGTTAATTACGTTTATTTTCTTGCATTTGAAACTGCAAATAACAGTATAAGTGTGAGAAAAATTCAGCAAATATAAATATACTGTTAGAAAAAATTAGAGAAATGCAAAATGAAATTAAAATTTACTGAAAAAAAATAACTCGAACTCTATAAATTTTAATTGATGATAATTCGTTAACTATATTTAAATTAGTGAAAATTTCTATACCTACTAATTTTTAGTCATTTTTCACGAAAATTTTAGTTAAAAAAAATTATTAAATCAAATAGTTATATTATATATTTAATACAGTAATATTAATTAAAAGTTAGTAAAAATTTCTAACGATTTTTAGTTCTTTTTCACTAAAATTAATTACTAAATTACTAAATTACTAAATTACTAAATTACTAAATTAAAATAAATTACTAAATCAAATAGTATTATTTTTAAATAATTAATTAAAAATTAATTAAAATTTCTACTAATTTCTATTTACTTTTCATTAAAATTTATTACTAAATTATTAAATTAATAAATTAAAATAAATTACTAAATTACTAAATTAAAATAAATTACTAAATCAAATAATAATATTTTTTAATAGTTTTATTTATTAAATATTAGTGAAATTTAGTGGAAAAATTTTAAATTTTTAGTAACTTTTCACTAAAATTAATGACTAAATTACTAAATGAAAATAAATTACTAAATAAAATAGTAATATTTTGCAAACATTAATATTCACTAAAAATCAGTGAAAATTTCTGCTAATTTAAATTAGTCAGCAAAAATTCCTTAATACCTCAAAGAAAAATTTAAAAATATTGCAATTTTTCGAAAATCTACAAAATTTTGATAAAAATTTAAATTTATCTTTATTTTTTTCAAGACACAGACTTTTAGTTGCAAATAAATTATAATTTAAATATTATTCCCCATTAATTACTATTGACGAGAAATAAATTTTTTTCAAAAAAAATTTTTTTTTTTTTTTTGGTTCTCACTGTGTGAAAACAAGGTGAACACATATATAACTCGAGAATGAAATGCGAATATATCGATTAACTGTCTCGTACAGCATATATATCTCTGGCAAGTCATCTTTTGTCTCTAAAGCATTGTCTTTCACTTTGATACATATATATATATATAGGAACATATGTTTTTCTATACTATATACATTGCATAATAATAAAACATACAGGCTTTTATAATAATAACTATAAATATATAATTTACGAATTTTCCACTTGGCACATACTATAGAGACTTCATTAAGTTTATTAATATATATATATATATATATATATATATATATATATATGTAAAATGTGTTCCCTAAGTGCGTTCAAAAATAAAGATCAAAAATAACTTTTGACATAGAATATTTTTCACATCATTAAATATATGTTATTATTATTATTATTATTATAAACTTGCGTGTGTTTTTATGTAAATAATTAAAAACAAACACGAAAGTTTATTAACTTGTCTTACATCGTTAAAAATCATCTATGTATTTATTTATAGAAAAAAAGTTTCATGTGTCACACGATTGATTAATTAATTTTAATATTCATGTGTTCTACGTTGTAAAAAAATTTTTTTTTTTTTATCATTTTATAATAATGATTTTCTTCTATTTTTAAATAGAATATTATAGAACAAAAAAAATTTTATATTTTATTTAATAATACGCAATTAATTTTATGACAACTATTTTTCTATATAAAGCAACCTTATAAAAATTTTCTAAATGTTGCTAAATCTCATTAAATTTACTAATTTTTATTTAATTTTTTTTAAATTTTTTATTTATTTAATAAATAAATTTTTTTAATATTTTGAATGTTACTTACCACTATCATCTCGGAGGGCTCCAGAACGAAACATTCATTGGGTCTTCTTGCACTGCCACCTGTCCGTTTTCCAAAACTGAAAATGAAAAAAAAAATATATTTATTAATGAAAATTAAATAAAAAAAAAAGAAATTTAATTTAATTTTTCAGTGTATATTATATTAATTAGTAAAGAGAATAAAAATAATAATTGGTGTTATATAATAATTATAATTAACTCTGTACAATTTTAAATTTAAGTTTAACACCTGAAAATTTAAGTTAGAAGTTCTGCTACCGCGGGTACAGGATGAAATTAGAAAGGGTGTCTCTCGCCAAGGATATAAACGCTATTTAAAGTTTGGATTCTCGCACTACTCAGGACTAAATCCTGTTAATGGAGCACCCAAGAGAGCCAAAAGCTTATAATTCGCCTTATTCGTCTGCAAAATTTCCTCAAATTGTGTTTTTCAATCTTTTTTTTTGCAGCATAAAATTTAAAAAAAATTTATTATTATTTTTTTCTACTATTTGTAAAAGAGAATTCATTGAATTCTGTGATTTTCAAACACCCTTTGTTATTATAACCTTCCCCTCTCCATATAATCTTAATCGTATTATTAAAGCCGACGCCTTGTCAGAGTCGATAATAATCAAGATGTGCTTGAAAATATCACGAAGCACCCTATATATAAGGCATTAACCCAAATGACATTTATTAGACCAAATGAGATTAGAAAATGCCACGTGTCCTGCTTGTAAATAGTATATGTCGAATTAAATTACATTGCAAACTTGTATGGCTAAAATCACAACGCTTTTTATGTATACCTTTAATGTCCTCATGCATTTAATAAAAAGTGCCAGGAATCGAAGAATCACAGCAGCAGCATAGGGTCAACAGCCTCCCCTTTCTCTCTCTTTAACTCACACGCCTTTTTTTTCCCTTCCCTTTCTTTCATACAACCATCTTGGACTTTCAATTGAGTATCTCCACACTTCATTCAAAAACTCGACATATACCAAGAATGGATAATCTCGTATCCAGAAAGCAAGAAGAGATTCCAGGAAAGATACATTTTCACAGCATTGTAAAGTTTTATTATTTTTATGGACGATTCTCCAAAAACAGGAAATTTCCCTGTCTAGATATATCAGCTAAATATTCTAGAAATTATTTGATTTGGACAAAAATGTCATATTAACAAGCCTAAATTATTATACCTCGAAAAAAAACACAAAAAAACGTTCTTTGGGGTCTTTACTACCACTTTTCTCAAAATAGTGATGTGCTAAACAATTTTGGAACACGGAATCGTGTTCAGTGGTCGAAAATACATAGAAAACCACTACCATGTCAAAAATAATTATAAAAATTTTATTTGGGGTTTCTATCCCCACTTTTCTCAAAATCCTGACGCGATAGACATTTTTGGAACCCGGAACCGAGATAAGCTATTAAAAATACATAGGAAACGATTCCCATGTCAAAAATAAAAAAAAAAAAATTTTTTCGGGACTCTTCCCCCACTTTTCTCAAAATCGTGATGTGCTAAACAATTTTGGAACACGGAATCGTGTTCAGTGGTCGAAAATACATAGAAAAGCACTACCATGTCAAAAATAGTAAAAAAAAAGAAATATTATTTGGGGTCGCTACCCCCACTTTTCTCAAAATCCTGACGTGATAGACATTTTTGGAACCCGGAACCGAGATAAGCTATTAAAAATACATAGGAAACGACTCCCATGTCAAAAATAAAAAAAAAAAATTATTTCGGGACTCTTCCCCCACTTTTCTCAAAATGGTGATGTGCTAAACAATTTTGGAACACGGAATCGGGTTCAGTGGTCAAAAATACATAGAAAACCACTACCATGTCAAAAATAATTATAAAAATTTTATTTGGGGTCGCTACCCCCACTTTTCTCAAAATCCTGACGTGATAGACATTTTTGGAACCCGGAACCGAGATAAGCTATTAAAAATACATAGGAAACGACTCCCATGTCAAAAATAAAAAAAAAAAATTTATTTCGGAACTCTTCCTCCACTTTTATCAAAATCGTGATGTGCTAAACAATTTTTGAACACGGAATCGTGTTCAGCGGGCAAAAATACATAGAAAACCACTCCCATATCAAAAATAATCAAAAAAATTGATTTTGTGTCTCTACCCCCACTTTTTCAAAATTTTTATTTTTTTTTGACTTGCGCTTTTGGGTTTTAAAGTGTACGATTACACGTTAGATTTTTAACGTAACATGCTTTAATAACCATCAAATATTTTATATCTTAAAACAAAAAAACCTAAAAAAATACCCAAGGTTATTTTTAAATTTTTAAAACAGTATAAAAAACATTTTTAAACTGTTTATTCCAATATCAGTCAATTTTGTCATCAGAAAAATAATTCAAAAAACAGTCTTTTAAGGAGTAAATGATTTCAATGTTTATTTGCTTATATTCCCACTCACAGTTTCTAATTTTGTATATAGAGAGTTTAAATTTATACAAAGTGTCTGGTTTCTATCTTTCCTTTGAAATTTGGTTTGCAAAACATTAACTTTTATACTTTAAACAAATGATTCATATCAGATTTTTAATACAATTTATTTTTGGTTTTTTTTTTTTTTTTTTTGCTACAGTTTTAATATATAATTAATTTAACATATATTTGATATTGAATATTCAAATTATATTGCTATTTTATTTTTTAGATTCCTAATCTCCCATTTCAATGATCAGATCTCATAACAGGAAGTAGAGTCACTGAACCCAATGAAACCTGATCTACATTCAGTTGAATTAGTTATAATGCAAAAAAGAAATGCACTTTTATTAGTTTTAAAACTCTTATCACAATAAACAGGACAGTTATACACACAGTTATATTTCTTTAGCGTTAGGAAATAATGAACTATAAAGAAAATTGTATAATGAAGTCGAAAATCAGAATTTATTATGAATTTTCTTCTTCATTAGAATGGAATTTTTTTTTTGCATTTCATATCTGAATGTAAATAGTAAAATTTTCGTAATCAAAACTTTGGTTAACAAAACATTTGTAGAGCATACATATTATCATTTTGTACATTTTTAGCCTTAAAACTTTTCTTTTTCGCTGCATCTTTTGTTTCTTTGAATATACATACCTGTTTCGTATATATATATACCTTCCATTATCTCCTCTCTTTCATTGTCTGACTTTACAAAACTTTATTATTTGTGTTTTCAAACTATTGCATTTATGAGACGTATGAAGCTCTAAAAATTGTTAGAATTTTTGTTATTATTCAACGGATTTATATTCGAATTTGAATAATTCAGAAATCATCCTTACAATATATTTGACACTAGAAATTCGTATTTTTTATTCCGTTAGAATAATACAAAAATCTTTTATTTCCATAGTATTATATCAGTACAGATTTTGCACATTAATCCGTAATTTTTAACAATACCATTGACTCTTGATTTTGAACCGGACGAAATTGTAATGGTCGAATCGTTTTCATTGGAAAGGGATGGCTTTTATTTATATGAAATCGAATGGGAGCGACAACGACCGACTATTTTGATGATGGCAAAATTGAGGAGTGGTTTTGGACCCATGTATATACACATTTAACTTTCCTATATATACGAGAGCCACGAACATCTGTCTGTTCAATCGAGTCAAATCGATCGTAAACAATAGGATTGTCAAACCAAGGGTACAAACGTATGGAATGCGTTATATTGACAATGTTCCTATATGTATGTACAGTTTATATTATACAGTCAAAACGTTATACCGTTTGTAAAAAAAACTTTTTGAATACATAAAACACAGATACAACAACACTTTACGTGTATTTGACGGCCATTCACCACAAAATACGCGTTTATCATGCCAATCGACGTTTCCAGTCGTCAGATTAATGTCGACACGCATTTTCAGGGTCGAGGAGTCGACCTTTCATATATGCCATTCGTTATGGTGCATTTAGTAACGCTTCTTGATTCGAATTTTAAAAATCAAAATCGTTTGACATTCTGATACATGGAGAAAAATAGTTTTTGAATAATTGGATATGTAAATAAATTGTATATAATATCGTTAATGGTGGTAAATGTTTTCCCCAACTTTTCACAAAGAAACAAATATAGATGATGAGAAATCTTAGAAGCACTATATACTCGTGTGCGCTATATAGGAGTAGAGAGTCAAGTTACCCATTATTGTTACAAACCACGCAAAAGCTTTCGCATCCACTTGGGGAAATTATATACGACCTATTTTGCCAGGTATAGTCCACTCTGTTTGATGAAACATTTCGTGATTCCATTAGTTGTATGCCACTTAGTTTCAACTTTGCCCACAAACGATCAAGTTGTCTGTATATACATTACAAAAAATAAGGGGGTTAAAAGTTTAAGTAAAGATGAAAAATTACGACTTAGGAGTTTTGCAAAAATTATCAGACATCTTATTTGAGAGAATTTTTATTCATATAATAATCAATATGATTATGACTTTATGACTGAATTTTGATTCAGATATAATGATAGAATCTTTTGTATAGAATTTTAGAATCATCCGCTAAATTCTTTCATTTTATCCGAATCAAAATTCTGTTATGCTCATTCTGTTGAATAAAAATTTTGCCAGGTTTAGATTTTTGTTTCATGCTACTTCTGTTAGGCGAAAATTCTCCTTAAAATCAAAAGTTTTGTCAAGCAGCAAATCCGCTAATGATTACATATCTGCTAAATTCTGTCACTATGTCCGAATTAAAATTCTGTTGTACTCATTCTAGTA
Organism: Leptopilina boulardi; assembly: GCF_019393585.1. Lineage (NCBI taxonomy): Eukaryota > Metazoa > Arthropoda > Insecta > Hymenoptera > Figitidae > Leptopilina > Leptopilina boulardi. The sequence continues at coordinate 3,160,503 of NW_026137943.1, read as the reverse complement.
AATAAAAAATCTGCCAGGTAAGATTTTGGTTTCATGATACTTATTGTTAGGCAAAAATTTCGTACAATCAAAATTCTGTCCATTAGAAAATCCTCTATTAATTACTTTTGCTAAATACTATCATTTTGTTTAAATCAAAATTCTATTGTATACTCATTCTGTTAAATGAAAATTCTGCCAAATAAAATTTTGTGTTCCATGCTACTTCTGTTGGACAATTTCTAATATTTCTGTAAGAAACTTCGTTACGAAAATTCTGTATAATCACAAATTTTCTATCCCCATCAGAAACTCTTTTTCTACAACCTCTGCCGGACGGAAATTCTAACCAATGAAAATACAGCGGTAAGTTAACAATTTTTTTCCCCAATCGCTCGTTTTTTTTACCGAAAAGTAAGTTTTAATGTTCGCGGGAATGAAAATAAAACATCTAAAAGTGTAAAATAATTTTTCCTCTTGAGAGAAAGAATTGCACTTAAAAGTTATATGCTACTGACTGTTGAGCTCTTCCTGGGAAAAGAAACTGTACTCGCGAACCTCGAGACATGAAATTACAGTAAATGGCAAGTATTGCTCTCGTATATAGGCGACAAGAAAAAAAAAAAAAAAAAAAAAGTTGTGGCAAAACGACGACTTCCTCACAACTTCGAGGTAAATATACTCGTGTGTGCTTGAAAAAAAAACTCACCATACGGAGAAGCGTCTTCGTGGAAATGCTGGAGGCGGTGGTGGCTGGACACGATGACCTCGGTCGACGCTTTCGCTTCTCAATGCCTGAACCGCTTTTGGCACGGCTCTAATTGGTTCCTGAATGATTCTTGTACCACCACCACCACCGCCCCCGGATAATAAAGTTCCGTTTCCAACACTGTCCCCGTAAACAATACCGCCTCCGTGAAAACTGTTCCATCTTCTAACGGGACCCCGGCCACTACTTCCGCCGGAACCACGAAGTTGATTGGTATGTTTGTGCATCTTCTTACGAGACACTCAGCATCCGTTGGCCTCGGCAAGGCCATCGTACACCATCCTCTGATCATTCCTACATCCTTCACTTTCTTGTATCAAGATCAAGAAATCGGGGTCAAGGTTTAAGGTCAAATTTCAAGGTTTTTCCGCGTTGTTTGCTCTTGAGGGAACCTATTTTTAAAACAAGATTTTTGGGTTTCTTTGCGATTGTATTTTCAAAGTCTGTGAACCAATGTGACAAATTTTTTGTTTTCAAATTATTTCTGGGGGCCCTAAAAAATCATTAGTTATAGGTATTTTTAACAAATTTTATTAGATATAAATTATTTTTTAGACGAATTTTCATTTTTCGAATTAACATTTGTCAGAATATTTATTTTGTAAAGAATTTGCAAATGGCCGAACTATCGATTTTGGCGCGAATTTTAAAATCCACCAATCACGATTTTCTTGGCAACTTTTGATTATGGTGGATTTTAAAAAATCGCGCCGAAATCGATTGTTTGTTCGGCCATTTGCAAATTTCGAATAAATAAAAATTCGGCGTTTTAAGAATTCTAATAAAAATTCGATACATAAGAATTCTGTTTAGTATAAAAATTTGTTCAAAAAGAAATTCTGTCAAAATTCGAAAAATAATTCTATGTAAAAAAATTCTTTGAAAATTTTAACTAATGATTTTTTTGTGGGATAATCATTTGCCTCTTATTCTGACTGCAATAAAATTAGATATCAATCTTTTGAATTTGATATTCATTAAAATATTCACACGACCTATTTAATTTTCATCGATTTGTATGTATGAGAGACGACTATATGTCAATAAACCAAACAAATAAATGTAAAACGCACCTGAGGAGTAGATAAAAAAAAGTCAAATATTTTAGGATTTTTCCACATATTTTTTTTTATGAAATTCGATCATCCGAAGAAAATAAATTACAATAATTTGTAAATAGTGTTAGTAATTTTCTATATTTGAGTTATAAAAAACGCAAATAAAAGTAAAAATAAATTTCTTTTTTTTAAGTATATGTGATTTAGTTGTATTTATCCTGTTAAAATACAGTATTTTCGAGATAAACGATTACCACCTCGGGTAATAAATAATTTATTCGATTTCGAAAGCATCAAATAACAACTCCTACTTTGATTTATGATCGAATGATGAGAATGTAGGCAGTGAAGATCATTTGTTTCTTTTTTTTTTTTTTTTAATATTATTTCGTTTCTTTCTGCTTCGAAAGTAGATATACATATCTTTTTCAATAGAATAAATATAAACGAAACATTTCTATTATATATTTCTTAGGAAAATAAATCAAAATAAATCCCAAGAAAAAAAGAAGAGCGAATTTTGCTTTGTTCTCTAAGGTTATAGATGTACGATTTAATGTAACTCTAGGGACAAAAATAGTTGTTTTAGTTCCTAGAGTGGAAAATAGTCATTTTACTCCCTAGTATCAAAAAGTGTCATTTTACCCCCTAGAATCAAAAATGGTCATTTTACTCCCTAGAGTAAAAAATAGTCATTTTACTCCCTAGAGTCAAAAATAGTCATTTTACTCCCTAGAGTCAAAAATGGTCATTTTTCTGCCTAGTTTCAAAAACTCATTTTACTCCCTAGAGTCAAAAACCTGTTATTTTACACCTTATTAATAAAAATAAAAGAGTTTCATCAATAATTCAGGAAAATTTTTCAATTATATTGCAAATCTGGCAATTGCAGAATTTACGAAAAAAAAAAAAAAATTAAAGCAGCGTCCCTGAAGAATCTCCCTAGAGATACCACTGATGCAGAATCGTGCTTTTACATATAAGGACAAAGGTATTTTGCAGGTTATACTTTTACGACCCTATAGAAGGCATTTAATAGCAAAATTCTTCAACATACAATATTAAAATCATATATACGATCCTTTTTGTTTTCTTTGTAAGGAACTTTGACTTTTTATATAATAGTGATTTTTTTCTGCGCGCAAATATAACAAATACGAAATACAATAATAAATACTAATAAAATAAATAAATAAAAGCATAACTATGAGGGAATATATAAATTCTAAGCTTTGAGAAAACTGGTTTCATTAATACCGTTGCGTAATTAAATATGGCGTCATTTCCGCTCCAAAGGACGTCAGAGCGGAAAGTCGAACTCGTTAATTAAGTTTAAAGAGCCGAAACGGCCTTCTGTGCTTTTGAGAACGATGGCGTGTATAGGGAATTTTTTTTCAATTTTTCTTTTTTTTTTTAATAATAAAATACTTAAGCGCAACAATCAAAGAGGGATCGAATATATAATTTTTGTTTGTTTGCTGTTAACCTTTTAATAAATGTTTTCTTTATAAATATAATATATAAATTTTGTAAGTATATTAATTTTGAATCACAGAAAATATTTCGTATATATTGGGTGGTTTGTATTATTATTATTATTATTATTATTATACCTTGTAATGAATTTCCCAACACATAACGAAATTACAATTTCAGAGATACTGTTTGATAGTGGATGTCGTAAATGAATTCGAACTGAGAGAGGGAGAGTTAAGTTGTGCTTTGACGAAAATTATAATTAGGATTAGTTAAAATATACTTTTAATTGTCTTCTTATAAAACAGAAACATTTCTTCTAATTTCCAGTGGTAAAAATATAGTGTTTTACTTCTTAATTAGGAATGAAAAAGGATTTGACTCTTATAAGGATTAAAAAAGTATATTTTACTCCCAAGGGTTAGAAAGAGTAATTTTAGCCCCTAGGGTGAAAAATAGGGATTAATTTAATATTTTAAAACAAAAAGAACTATTTTAACTTCTGTATGAATAAAAAGGTCTATTTTACTCCCCAGGGTTAGAAACAGTAATTTTAGCCCCTAGAGTGAAAAATCGTAATTTTACTCCCTAGGGTAAAAACGTCTGTATTTTACTCTGTAGGGTTATAGTCATACTCTCAAAGGATAGAAACGTTTATCTTAACTTTCAGCATCGAATACGAATTTGTTTACATTATTTTACTAACCTAGGGTCTAAAATACTAATTTTATCCCCTCAGAACTAAAACATATCCCCTTTTGGAATATATTTATTCCCTAAAAATGAAAATTATTTTACGTACGAGTGTAATCATTATAGATTTGAAGAAAAAATCGAATAACATAATACTTCTTTAATTATACCGGTAATTATATTGAAATATTCAGATTCGATTTTCTTTTTTTGCCAGAATACAAACTCTCATTAATCTTGCCACTGTTCTTTTCTTATTATTGTCTTTTATCTTTGACTATAAGAGACATAATACGGTATCGGTAACGGGTGACTCGTCACGATATATATACAACGTATATATATATATATATATATATATATATATGTATCTGTATATATACGAAGAAATTCATAGTGAAGGAGATTGCGCATACTCGATAAGAAGCGAGTGCAGTTTCGTGTCCACCGACGCGTGCATGGCGTTTCACGTTTATTAGATTCTATGTATACACAAGGTGTATATATGAAATTTCTAATTTTACTATGCGCGAAAATCATTTTTTACTATACTGTATAGAAAAAAAAAGATTCCCTAACAATCAATAATAATAATAAGTATAATTAATATACTGTTTCCGCATGGAAAAAGAATCTTTATCTGGAACAGCGATATGTTTCTCTATAGAGTATAGGGAAAACTTTCGCTGTTTAAGTGAAACATATATAGCTGTGACAAGGAAACTTATCGCTGTTCCAGGTAAAAATTGTATTTTTTTAAAATTTTTACCAAAAGTATTGATGCGAATATTTGAAAAATTTCTCTCTGATGAATATATACAATATATATATATATATATATATATATATATATATAGTATATTAAAACAGAGCTTATGGGTAATTACTTCCTATATATAGGTGTGAGTTTAAAATAAAATTATATGGTGTTGAATACTTTCTTCATGGCGATAAAGGACTTTAATGGGATCAAAGGTGATAAACATAAAAGAGATAAGAGAGTATTTTTTTTTCTTTTTTTTTTCGAAACAGTCTCTCTAAACGGATTTGTAACTTTCACGACGTGGCATTTTCATATAGTGACATATTGGCAAACCAGTCTCAAGAAAATCCCGTTTAGAGAAGGTCGCACTTCCGTCTCTCATATAGACAGGTCTGGATCAAAGTGTTATTGCGCTTTATATATAATAACACTGTTATTAGGAGGGGGGGGGTTAAATGTTTTAAATTCTCGTTAATGTCGAAATTATAAATTCTGCGCAATATATATATTGCTAAATGAAAATTCTTTAAAATCTCCTTAATATATAAATTCACCCTCTAATTTATTAATAAAACGAATCGTATACTGGCTCGCGCACATTAAAATCCAAATCCCTCTTGTATATTCACAAATAAATCAATAATTTCTTTAGATATTATAAATATTTTGAAACTAGTTTATATTTTTTTGTTAATTTAACTAATTTATTTTACTAATTTTTAGTTAGTAGCAGTATAGAAAACTACTAATTCGTAGAGTAAGGTTTACAAATTTTAGTTTGTAAACTAATTAGTAGTTTTCTGCTATATCAATTAGTCATCAAGTATTAGCAACTAATTAATTAGTTAGTAACTAATTTATTAGTATTAATTAGTATCAATTGTCAATAGAAAACTAATTGGTAGTAGAAAACTACTAATTCGTATGTTAACATTTACTAATTTCTACTACTAATTACTTTAGTAACTAAAAGTTGTAAACTATACTATACGAATAAGTAGTTTTCTACCAGCAATTAGTAAAAATTAATAACTAATTATTAATTAATTAGTTCCTAACTAATTATTAATTTACTATTAATTAATTACTAACTAATTAGTTACTAATACCATACTGCCAAGTAGTCATTTTTTTAAAAAAATTAGTCACTAACTAATTTATATAATAGAAAATTACTAATTAGTTTACTAATTACAATTAGTAAACATTATAGTATGAATAAGTAAACATTACTATATGAATAAGTAAACATTACTATATGAATTAGTAAACATTACTATAATGAATAAGTAAAAATTACCATATGAATTAGTAATTTCGTTCTACAAATTAGTAATTTTTTTTTACTATAAATTAGACAAAATTCTTAATAATTTATTTAGTAAGTCTCAATGAAAAATTAATTTCTCGAGATTTGGAAACTAATTTTTTGTACTTTAAAGGGATAAATTTGTTCCTATATGAAAACTTTAGCGAACAAATAAAGTAATGGGATATATGTAAGAGAGAAAATAGCAATCTACCTATCAAGTTTTCATTACATTTTGATTATATAGGGAAACGACATAACGCGGAACAGTTCCAAGGGACGTGCGCTTATATTCCATGATATATACATGCAGAGAAGCAAGGGGATTTTTTTTTTTATTTTTAATTTCCAGCGGAATTCACGAACCGTATCTTCCGGTACAACGATCCACGCTCTACTCACTGCAGAGGTTTTATATATATACGTTATATATACCTGCCAACTGCAATCGCAATATCACAATTTTCTCCGCATTTCTTATAACACACAATATATATATATATATATATTAGTAAACTCTCTTTAAATCTTAAAATTGCTAATCATTAGTCAAATCGTGGTTAATTTTTCACATAACCTCAAAGTTAATTTAACAAATAATTAAGTTATTTTTAACTAAAAGGATTAGTTAAAATATTAGTTTTTTTACTTTCAAAATTAGTAAAAAAAAAAATAACTAATTATTAGTAAAAAGTAACTAAGTTTCCCCCACAGCACCGAAAAACTTTCCTAAAGATTTATTTGAAATGTTCAAAATATTTAATTGCAATGTTTAATGAAAATTGTGTAAAGATTTAAATGTCCCGATAAAAATAAATATGTTTAGTGTGAAACTTTCCTAAACATTTAAATGAAATTTTCGCCTAATTTATAATTATATAATTAGGCGAAAATTTCATCTTTATCGAAATCTTTAGGAAAGTTTCGGTGCTTCCATTGAACAGTAGAAAAATAATTGAAAAAATAGTCAAAATTAATTTAATGTTACCATTATAGTTACTTTAACATAACCTAAAAGTAAATTTTTAAAAATATTACTGAATCAGTAACTGAATTTTTGCTATTATATAAATTATTTTTAACTATAATTCAAACCCCGTTTTCACTGTGTGGAAAAAATTTAATCTTCCGAGAGATGAAAGGCAGTAGATTTATTTTGCGTCTGCGCAGACGTAGAAAATATCTACTGTCTTTACGTCTGCGCAGAATATTTGTAATACAGCTTCTACGCAGGCGCAGAATATATCTACTGCATTTAACCTCTCGAAAGATTAAATTAAATAAACACACGATTAAGACAAAAAAAAATAAAATAAATCTGAATAATAATTACCAATTAATATAAAAAAAAATTAATATTTTCAAAAAAAAAATTAATAATATATTTTCGTGAATATAAATCTTTTTTTTTTTTGAATAAACAAAATTATCGTTTTCTTATATGTATATTCAATCTACTTCCCCCGTTTCCTTTTGCAAATTATCTTGCTATAAGGTTGGTTCTTGGTTATATAGCATTGCATTTGGTTTATAAAAGATTATTCCCGGTCCATGTTTACTGGCACATTACAAAGTAACGGTGACCGCAGGAAAAATGTACAACGACCGCAAAGATCATCATCTCCTGTATATAAATTTCAAATGGTTCTCATGAATTATTATCCACAGAATTGTATATATATATTTGACATTTTAATATCAATATAGAGGGTCAAAATAAAAATAATAAATTACTTTATTTTCACAAGAAAATTATAAAAGAAAATATATTATATTCTATACAAAATTGAATATTATATATAGGGTAAATGTATCAATTACTATATACCCTCATAATTTTATCATTATTATTTTTTTTAATAAATTTCTTGAAAAATAAAATATTTAGTGAAAAATTAAATCTTATTTTTTTAGAGCTTCTGTTTACCATCTTTCTCTCTCTCTCTCTTTCTCTCTCTTTATAAAAGAAAATCGATTGCGAACAGCAATGACCTTGTCTAGTTTCCATTTCTCGCGCTTTGTGCCACTCTATGAGCCGGAAATCCAAAATGGCCGAATTGCCGCCCACAGATAAATGTGTGTTCAAACGAATGAGTGCGCTGACTGCGCTCTCTACAATAACAAAAATGCCGCAAGCGTATATTATAATGACAATGCAAAGCCATTATAAATGAAAAAAAAAAAAAAATTAGTTGCCACGTTTAGATGAAAAAATTTTTTTTTATTATTATTATTAACTTTATTAATAATAAATTATTAGTTTTCTTAATTTTATTACAATGAAAAAAATTTATTTGATTTAAATAATCGGCAACATATTATGTTATCAAATAAATATTTAATTGAATCAAATAATTTTTATTTGAATTAAATAAACTGTTTACTTGAACCAATAATTTCTGTATTTGAAACAAATATACTATTTAATGGACTTGACTTAAATAATAATTATTTATTACAAATAATTATTTAATAAAAATAATTATTTATTACAAATAAATATTTATTTGATAATCGATTATTTGAAACAAATAAATTTTTTTCAATTACATTAATTTTATTTTATTATTTTTAATAACTATTTATAATTTTATCATTAAAACAAAATTAAGATTTTGACGACTGTACTTAAAATTTACACACATAAATAAAATGAAAAAAAATTCTAGTTTTCAAACAAGTTTTAAATACTTTTTTCGTTTGCATAATCCTTTTTGACTCCAAAAACGTTGAGTTTAATTTATTTTCATTTTTTTTTTTTTTTTTTTTTTTTTTGAAACTGAGGATTATATACAGTAGGGCAGCATCCTGCTGCATAACTATATAGTCGCACTACTGTGCGCCTTAATCCCATGGATCCTTTTCTCGATTCCCACAAACTCTCTCGTTTGCCATAACTGAAAACTGCTAACGAGCACTATTCCCATAATATTCCCATAACGTGACTATATTCGATTCACCTTTTCGTTTGGGCTTATGTTTGTATTTATATATATTTACGCATTGAATTGCATATTCACTAAATGGTAAATTGAGTTTTCAAAAGTTATTTTTGCTTTCATTTAATAATTTACATGAGATTCATATGTCAAAAAAGGAAATAATAATTTTTTTATCCTATAATTAAATTGACGTATACTTTATTTAATATTTATAGAAAAAAATTTTTTATTTTTAAGAATAAAATAATCACATTTCTGATAAAAATAAATAAATAATAAATAAATTGTTTATTGACAAGAATTTATAACACCATTCAAAAAAGAAAATTGTATTTTTAAAAATAGTACCTAAAGTAAATATGATCTGGTTTTTATTATTATTCATTAAGATTTTTAATTAAACAAAATTGAAAAAATGAATATTAAAAAATATTGACATTTTTTTTTTTTTTTTTTTTAATATAATTCTATACAGAAATCACAAACAAATTTTCCCTCAGTCAATAATTTCTTTCAGTGCACAATCCGGACTCAACGGGGTAGCTAATATTTTATTGACACCCACGTCCTTAACGATTGCATCTATATTATATATATATTCAATAAAATTGCCGCAAAGGCGTCGCAAAGTGCTCTATATTTAAAAAAAACCGGAGATAAATAAAAAAAAAAATATATATATATATCTAAAAATTAATTGCCTCTACATTTTATCTATAAAAATTTTTATTGAAAAAAAATGTTTATGAGTAAAAAAATAAAATGTATTTAAAAAATATATATATAAAATTTATTTACTCTCTTAATCTGAATTAATTCAAAATAACTATACTTGTTAGTAAAATCTTAGTAAACTTTTTTTTATCAGCAATTAGTAAAAAATAACTAGTTATTAGTAAAAAGTAAATTATTATTAGTGAAAAATAACTAATTATTAGTAAAAAATAGCTAATTATTAGTAAAAAGTAAAAAATTATTAGTAAAAAAAAGTAAATTATTAGTAAAAAACTAATTATTAGTAAAAAAAAATAGCTAATTATTAGTAAAAAAAATAGCTAATTATTAGTAAAAAGTAAATAATTATTAGTAAAAAATAACTAGTTATTAGTAAAAAGTAAATTATTATTAGTGAAAAATAACTAATTATAATTAAAAATCTAATTATTAGTAAAAATAGCTAATTATTAGTAAAAAGTAAATAATTATTAGTAAAAAATAACTAATTATTAGTAAAAAAAGCTAATTATTAGTAAAAAATAGCTAATTATTAGTAAAAAACTAATTATTAGTAAAAAACTAATTATTAGTAAAAAACTAATTATTAGTAAACAATAAATAATTATTAGTAAAAAATAACTAATTATTAGTAAAAAATAGCTAATTATTAGTAAAAATTAACTAATTATTAGTAAAAAGTATCTAATTATCAGTGAAAAGTAACTAATTTCCAGTGAAAAAATATCAAAAACTAATTGAATTAGTTACCAGAAATTTTAGTTATTTTAACATAACATAAAAGTGAATTAAACAGTTTGTTTATTTTGAACTAAAAAAATTAGTAGAAATATTACTATTTGAATCAGTAACTAACTATTTGCTTCAGAAATTAATAGAAAGTAACTAATTATTAATAATTAATTTTGTAGTGGAAAAATAACTGAAAAAAATAGTCAAAACTAACCAGATTCAGTTATTTTAACATAACCTAAATGTGAATTTAACAGTTAGCTATTATGAATAAAAAAAAATAGTAGAAAGTAACTAATTATTAGTAAAAAAAATTAATTAATTTTCAGTGAAAAAGTAACCAAAACTAATATTGAATTAGTTATCGGAAATTTTAATTATTTTAACATAACCTAAAAGTAAATTTAACAGTTTGTTTATTTGGAACTAAAAAATTAGTAGAAAGTATTAATATTTAAATCAGTAACTGACTTTTTTTGCAATCAATTAGTTATTATTTAGTAATTTAAATTCAGAGAGTAAGCTAAATTTTTTTTTTTAAATTCAATATTAAATTTCAATCAATATAGAGAGAAAAAAAGAGAGAGAGAGAGTGGTTTTTTTTTGAGTGCTTCACGAAACAGATGATTGAACATTCTCAACTGTTGATTTTCGCAATTTTTCAAATACGATTTATTGTCGAGCGAGATTTTTTTTCGTTGAAACCCTCGCAATCAGCGCATCGATTCCGTGACCATGGAAAAATAAGAGCATAGAGCTATGAATTGTGGGTGTATGTGCCACAGAATCGAGTGCGTTGATGTAAGCGCAAGTGTGGGTGGATTCTGCGGTGTACACACATAATTCTTCTCTATTCTATATATATGTGACGCGGTTACGCAGGAATAAGTCCTTATACAAAATCCCCAATGCATGCGAGAAAATATAAACGTGCAACAAACGGTCACTGTCAAAGTGCAAATCCATATAATAAAAAACCCTCCTACACAATGCGGCATAAAAAAAAAAAGATCAAATTTATATTTTTACGCCCTTCTGAACTCAGCCACATTCTTCATACTTTTCACTAAATCTCACTTTTTCTTTATTCGCGTTTTTATATTTCTCTTTTCTGTGTGTGTGTTCGTCTGTGTGTATAGTTCAATTTTTCAATCTTTTTTATTACATGCCTCCCGAAGCGCCTACAAATTACTAATTTCTTTTTTATTCTCTTTCTTCTTTTCCGACAAAGTATACATTTTTTTTACAGCTGAAAAAAATCTCTCCATTTTTCATTTTTGATAATAATTAATTGATGTCATTTTTCGAAAAAAAAAAAATTATTTATATTAGAGAAAGTTTCAATGTATAATATACTCTCTAAATCTGAATTAGTAAAAATGTTTACTAATTTAAATTAGTGACTTACTTTTTGCTTGAGAATTAGTTAAATTTTACTAATTGTTAGTAAAAGTTACTAATAATTAGTAAACTTTTACTAATTCAGAAGCAAAAAGTAAGTCACTAATTTAAATTAGTAAACGTTTTTACTAATTCAGATTTAGAGAGTATAAGTTATGAGTAGGATGATTGATATTTATTAGGTTAAAACAAGTAACTCAGTTGTGAGAGAGAACGATTCGCCCTCTATGAGCCGGCGGGCGAACTCGATTACAACGCGCGCGGGAAAATTTTGAAAATAACGAATTTTTATTTTTTGAATTAGCATTTGACAGAATTTCTTTTTATACGAATTTTTATTTAATAAAATTCATTACCGAATTTTTATTTTAGTCATTTAATTTACATGACATTTTATTTAAGATAATTTTAATTTAATAAAATTGTACACCGATAAAAATGGAAAAATGAATAAAGTAACTTTTACTATATACTTTAAAAGTAAAACCGGAACTGTTTACAGTTTCTAAACATTTCTGTCAATTTTTACTTTCCAGAAATAGTAAAATTTACTCCTAAAATAGTAAAAATTATTCCGGACATAGTAAATTTTACTATTTCTAGAGTAAAAATTGCCAGAAACTGCGAACAGTTCCGGTTTTACTTTTAAAGTATATAGTAAAAGTTACTTTATTCGTTTTTTCTATTTTTCTCCGTGTAATTTAAGAGAATTTTAATTTTTTTTGAATTTTAATATAACACAATTCTCATTCAATCGAATTTTATGTGATTCGAATTTTTAATGAAATTCCAATTCACTGAAACATATATAATTTGTCCGAATTTTTAAGAAGCAAAATTTTCATTTGTCCGAAATTACAAAAATGACCGAACAAACAATCGATTTCGGCGCAGTATTTTCAAAATTGACTAATCACAATTTTTTTTTTTTAATAATTTCTAATTGGTCAATTTTGAAAAATTGCGCCGAAATCGATTGTGTGTTCGGCCATTTTTTAATTTCGGACAAATGAAAATTCGGTGTCTTAAAAAGTAAAAATTTAATCACTTAAAAATTCGTACAAATAAAAATTCTAACAAATTAAAATTCGCGAAATTCGATTTTCTAGCATTTAAAAATTCGAATCAGATAAAATTTAATTGAATGAGAATTCTGGGAACTTTTTTTTTTATACAGCAGAAATTGATACTAAAATACTAAAATTTTAAATTGAATTTAACCAATTCAATGTTTTTGTAATTTTTTACAATTTCTCAAATATTTTTTTAAAATTTACATTTTCTGCTTTTCGGGTCAGTATAGAAACGAATATGGATTATTTCTGAAAAGTAAATTAACTGCCATTGTCTTCAATTTCTTTAAAGTGAATTCTTTCTTTTTTTTCTGGTGAATGGTAAACGAGAGATAAAGTTCTTAAATATGGCAGAGCATTTCTAAGCAGATTATGTGTATATATATATATATACATATATTCTACGCATTCAGATTTAATAATCACTATCTCTCTTCGTTCAGAGTCGACGTATAGGGTTATAGTATACAGAATAGGTGAATACGATAATTCCAGTATCCACCCACCTCTATATATATATCAAGCTCAATACGAGCAGTTCGCTGCCGCTTCGATGCTATTCAGTTCATGAAAATGAATATACGTGGGATGCAGAGAAATATTCGTCAGAGAAGAAAAAAAAAATTTATCTATCAAAATTTTTTCAATCTACAAAATCAAATTTCATCATAAATAACAAATTCCAAAATCCCTTGAGTATTTAAAAAAAAAAAAAAAATTCTTTAGAGATTTAAATGCCTCGTGAATTTAATTACATGTACCTCTATATATTCAAAATTTTTATATACTTATTGCAAATATGTAAATTTTAATTAATTTTCAGAAATATTTTTCGAAAAAGAAATTATTATTAATTAATTATTCCCTACCAAAAATTGTCAGTGCCAGTAGTTAAATTCTGATAGGCTTAATTTATAATTATATTGAGAAAATAAAAGGAAAATAAATAATATAATAATTTCAGCCAAAAAATAAATTTTTTTCGTCAAAAATTTTTTGTTGTGTGTATATCAGTAGTGGAAATGTCATTAAAACGTTACACGTCGTGAGAGATTGAATTTCCCGCCACGAGGTGGAATTCGATTACGATAGTGTAGCAGGAAATTAAACGATCTTCCCAAGGTGACATTAATTTTAATTTTCGTTATTCATCCTTTTCACCTTCAATTATCCAGCACTAATGACGCCTATTTTAAATTGCATATATATATATATATATATATATATATATATATATATATATATATATATATATATATATATATAGAGTGCAAATGAAACACAATATCTAATGTTATGCAATCATTTACAAGTAGCTAAATAAATCATTTGTCCTCCTTCTATTTTCTGATAAATCATTTCGAGTTAATTTTCTATGATTTTCAATTATATCGAGACGATATATAATTTGAAGGAAAATTTTAATTATAACGGCAGGAGAATATTTCCACAAGTTAAAAAAATAATACTCTAAATTTGAGAATATTTTCTTGGTGCCCATATTTTCCACGCACTAAAGAAAAAAATTAATTTTTTAATATTTTAATTATTTTTTTTCAAAATTAATTTTTTCCATTTTTACACGTTTTTTCTACTCTCTAAATTTAAATTAGTTTATGAGAATTCGTTCAGATTAGTAGAAAATTCCACTGATTTTTAGTATAAAATATTACTATTTGATTTAATATTATATTTTTTTTATTTTTAATAAAATTTTAGTACAACATGACTAAAAATTAGTTGAAATTTCCACTATTTTTTACGGCACAATATTAATATTTTATAAAATATTACTAATATACTCTCTAAATCTGAATTAGTAAAAATGTTTACTAATTTGAATTAGTGACTCACTTTTTGCTTCTGAATTAATAAAATTTTATTAATTGTTAGTAAAAGTTACTAATAATTAGTAAAATTTTACTAATTCAGAAGCAAAAAGTGAGTCACTAATTCAAATTAGTAAACATTTTTACTAATTCAGATTTAGAGAGTACTCACTGTAAAAAGAAAGTACTAAAACAGAACCGATTTTAGGTATCAAAATAGAACCAAATGACAATTTAGCACCTGAAGTCGGTATTAAATTAATACCATTCTTTTTACAGTGCTAAAATTTTAGTAACAATTGACTAAAAATGAATTAAAACTAAGTTTTAGTAAAATGTTACTATTTGATTTAATAATAGGTACTAATTTACTAAAATTTTAGTGTTAAATGACTAAAAGTTAGTTAAAATTTTCACTAATTTCTAGTACAAAATATTACTATTTTATTTAATACTACTATTGTACTAAAATTTTAGTGAAAATTGACTAAACATAAATTAAATGTTCACTATTTTGTAGTAAAATAATAAGTATTATTTAATTTAATAATACTATTTTACTAAAATTTGAATGAAAAATGAGTTGCAACTTTCACACCATTTAGAAAAATATTACTATTTAATTTAATAATACTACTAAAATTTTAGTAAACAATTACTAAAAATTCTTAGAAATTTACACCATTTAGAAAAATATTACCATTTGTTTTTTTTAATATTTTTTTTTTACTAAATTCTTAGCGACAAATAACTAAAAATAAATTAAATTTTAACTAATTTTTAGTAAAATATATAGAATATAAAATATTTACAAATAAGAATAATATTCTTAAAAGAAAAATTTAATTTAATAATTCTTTCTAAATATTCTATCTTATAAAAATAAAATTACATGAAAAACATTCTTAGTTAGGCGCCAAGAAAATATTCTTAATATTTTTTTTTGTGTAATAATAAGAATAAAACGTTTTTAAGTTAATATTCTCGTTTTGAGAGGACAATACAAAAAGCTATCAGAAAAGGCATTTTCCACTCAAAATGAGAGTATTTTTTTAAAACAATATTATATTTAAAAAAAAAACATTTTTCTTTATTTAAATATATTTTCCACTCTCTAATGTAATTTTAATGGAACGAGATAAAAATTGAAATACGAAATAAATATCAGTTGGTGATCCCACAGGATTGTAAACCTGAGAGAGAAAAAGAGACGAACTTGAACAACCTTTGGTGAATACTGTATATATATATATATATAGTCATGGGAAATTCTATAGAATCAGTACTTGTACAGTGTGCTTGAATCGTTTGCGAATGAGGGTTGACGAGAGAAAGACGCAGTTCAAGAGGGAGAGAGAAATGAAGGGGTAGAATCAGAGAGAGAAAGAGAGAGAAATAGAGACTCTCAACGAAGACGAGAACTGAATCTTTCAGCTAAAAAGCATTCTAATAAAAGCTACCCACTACTGCATTTTTATCCATTTTTTTTCTATCATACAGTATTAGATTTCTTTTGTTATAAAAAAATACTTAACTCTTCATAAATATACCAATATTTTCTCATTCAATTCTCTTTATAATCCAATTATTTTTATTTAATTAATAAACATTTTTTATAAATGAATAAATAAATTTTTTTTATATATAATAAATAAACAATAATTTAATTGAAATTGGAGATAATAATTAAAATTTTACGTTAATTGAAAAAAATATGTAAAAATAATGTAAGAAGGCTGACTTATATATAAGGTTGAAAGTATCTCGATTGTGAGAGAGAACGATTCGCCACCTATGAGTCGTTAGTCGAACTATATATGACACGCGGGAAAATTTGAAAATACAAAATCAGAAGTTTTTGTTATATTTGATAGTTTAGTAGTTTTTTTAACAGAATTTAAATTACAGTACTGTAAAAAATTTATTTATTTATTTTTAATATTAAATTTTATTTATTTTTAATATTAAATTTTATTTATTTTTTTTATTAAATTTTATTTTCATCTTTTTTTCAATTTAAATTTATGAAATTTTCACGAGAGCCTCTTACAATGTTAATTTTCATTTTCTGATGATAAAATGAAGAAAATCACGGGGAAAATGGTAATTGCGAGAATAAAGGAAGCGCTCGTTTATGCTCAAATAGATTCTTCTTCTTCTTCTTTTCCCTCTTCTTTATATTCAAGTATATTGTTATATCTCTATTTTTTTCTCTCTCGTCTCTTATATATATCGCCTCTTTTGCTCGCGCCTTTCTTTTTAACGCTAATCGTGAGACAACGGTATCGCCTTAGGAGTTGCTCTTTTAGCGAATACAAAAAAAAAATCATTTTCACATCACCTTTTCTTGAGAATTCACGTTGTTTGTTTAACATTTTTCTTGCTTTAAAATCCCCTATTTTTTTTTGATTTTGTTTTTTTTTTTTTGAAAATTATTAATCGTAAAAAAGAAAAGAAGAATTTCAAAAGCGTTTTTCATTCGCCGTTTTTTATTTTGTTTTCAATAATATTGAACAAAAATTTCTTTTATTCAAAAGGGTAAATTATTTTCTACGATTTTTACAGTATAACCTTCTATATTTTAAAGCGATTTTATTTCGAAAAAAGAAACGTCGATGTCGTTAGCTCTAATTTCATTTTAGAAACAAGTGCTTCCATCAAGATAAAACGTTTCTTTCTCCCTCGCGGGGATCACGATAAAGTGTGATTTGAACATTTTCCACTGAACATCCGATATATAAACGAAACTACTTTAGAAAAATAGGATTTCAAATAAAATATCATTGGATTTTCGCTGCATAGTATTTTATCGGGAATATATTTTTTTTTAAAAAGTAATTTTCTTTTTTCAAAGGAACGAAATATTTTAGTTTTTCGATTAACACTCAAAAAAAAAAAGATTTATTTGATTCAAAGAAATCAATTTCTTTAACAAATTTTTCATTAATACAAAGAAAATTTGTTTGTTTTTAACAAATTATCTTTGATTCAAAAAAAAAAATTATCTTCATTTCAAAGAAATTTTTTATTTAATTCAAATAAATGTTTCTTTGACCCTTAATATTCAATGTTAGAATTTCTTTGAGTCAAAAAAATTTTCTTTGAAACTGCGTGCTTTATTTTAAAGAAAATTTTATTTTTAATAAAAGAAAACAAAAATTGGTTTTCTTCAAATCCAAAGAAATCTTTTCTCTAGGTGTATATTCCGTTTTAAGAAAAAATTTAGAAAAAAAAATTCTAATTTTAAGAGGAAATATTCTTAAATACAAAGTAGATTTAGAATTTTTTTTTGGTATAAAAAAATAAATTCAAAATAAAATCAAGAAATTTAAAAGGTTTTCTTGTATCTATATCTAAGATTTATTCCTTTTTTTACACTAAACTGAAACTCAATCATACCCTAGTTTTCACACCCTTCCTTCCTTCCTTTTTTTTTATTCACCCCCTCAATTCCAAAGTTTTTCAAAAAGTTTTTCTTCCTTGCCTTTAGAATTTCAATGGGCCACTTGGCGAAGACAAAGAAAAAACCAAAGTTTAGATGATAAAATTTTAGTTTCTAATTCAAAAAAAAAAAAAAAAAAAAACTTCAGAACCCATTTATTAATCGCATTTATGAACTTCGAGCACGTAAAACTTTAAGATTAAAACTTGCAAAAAAAAATTTATAAATTTATCACGTATATATTGAGAATAAACGTGATAGATATAAAATATATCCGGACCTTTCTCGCAGGATTGATATATAATAAGTTGAATGAGAAAATCAATATTACAAAACGTTTGAAAAGGAATTTCGTTTTCTTTTTTTTTTTTTTTTTGCACTATAAACCAGAAATTCACGTATTTCTTTCGTTGGTCCCTTTGACTTTTTGACCCCTCGCGACGTGGTCGGTGGTCCTGACTCTGTGAATTAAAATCCTGTTCGCAGTGAAACGATTCGACGTGTACACACTCTCTCTTTAATATATAACTCGCGTGTGCACAAAAAAAAAATAAAAAAAATTCGCGATAATATAAAACACGAGTCTGCGCTTTAGAAAATTAAAGAGGATATCCTAAATATATATTATTATTCTCTTTAATTATCCGCAAGGGAGTGTAAAAATTATCTAGATAAATTACTTTCCTTATACGAGCCTTATTATTTCATTTTTTTTTATTATTTTCATTGCGAAATGAAATGAAAATCTTTATGAGCCTTTATTTTCATTACATTTGCTTTGGAAAATTCAATTACTTTTTTATAACGACAACATTTTTATTTGTTTCAAAAAAATGTTTCAATTTTTTTTTATATAAATAAATAAATAAATAAATAAACAGTTTCTTTGAAACAAATATACTTTCTAAATTTGAATTATTTACTCTCTAAATCTGAATTAGTAAAAATGTTTACTAATTTAAATTAGTGACTCACTTTTTACTTTAGAATTAGTTAAATTTTACTAATTGTTAGTAATAGTTACTAATAATTAGTAAAATTTTACTAATTGTTAGTAAAAGTTACTAATAATTGGTAAAATTTTTTTACTAATTCAGATTTAGAGAGTAAATGGAATTAATTTGATAAAATTCAGTTACTAATTTGAATAGTAACATTTCTACTAATCTTTTAGTTAAAAAGTAACTGAACTAGCTAAATTAATTAATATTAGTTTTTTTCAAGTATGAACTAATATTTTTTTAAGTAACTAAAATATTTTTGTAACTAACTCAATTAGTTTTGACCATTTTTTTTAGTTTCAGTTAAATTAGTTACTTTTTTGCTAAAATTTTTTTGTTTTTCTAATTGCTGAAGCAAAAAATCTATTGGATTTAACTAAGGTAACTAAATATTAGTTAACTTTTTTTAATGTAGAAATCGGTAAAAAGAATTCTCTCTAATTCTGAATTAGTAAGAATTTTAACTAATTTGAATTAGTGACTCTATTTTTGCTTTTGAATTAGTCAAATTTTACTAAAACAAAAACTAATTTTGTTTACTACTACTTAGCTAAATTTTTTACTAATTCGAAAGCAAAAAGTGAGTCACTAATTCAAATTAGTTAAAAATTTTTACTTCTACTTTCTAAAACTGAATTAGTAAAAATGTTTAATTATTTAAATTAGTGACTCACTTTTTGCTTTAGAATTAGTTAAATTTTACTAATTGTTAGTAAAAGTTACTAATAATTAGTAAAATTTTACTAATTCAGAAGCAAAAAGTGAGTCACTAATTCAAATTAGTAAACATTTTTACTAATTCAAATTTAAAGAGTAAAGAAATAAAAATTATACCTGCTCATTCTTATACAAAAAAAAAAAAGAATTGGAATTTTCATCTAGTTTTTATTGTGTATATAAAAAAATAAAATACACTTCATTATTATGTATACAATAGAATGTTCTATAAAGAAGATGATAAGCCTCCTTCTCTTCTTTTTATTTCCGCATACACTAATTTCCTCTACTGTACTACATATATATATGTATATTTTGAAAGGGGGATTTTGGACGCGTGCGGCAGTTAATCAGTGGATGAACCGAAAACCTAACCGACCCAAGTATATATGAGGGGTGTGTCAAGTAACATTCCTCGCACATGTGAGTATATATATATATATATGTACGACACACGTATTGATTCCCATATGTGACGCAATAAAAAAAAAAAAGGAACACACATGAAAATGAAATGGTCTTAGATATAGAGACAATTTGACTTGATTACGAATATAAAGGGACAATCTTCAGTATATTGTTGACATTTGATCCGAAACTGGTATTAAAATAAAAAAAGAAAAACATATGTCGTGGGTCGTAATTTTATTTTAATTTGACTTTTTTTTTTTATCATTTCAATATGATTTTCATATATATGAGTTTCAAGTTCTGGACGGAAAATTTGTTTAATACTTTTTTAACTTTTGAACTTTATTTCAAAAATTTATTACATATCCGAAAATAAATTAATGATTTATTAAATGTTTAATGTATTTTTTTTTTCATTTTTCACTGCTGTAGTAATTTTACACTCTAAATTAGAATTAGTAAAAAGTGAGCTACTAATTCACATTAGTATAGGAATTTTTACTAAAATATATTCGAATTAGTAGTTTTGAATATTTTTACTAAAGTTTTAGTAAAAAAAGTGACTAAAAATTAGTGAAAATTCTTACTTATTTCTAATTTAATTTTTACTACTACTAATTTTAATTAGTAGCTCGCCTTTTTACTAATTCAGATTTAGAGAGTTATTATAAAAATACACTGAGAGAAAAGATTTGTTGCTCTCTAAATCTGAATTAGTAAAAAAAGTTTACTAATTATTAGTAACTTTTACTAACAATTAGTAAAAAAAGTTTACTAATTATTAGTAACTTTTACTAACAATTAGTAAAATTTTACTAATTATTAGTAACTTTTACTAACAATTAGTAAAATTTTACTAATTATTAGTAACTTTTACTAACAATTAGTAAAATTTTACTAATTATTAGTAATTTTTACTAACAATTAGTAAAATTTAACTAATTCTAAAGCAAAAAGTGAGTCTCTAATTTAAATTAGTAAACATTTTTACTAATTCAGATTTAGAGAGTGGGGTTACCACTTTTGAGGTGACCATTTTTGGTGCTGCTAATTTATTAGTTGTGGTTACTATTTTTATAGGTAGGCATAACTATTTTATTAATTAGTTTAACTAATTAGTTTGTTGAAATAACTATTTAATTAGTTACCTTACTAACTAAATGTTTAGGCTGACTAATTAAATGGTAACAGTAACTAATATAAATGAGGAAAAATACTCTTACTAACGAAATGGTAATCGCAATCAATCGTTTCTTTCAGTGTATAAAAAAAAATATAAAACCATTCTTTTTAAAATTTTAAATTCCTTTTTATTATAAAATTATATTAGGATTCATTAAAAGATTAAAGTCAAAAGAAAAGGAAAAAGATTAAAGCCAAATTAAAATTCATAACACACACACACATCATGTATATGTATTTTCTTGTGATGATAAATGGACCATATCAACGATTGACGTTATATATATAACAGGTGAATATAATTTAAAAGTCATCTATATTTGCTGGTTGAAAGACTTTTCGTCTCGCCATTCAGTAAAATAAACTTTTTAAGTTCGCCCTAATATGTAACCGCAGAAATGAAGAGAATCCATAGAAAAGCGACTGGGGAGAAAGTACCTATATATCTACATATAAGGGAAATATATATGTATAATATACATATATAGACAAAATCCACATATATGGGTTTTATATATATATATATATATATATATATATATATATATATATATATAATTCAAAACCATACTCAATGAAACATCTGCACACTCTTATAGGGCTCCTGTGTTGTGATGAGCACCCCAGTGTTTATTCTACACTGGTCCAGACTTCAGTACAATTTGTATAGCGGCTTCCATACTAAATGCGTATCTCTACATTTCTCTCTCTCTCTCTCTCTTACTCTATATATCTCAAGGGTAGAAGTAGCACATTCATCACGATCAACAAAAATTTTCAATGGGGGTCACGTGTCACTATAATATTTAGATTACGTGCGTTGAGCAATTAAAGAAAAATTTCAATGAATAATAATATATAGCCAAATCAAGTTAATTTTTATTTGATTTAAATAAAAATTTTATTTTTCTTAAATAAATATAATATAAAAATAATTACTATCGCATCTAATCAAAATTAGTAATCACATAGCTAAATTTTTTTTTCTATATGACAACGAAACAGTTTTTGCTGTGATAAACAATATCAGTTTTAATTTTTTTTAAATTTAGTCACAGCAAACTTTTTTTTTTGACCCCACAAACAAATTTGTTCGCTCTCCCTATATATATTGATTAATATTTGCGATTGTATAAATAGTTCGCTGCCACAGCAAACAATTTCTATGCGTGTATTATAATTACTGTTAACTTAAAAGTATTCAAATTGCAGCGAATTGATATCTAAAATGTGCACGCATAAAATTTGCTGTAGTAGCGAATTTTTTGCTGTCACAATTATTTTACTAATATAGGGACACAGCGAACAAATTTACTTGTGGGATCAAAAAAATTTGCTGTGGTAGCGAATTTTTTGCTGTCACAATTATTTTACTAATATAGGGACAGCGAACAAATTTACTTGTGGGATCAAAAAAGTTTGTTGTGACACTAAATTTTTAAAAATTGAGACTGATATTTATCACAGCAAACTTTTTCGTTGTCATAGCAAAAAATTTAGCTGTAGTTACTAATTTTGATTGATCTGATAGCAAACATCAGTTAGCTTTTTGTCCGTGTGGATCAAATAAAAAATTAATACGAATTTTGGTATCAATTTGATATTTTCAATTTAGTTAAATTTTCTACTTTAATTTAGAGAGAAATATATTATATTTTTTTAGTTCTAATTTTTTAGAAAAAGAATGGTAAAAATATAAATTAATTTTGTCTCTAGAAACAGAATTTTCATAAAATAGTTTTCTAAAAAAAAAGAAGAAAAAAAAAAGTGAAAAATGTATAACAATGTATAGTCATTTGAGAGAAAAAAAAAAGATTGAAAAGACGAACCGAGAGAATAAAAAAAAAAAGACAGAGAGTGAATAATGCATCTGCCATGTCAAAGTGATTACGGATCAAAACTGGTCTTAGAATCCTGACCCAACAGACCCATATATATATATATGTTAAAAGTATGAAAAAAAAGCTATACATGAATGCTGAGAGTATTAAAATAAAATTCTAAAGAGAAAAAAAAGGGGTGATAAACGTTCCGAATTCAATAGGTCGCCTCTTACAACTATTGTCAAATGTATTCATCAAAAAATCTAGTTCAACAATGTAGAGCATATCAATATTTTTTTCCAAATGAAAAAATTCGACAAATTGCGATTTTGTAAAAAGAAATTAATTTACAAAATAAATTTGTTTTTTATACAATCAAATTTGTTTTTAATATTTATTACAAATTTTTTTGTGGCCAAAAAAATAAAAAATTCACTTATTAAATATTACTATTAATATACTATTTATTAAAAAAAATAGAAAAAATTTTACTATATATTTTTAAATGAGTAAAAAAAAGCAACGCCTGACATCTCAAAAAGGAAACAAAAATTTTCCCCTCCTTCTTTAAGGAAATAGAAGTCAATGCCATCTGCTCAAGGCGCAGATGATTAATTAAGAAATCGTGTAAGAAAATCCTACAGAGTAAAAAAAAAATTGATTTTCGATACCATTGAAATTCTTACCATGTGACTGGCAATTTTTTTTTTTTTTTTTTTAAATCAATAAGAAAAAAAATCCAAGTTTAATCTCAGACCCATGTGTGTGCGTACGTTTAAAATTTCAGACACAGGCTTCTTTCTTCCCTTATAAACGAAATTTAAAATCAATTTCTTTATATATTATTAGATATATGTACTTGAACAGAATCAAATTTTCTTCTACTGAATCTATATAATATATAGAGAGAGTGTATAACGTCGAAATAAAAGAAGAAAAAAAATGAGAGACTGTAAAAAGAAAAAAGAAAAAAAAAATGAAAAAAAAGAAAATGAAAAAAAGAGATATTTGATGCACAAGCAGATTATATGAATATAGTAATGGTATTTGTATTTCTTCTGCAAATGTAAATAATATTATAAGAAAATATGATGATGAAAATGAGAATCGAATAAAGAGAAGCAGTATAAAATTTAAAAAAAATTGATAAATAATTAAATAAGAAATAAAATAATAAATAAATAAATAATAATAATAATAATAATTATAATAATAATAATAAATAAATATGAATTCAAAAAGTATATATATGGAATTAGGTTAAAAGTTAAAAATTTCAACATAAATATCTCGTTTTTTACGTAGAATTGTTAAAAATGTTTTAAATTTTTACCACGTATAAATAATATTTTCTCGAAATTTAAAAAGAAAAGCAATTTTTTTTTTTTAAATAGTAACCGAATAACGTTTTGTTTAACGAAAGTATAAAATAAACCTGCTTTAAACTTGTATTTTTTTTTTCTTTTTAAATTCGCTGTTAAAGAAAATAGCAATCAATTTTCACTTTAATGCTTTCAGTTAATTATTCTGTCTTCATTATTCCTAAATGAACGTTTTTTTCAAAAGAAAATCTATTTAGATATATATACTTTAGAATGAATTCAATTTGATACCAGAATTATTATTATTATTAATATTATTATTATTATTATTATTATTATTATTAATTAAAAATTATTCAGAAATTAATGTTTCATTTATTATTTTACAATGAAAAAAAATTTATTTGATTTAAAGAAACGGTTATTTGACTATTATCAAATAAATATTTACTTGAACCAAATAATTTTCATTCAAATCAATGATTTCTGTATTTAAAACAAATATCATTTAATTTGACTCAAATAAAAATTATTTGGTTCAAGCAAATATTTATTTGAGAATTATCAACTCTCTAAATTTGAATTAGTAAAAATGTTTACTAATTTTAATTAGTGACTCACTCTTTGCTTTAGAATTAATTAAATTTTACAAATTGTTAGTAAAAGTTACTAATAATTAGAAAAAATTTTACTAATTGCGAAGCAAAAAGTGAGTCACTAATTCAAATTACTAAACTTTTTTACTAATTCAGATTGAGAGAGAAGTAACTGATTATTTAAATGAAATAAATTTTTGTCTAGTGTAGATTCTTTTTAAGTTTTAACTATTACTATTATTATTACTATTATTATAGTAAATAATAATAATAATAATAATAATAATAATAATAATAATAATAATAATAATATATATTTTATTGGTAGAATAATTATTATTTTTGATATATGTGAATCTCTTAAAATAAAGAGGCCTAAAAAACAAAATATTCTAGGTTATGTTTATGACAGTGTTGGAGTGAAATTAGAAAAAAAGAATATCAACTCTCAATCCAAAACCATTAATATTTTGAGTCTTAATTATAAATCCAAAAAATTTAATAAAAATTTATTTTAATTTTACAAAAATTAAAATTAAAAACTTTTAATTAACATAAAACTATCATTAAACATAACTTATATAATTTTTTGCTAGATCTCATTCCTCAGAGTACGTCATATATATTAAAATAATATATTTTAAAAGTAAAAATATTAATTAATTTTGTATTAAAAAAAATAAAAAATAATAAAAAATTTATTATTTAAAAAATGAAGAAGATAAAAAACTAATTTTATTTAAACCAAAAAATTTGTTAATAAATTAAAATATATTTTTTTTGCAAACAGAATAATTCAATTTGCATTTTTCCATTTTGGTAAGAGGTCAAAAGGAACCAGTGTGCAGGTCAAGGGTCACAATCGCGTATATATATATATATATATATATATATGCATTGCAGCTATTCATTTCTGGCACCACTGCCAGGTTTATGTATAAAAAAGGAAAAAAAAAATATATGCAAAAATCGACATGATTGCGCTAATATACGAGAGAAAATTATACTATTCTGTTTTTACGTCAGAAATGCTGATCGATTATGATGATAGTTGAACTTCTATTACACCGGCAGAAACGAAAAAAAAAAGTACCAAGTTTCTAACAAAAAAAAAAACAAAAAGATTAGGAAACTCCGCAATGATTTGTCCGTGTAAAATTATGGGGTGTGATTACGTGATTACGACTTTACCAAGAAGGAAAAGTACAAATCGTGCTTAGGGCCACAATATCATAGTTACTTTATATCCCTCTTTATTTTATATCTCCTATTTCAATAATACCTTACGAGTCATTATTTTAATGTAAACGTCTTTTTTCCCAACAATATATATAAATATATATCCTTTCAATTTCTCAAGCTCAATTTTTCAGCAATTTTTGTAAACTGAATTTTAGATTCTGATTTTTATAATGCAATCTATTTAAATAATAATTTCAAAAAAAAAATAATTTACACAAAAATTATTATTATTATAAACAAGAATTGTACAAGTTTTGTTGTGTACAAGTTCCAATAGGTTTCGAACACGTTACAAACAATTCTGTACAAGTTTTGGACAATTTCAAACAAGTTTTGAACAAGTTCAACAAAATTAGTTATACATACGTTCAAACATGTTTTGCTCAAGTTTTAATTAGTTTTGAATAAATTTAAAACAAATTTGTACAAGTTTAGACTAGTACGAACTAATTAGATTATTGTTCATTTGCAAACAAATTTCGGACAATTTCAAGCAAGTTTTGTACAAATTCGGACAAGTTCAAATTAAGTTAGTTATTCACACTTTCAGCCTTTGGACAAATTCAAACAAGTTTTGTACCAATTCGGACAAGTTTAAATTAGTTAGTTTTGCACAGATTCAAACAACTTTCGAACAAGTTCCAAACAAGTTTTTTTTTTTTACAAATTCGGATAAGTTCAATTGAGTTAGTTTTGAACACTTTCAAACAAGTCTTGGACAAATTCAAACAAGTTTTGTACCAATTCGGACAAGTTTAAATTAGTTAGTTTTGCACAGATTCAATCAATTTTCGAACAAGTTCCAAACAAGTTTTTTTTTAACAAATTCGGATAAGTTCAATTGAGTTAGTTTTGAACACTTTCAAATAAGTCTTGGACAAGTTCAAACAAGTATTGTACAAATTCGGACAAATTCAAATGAGTTAGTTTTGTACAATTTCAAACAAATCTTGGACAAGTTCAAACAAGTTTAGGACAAATTCAGACAAGTTGAAATGAGTTAGTTTGGCACACCTTCAAACAAGTTATGTACAAATTCGGACATGTTTAAATGAATTAGTTTTGTACACTTTCAAACAAGTATTGTACAAATTCGGACAAGTTCAAATGAGTTAATTCTGCACACTTTCAAACAAGTATTGGATAGATTCAAAGTTTTGTATTTTGAACAAGTTTAAATGAGTTTTGTAACAAATTTGAACATGTTTGGAAAAAATTCAAATTAGTTTTAAGCACGTTGAAATAATATTCAGGAAGCTAATAAGGATACGGTTAACTTCCTTTTGTTTTTCTACTGTATAATTAAGCATAATGAAATAGATACTCAAAATAAGTATATAGTGTAATTAATTTTATTTGTCTAAAAGCAAAATTCGCAGAATAAATAGTAATTAAAAAATGCTTGCTCTGTTTAAGAAGTATTTTTTTTCTTTCTTTCTTTCTTTCTTTTTTTTTTTCTTTCTCCTCAAGAGAGCAAGGTCGACAGTGGCACGTGAGATTAAAAGATTATGCTAGTGGTGGCATGGCATGCATGCCCGTGGGATTTCCATTGTAACAAACACAATATATGTAAAAGTCCAATGTCACATTGACAATTTAAATTTTTGAATGGAAATGATCGAATTTCAACGACTATGTGAAACGGAAATACATATATATATATATGTAGGAAATTTTGAAATAAAAGTGAAAATCATCGTTTCGCTTGTTCACAATATATTTTCTCGCACACATATATACACAGATCACTTATTCTATAAAGGAAACTCAACTGCGAAACATTCTTAGCAAACCAATCACTATCTAAACAACTTTTCAAATCTCGCGAGTGGAAAAGTAATTTCAGTATATTTCACTTCAACTTTGGTTATATAGAGAGAAACTCGAATCATTAAATTAATTAAAAAATACAAAAAGTAATTTTACATTTAAAATTGTTTAAAAATTCATTTAAAAAATTTTAAATTCACTTTTTTATTATTTTTTTTTTTTTTTTGCGTAATAAATATTCGATATCATTTTGTCGGGGAAACTAATTTGTCAACGTTTCACGGGCATTGAACGTTATCACCCGCAACGTCCAAGAGACTAACTATCGATATTGACAACCTTTCAAAAAAGCTTGACAACCCAGTGCCAATGAGATTGTCTTCTTGATTTATATCTCGGTGAAGAATTTTTTTTTTCGATCGTAAAAAATTTATTCTTTTTTTTAACTATACTTCAAACCAGTCTATATATTTAATTAAAATCAAGAGAGAGAGAGGGAAAGTGATTGAAGAATGCATCTAAAAGTGAATTGATATAATTATCTTAATGTAGAATGACAAAAAAAAAATGAAAGAAAAGTTAAATGTAGGAGAGTGGGTCGTAAAGCTTGAGCAAGCGAACCAATTACGATAATCATGGTGCAGAGTTCGATGTTTTAAGTAAAGGTTGAGAAATCTCTTTAAGATTCAATTATCATATGGTGTATCTTTTATAGTTACCAAAAGAAATTTTTTTTTTTCAAACACCTTTCGTATTAATAATAATCTAAGGTCTCTTTTCCAAATAGTCAAAATTTGGGTCTTTCTCAGTTAATTTCAATTTGCAAATTTTTTTTTTCTAGCAAAAAAAAAAATTTTGCCCTAATATTTTGAATTATTATTATTATTAACCCAAATTGAAAATTTGTCACTTTTTGGTTCACAGGACTCTTGAGAGTAAATAATTTTTTTTTTTTAATAAATATTAAAAATACAAACCCTTTGAGGAATATTTTTTGAAAAAGGCAAAAAAAAAATTTATAATCCACAGAGGAACAAAATCACTTTTTTTTTTAAAAAAAAAGAAAAACACTAATATTTCACTAATTCACTTGAATTTTAACACACTAACAAAATATTGAAAAGAGAAATTTATTTTTTTTTCCTTTTTCTTATTTTGAATCAAAAACAAAACAAAACACACTGAACTCGCGCCCGCTTCACCGTCTGAAAGTGTACTGAGCAACGTTAACTGTAGTGTGTTCGCTTTTCAAGATGAAACGCTGCACCGTAACTTCAATCGCGCTCTCTGCTGGTTTATCGAGTTACTAAATTCCCCAAGCGGGAAAAAATTGGGGATCGAAATATATATATATATACACAATTCTCAAGGGGAAAAATTCACCCTTGAATTATCCGTCAAAAGGAAGAAAACTTGAAAACACCAAGAAGCACTCAGAACAGGAAAAAAGTTTGAAAAAAAAAACAAAAAGTCGCACATGAGAGTAAGAAAAAAAAAAAAACAAAATTATACCTTATCTTTTATTCAGAACAAGTTTATATCAGCCTTCGGAATAATTAATCACAAATTTTTTTTTTTTCGTTATTATTATTATGTTCTGTGGCTTTTACGAAATTGAGTTTTGGTTATGATTCATTTTTATGATTATTCCCTAAAAGTTAAGAGTTCGATGTTTTTTTTTTTTGAATTAGGTGAGAAGTCATTCATTAATTTAAATTAGAGAATTACTAATTTTTAGTCATTTTTTTATAGAAATTTTAGTATTTTATTTTAGTTTAATTAAACTAAATAGCCTTTAAATAATAACTAATTATACATGTACATATATTTAACGTCTATTTGAAAATAAAAGAAAAAATTTTTAAATAACGTTAAAAATATTAAAAAAAAAAACAGAATAAGAACATGATTGTTGGCATTTGCGCCATGAGAAAAAAAGCGCTTTTATAAAGCATAAAGGTAGAAAATGCGCACAAGAATTATAGCAAGCGTGACGACTATACCCATACAGTGATTGCGTCTTTCTCTGCGGCAGTATATATATATATACATTCTCGTGTGAATGATGTTTTCGTGAATAATTTAAAATTTTCATGAAAAAAAAAGTTCAAATAAATTTTGTTTAAGTTCCAATTAGTTCAGAACACGTCCGAAATAGTTTAGACAAGTTGAAACTTATTGGTTTGGGTACACTTTCAAACAAGTTTTGAACAAGTTTGAAAAAAGTTCCAAATAAGTTATAAACACGTTCAAACAAGTTTTGTTCAAGTTCCATTTAGTTTTGAACAAGTCCAAAATAGTTATATGTTTAAGTTTGGACAAGTTCGAACTAGTTTTGCTCACTTACAAATAAGTTTTTTTATAGAAGTTCGGACAAGTTTGAAAAGTTAAAATAACTTAGTATTAGACACGTTCAAACAAGTTTTGTTTAAGTTCCAATTAGTTTTGAACACGTACAAAACATTTTCGAACAAGTTTAAACAAGTAGAAACAACCCCTTCCAAATAAATTTTGTACAAGTTCAAACAAGTCTTGTACAAGTTTGAATAATTACAAACAAGTTTTGTACACGTTCAAGACAGTTTTGAACAAGTTCAAACTAGTTTTGCACACGTTCAAACAAGTTTTGTACAAGTTCGAACACGTACAAAACAGTTTTAAAACAAGTTTAGACAAATAGAAACTAATTAGATTGAACACCTTTCCAAATAAATTTTGCACAAGTTCAAACAAGTCTTGTACAAGTTTGAATAATTACAAACAAGTTTTGTACACGTTCAAACAAGTTTTGTACAAGTTCCAATTTAGTTTTTGAACAAGTCCAAAATAGTTATGTTTCAGTTTAGATATAATGTTCAAACTAGATTTGCTCACTTACAAACAAATTTAAAGTTAAATAATTGAATCTACAAAAAATAGATATTAAAATAAAATTTTCGATATAATTTAAAAGAGAAAAAAAAACTTTGATTTATAGGAAAATTTATACGGATAAAGGCGAGCACATTGAGGAAGTAGATTTGCGGTTTTGTATGTGCACAATATATATTTCCTATAGAGCACCAAGTTCATATATATATATATATATATATATATATATGATCATAGAAAGTGCAATATACTGTTCGTATATTTCATGTAACTCCCAATGTTATACCAGATGGGTATGAGCTTGAGAACAAGAGCCACATTGCGACACCTTGGATAATGCCTGTCATAACTCAAGCAAGTACGAATCGTTCTAGTTACTGTTCACCTCATAAATAAACTCCAACTCTACTATGCTCCAAATTCTCGTAATTCATGAAAATTGTTCAACCATGTAATAATCATAAAAGAATCGTATAAGATTTTATTTATATATTTACATTATGCACGCAAAACCAATTATAAAAATATTAACAAATTTTATACTCACAAAATATATAAAATTTGTTTAACAAAAAAAAAAAAGAACAGACAAAATTTTATTGCAAATTTCCTAAGATTCTGTCACAAATTTTGTTGAATCAATAATTTTATATTTAAACATGTTTTCTAATATACAAGTATAAGTATAGGTTTTAAACATGTTTAAACAAGTTTTGTACAAGTTTGAACACGTTCAAAGTAACTATACATACGTTCAAACTAGGTTTCCCTGTGTCCTAACAAGTTTTGAACAAGTTAAAAAACGTTTTGAACAAGTATTTACAAGTTCAACAAGTTATGCATACGTCCAAACAGATTTTGCACAAGTTTTTATTAGTTATGAACAAGTCCGAAACAGTTTTTGTTCAAGCTTGGACGAGTTCAAACTAGTTAGCTTCACACAGAAACAACTTTCGAACAAGTTCAAATAAAAGTTATTTTTAAACAAGTTTTGGCTAAAATGAAACAGGTTTTGTACAAATTCGAAACAAGTTCAAATGAGTTAGTTTTGTACGTCCAAACAGGTTTTGCACAAGGTTTTATTAGTTTTGAACACGTTCGAAACAATTTTGTACATGTTTAGAAACTAAGCTAGTTAGCATTACTCACTTACAAATAACTTTTGTACTAGTTCGAACAAGTTTAAATGAGTTAGTTTTGTACATCCAAACAGGTTTTGAACAAGTTTTTTTTTTATTAGTTTTGAATACGTCCGAAATATTTTTGTACAAGTTTGGACCATTTCAAACTAGTTAGCTTTACTCATTTACAAACAAATTGTGGTACAAGTTCTAACAAGTTCAAATGAGTTAGTTCCAAACAGATTTTGGCTAATATGAAACAAATCTTGTACAAGTTCTGACAAATTCAATAAAGTTGTTTTGCATACATCTAAACATTTCTTGTACAACTTTGGATCAGTTCAAATGAGTTATAGTTTTTGAACAATTTCAAACAAGTTTTGGACAAATTCAAACACGTATTGTACAAATTCAAACTAGTTTTGCCCACATACAGACCAATCTTGTACAAGTTTAAATAAAGTTCATATGTATTAGTTTTGCACACGTTCAAACATGTTTTGGACAAGTTCAAGTAAGTCTTGTACAAGTTTAAACTAGTTTTTTCTGATTTCCATACAAGTCCTGTACAAATTCGGACAAGTTCAAATGAGTTTTGCACACGTTCAAAATATATGTTTTTGTAAAGATATATAATTTTCTATCGAGTTTCAAGAAGCAGGTCACTTGGAATATATATACTTGAATAGAAAATATTTTGTGATATCTAAATACGCATATTTCGAACAAGACTGATTTGGATTGTGCGGAACGTCAAATCTTTATATAGGAAGATTCGCGTGCCAGACACATTCATTGATATGCTCCTCAATGCAAAACCTCTAATGTAATATATATATATATATACACTGATTGAGAAATTTATTGCTGGCGTATATTTAACATTATGACCGTACTGATTGGAAACAATTTACACAGCAAATACATATAAGTTATCTATTTTTCTCAACGAGAGATTTGATATTATAAATAGTTAATCTGCTGTTAAAAAAATTAATTTTTTTTTAATTTTTAAAAGAACTTACTTGTCATACTCGAATCGTATAATAGATGTAAATAATCAATTGAACTCACCTGAAACATAAAAATAAATTCATTAAAAAAATGATTTAAATTTATTTTTCACACGAAAAAAATTCTTTACCTGAAACAGCGATAAGTTTCACTATAACAGCGATATATGTTTCACTAAAACAGAAAAATTTTTCGCTACTATTCTAGAAAAAATAGCTGTTCCAAATAAATATTTTTTTTCATGCATTATACATTTTTTTTGAGTTATATCTTGTTTTTTTTTTTTTTTTTTTTAATAAACATTGAAACATTTTTATGGTGTCTCTCTCATTAAAGAGGTCGCAAATAAAGATTTAATTAGAAGTTGCAGTCTTATAAATATATAAACGCCTTTAGTTTTTTATTATCTGAACACATTAATCGAAGAACGTTTTTTGCTGTTCGTTTATCTTTCCTTGATGTAGAATTTCAAACTTTTTCTCTTGCTCCTCGCATATATATATATTGAATCATTGAATTACATTTCATTAAAAAGAGGGTAAATTTTAATTATTTATAGTTGTTTGTCTTGGGAATAATTTCAATTTACCATCATTGAGGGTACATTCTGCGCAAATTAAAAAAAAAACCACACCACCCTCTCAGGTTGAAAATTGGTACAACATTTTTTATACAAAAAATAAGATATAATCGTAGAAAATAAAGGAATTTATATATATATATACTAATAACAAAAACGAGAAAAAAGACCATGAAAAAAAAAGTTTATAAAAGAAAAGAGGGTCAGTAAACAAGAACATGCCTGTAGGTCGAGACACAAGTTTTTTTTTCTTACACGAGAGAGAGAAAAAAAACTGAGGAGACAAAAGGCACTCCTTCTTTTTTCTACTCACGTATAATCTGTATTGATTTTAAAATAAGGGACATATATAGTTTTATCTTAAAAAGCGCAGTAAATTTATTTGCTTCTATTTTTTTCTAAATCTCACGTTTTTTGGCAATTATTATTGTATTATAATATAAAGAAAGAAATTGTATATATATATATATATATTGAACAAAAGCTATGTGTGTATATTGATTTTAAAATAAGGGGACATTTTTTATACTTAAAAAAAAGTAGTAAATTTACTTATTATCTTTTCTTCAGAATCTCACGTTTTTCGACAATTGTTGTAGGTGAAAAAAAAGAAACATAGTCTCATTGTATTACTTTTTTTTCCAAGAATACAATAATAAAAAAAAAAAAAAACGTGGCAAAAAATATATATATATCAGAAAACTATATATACTCAGGAGATTTATAGATTTGTATCTGTGCTTTTAGTTTTATTGAAAAGTTATTAGATATTATTCTGCATTTGTTACAATAATAATAACAATAATTGCCAATAATAATAATAATAATAAAAAGATATTGATAAATATAAAAAATTATTAAATTAATTATTAAACAATTAAATTAAAATTTGCCCGTATTATCCACGCTGCATTAATTTAATTCTCATATATAATGAAACTCGTGTGCATTGAATTTCACTTATTTGGCAAATTTTATTATCCAAATGGGAAAGAACAATCTATTATTATTTCATATATATATATATATATAGGAAATACTTGAAATTATTCCACTTTTTTAAAAAATTGTTTTATTCAATGAAATTAATTAATTCATTAGTATCCATTTTAATCACTTTCGACGTATACATTAAAAATTAATTTATTTTCTAACGAGCGTAAAATAAATGGAAAAAAGAATTGAAATTCCGGAAATCAATGCAAAGAAAGAGAAATATTGTCTAAAGGCATAAAAATTCCATTTTGATTTTTAAAGAATTTTATTAGATATATAAATATTTTGCAGTTGAATTTTCATTTTTCAAATTGATAATTTTGATAGAATTTCATTTTTAACGAATTTTTTTATACTTAACAGAATTTTTATCAAATTTTTATTCCTCAGAATTCTTAAAATGTGTCAAATTTTTATTTGTCCGAAATTGCAATATCTAGACCAAACAAACAATCGACGGAAAGATTTGGGCGCAATTTTTAAAATTCACCAATCACGATTTTTTTTTAAAATCTCTGATTATGGTCAATTTTTAAAATTGCGCCAAAAAGCTTTTTGTCGATTGTTTGTTCGGCCTATTGCAAATTTCGGACAAATAAAAATTTGGCATATATTTTAAGAATTATGACAAATAAAAATTTGGTAAAAATTCGTTTAAAATGAAATTGTGTTAATTTGGAAAACGTAAATTCGGCTATTAGAAATAATTATATTTAATAAAATTCTCTAAAATGAAAATTCTAACTAATAATTTTTTATGGGATTAATCATGAGCCATGGAAAAAGCGAAATCCCACCGCTGTCACCAACTCGTGATTGTGATTTTTTTTTTCTCTCTATACCCACAAATGCTAACACAAATTTATTTTTCAGCAAATCTATTTTCTCATTGTAAAAGAATGTAAATTACTTATATAATTATTATTATCCAAAAAATAAACACACATGTAACAATGTAGCTTATATATATCGAAAAGCTGCGATAAATCACGAATTCTTTTTTGAGACCTTCAGAGAAGCGTAAGAAGAGAAATAAATATGGAATTAAAGTAATAAGCATTGTGCGTGCTTTTTTTTCGAGAAGGGAAGAGAAGAAACTGTATAGAGGTGCCCATATGTGTATATATATATATATATTATATATATAATATATATGTATATTTTTATACGGGTGGTCGAATCTACAGTTTCCTCGGCACGTGAGGCCCTCATTTATTCGAGGGACCATTTCTGGTATAGTTCGCAAGGCAGGTGCATCGTACGGAAGAAGAACTTAACAATTCGCAAATACGTATATTATATATAAATATATTATCGCATGTATATAGGAAGTCAGATATAACCAAGCACATGTACAATCATCAGGTACGCGCACTTATATTGAAGCGCTACCACTTTGTTACGTTTGTCCATCTATATTATTCTTATTATTAATTAAAAATTTTAAAAAATTGTCAAGTCCCGTGTAGAAATTTTGCCAGGGCCCACATCGGGGTCGAATCAGGCTGCCCTATTAGGGAATGAAACGCTGCGCCTGATGTGGCCCTGATTAGGAAATTTACATTTTCTCACTATAACTGATTTTAATATTTAACAGCACTTTGTCATTTAAAAAAAAACTTATAATAAAAGCAAAAGTGGCACATGTGCCAGAAGCAAACGAAGCGACGATCTGCATCACAGAAAATTAAAAGGCATTAAAATAAGCTGCAACGCTTCTTATTTTAATCCAATTCTGCTTATTTTAATACCAAAATGGATTAAAATAAGTAAAATTGGATTAAAATAAGAAGCGTTGCAGCTTATTTTAATGCCTTTTAATTTTCTGTGACGCCATCAGTTTGCGAGAATTCAAGATGACCACGTGACATGGAACAATAAACCTGTCAGCTGAACAAATACGGATTGTTCCATCAGCAATCGACTGAGAGTTTGCTTCTGCAACTTTACGAAATTGCAAACTGAACAAAAAATTCGTATTGTTGTTATAACAACATATACATTTGGATTGACAACAATCCGAATTGTAATATCAACAAATCTACTGACAACAATCCAAAAATTGTTTGCACAACAATCCCATTTTTCTCCGTGAATATTATTAAAACACTTAGTAGTAGTATTATTATTATTATTATATCTAGTGTGAGTTATATATATGGTCCAGTCGCGAGTATAGTTTGTATATATATATACCACACCTCTACCGAGTGTCTGATCGATCTTGATTAAAGTGGACGTTAATTAACGTCAG
This sequence comes from Leptopilina boulardi, assembly GCF_019393585.1. Classification (NCBI taxonomy): domain Eukaryota; kingdom Metazoa; phylum Arthropoda; class Insecta; order Hymenoptera; family Figitidae; genus Leptopilina; species Leptopilina boulardi. Next base: position 3,123,402 of record NW_026137943.1, on the reverse strand, counting down.
CTGCGAAATACGTGTTTCCTCTCTCTCTCTCTCACTCTCCCTCTCTCGCTCTCTCGTCCCTCTTGAACCGTTCATAATATTGGATTCATGCATTTCGAACAAATTAACGTTTATATTCACTAAATTCCTCTACATAATTCAACAACCCTATATACATATATATATTTTTTTTTGGTGAGATAATATATGTCACATGTCAAATTATTATTAAACGAAAAAAAAATTGTTTTATTTTCCTTCAAAAATTTGTTTCTTTATAATATTTTCACGCCTGATTTAAAAGACCGTTTTTGCAAAATAGAATTTAATTAACAAGAACATAAGTATACCACCTGGACGCATATTTAAAAAAGGGCGAAGGAAAATAGATTTTCGAAATTAATATAAACGAGTGTTGCTATAATACAGTATATTATGATGATGATGATGCAACAAAAATAAATATAGTCATTGCTTTAAAATTACATTACAAGTCATCGGTTTTTAAATAATAACATAACCTAAAAGTGGATAAGTGAAAATATTTTATACCTGAAATAGCGAAACATTTCACTAAATAGTAGCAAAAGTTTTACTTGTTGCAGTTAAATATTTCGCTATTCTAGTGAAACCTTTTGCTATTTCAGATAAATATTTTTTTCCGTGTAAAAGAGTGAAACATTTAATTGAAACAAAATTATAAAACTTTTGCTATTTTAATTGAAACCTTTCGCTTTTCCAGACAAATAATTTTTTCCTTAAACCATTTTCAAAAATATATTTTCATCAATTTTCTAATTGTATTTAACTAAATTTTGTATACAATTTAGAAGTATGGAAATGGAAAAGAAAGGAAATTGAACAGAAGGTCCTAAAATTTGATTTTGTCGATCAATTTGATGTATTAAATGATGCCGGGGATTTATGTGCCACAATTGTAATTTTGTTATATATACGAAATATAGTTCGCCTTATGGTTATTCGTATACATATACGCACGTAATCTCATAGGAAAAAGTAAATAGAAATATTAATTTTCGTGAATCGAAGTAAAGAGGGGCGTGGCATGCAAAAAAATAAAAGCTTGATTCCCAATTCAGTTACCGCGTATAGACCTCAAGGATCAAGCTTTGGGGACATTAAAAAAAAAAAAAAAAAAAAGAGGGTTGAAATAAATTGCCACACGCACGAGACCCCTCATCATAAACCAAAATTCAATTCATGCGCATAAATGGCGGTGCCATTTTCTAGAACGTCAACATTGCTTTGTTGTGAAATAAAATGAATTCTTTCATTAATAGTTTTGTCTCTCATGTGTGTGCGTATTCTCGAGGGGGGTGCGCGCACTATATATATATTACTATCTGTGGTCGATACGGGTCTTTTAATTTCAAGGTCATACCTTCTGTTCTGCGTAATGTGTTCACATGTTCCGACCTATTCCATCATTTTTTTTTTTTTTTTTTTGGCTAAACCAAAATTTAAATAAAACCTTCTGTTTTTTATTCTACTCTCTATTAGTCATCTTTTGACTATTCAACTGCGCCAATTCGTTTATTAAATGGATTAGTAACTTAATTAGTAAGTCAAAAATGACTAATTTGTCAAAGAATTACTAATTAGCCTAATTCATTTAAGTGAGGCTACTATTTCAATTAGTAAACTTTACTTAATGAATTAGTAGTTTTCTATTGTCCCAGATAGCACGTGAGCTTGCAGCGACCTTGCGGCAAGCCTGCCGCGCAATATTGCCAACCTTTGCACGGCAAACTTGCCGCAAGCTTACTGCAAGTTTCCAATGTCCCACCTGACACAAGCCTGCATGGTAAGCTTACCGAAAGATTGCAGTGTAAGGTTACTACAAGATTGCACAATAAGATTATCGCAAGATTGCTCAGTAAGCTTGCACGGTAATCTCTAAATCTGAATAAGTAAAATTTCGCTTAGAATATTTCAAAACCTTACACTGCAATCTTTCGGTAGGATTACTGAGCAATCTTTCGGTAAGCTCACCACGCAAGCTTGGATCAGGTGAGAAATTTGAAGCTTGCGGTAAGTTTGCCGTGCAAGCTTACGTGCTATCTGGGCACTGAATACAAATTTAACATTAAATTTGTAATCAATGATTCCCCAACTAGTAAATTTTCATCGAATTCGATCATTTTTTTTACTCTTTTTTTCACATATGTTGCATCCACCAAAAAGTGAAATAAGTTTTCGAAAAGGAATTGAAAAACAATTTTTAAGAAATGCAAAGACAAGTATTGTTGCTGTTATATGATGATATTGTACTGAAGGTCCAGTCTAGACTCGAGACAGGTCGATATCCGACACCTCCGGTTTAAAGCGCTGTCGAGCTATTTCGTGTGGCAAACACTACACACGTTATATAGTTTCCTACCTTGCATATACACATCGCCAAGGGATGCAATATCAGCGAACTTGCTTGCAAATGGTTTGTCAGAATGGCGATGGCGACACTAAACTATCTACATCATCATCATATATATATATATATATATATATATATATATATATACATATACTACGAGAATGTATAACCTCAGGGCAAAACTCTCTAGTATATAGAAAGATTCATCTCTTCTTCGCGCGTTCGTGTCGTCATGGTTCCATTATAAGGTATATGCCATGATCGATGAACCAATTCTTAGAAACTCTCTCGACGAAGATTCTTCATTGCGGAAGAAAATAAAAGAGAGAAGTTAAAAAGACGATGAGAGGAAGAAGAGAGAAAGAGAGAGAGAGAGAGAGAAACGAGAGGAAAAAGGAACAGTTGAAACTATCGCGGAAGTACTTGAATTGATCTTGGGGTTCTTATATTCCTCTTTTCTGTAACGAGCGCAAAAATGTCGCTGAGATATGAGCAGTTGTTATAGCTATTATTGATATTAAAAAAAAGATCTTATTTTGTCTTAACGATAATTTTTTATAAAACATTAGTATTAATCTACTCTCTAAATCTGAATTAGTAAAAATGTTTACTAATTTAAATTAGTGACTCACTTTTTGCTTTATAATTAGTTAAATTTTACTAATTGTTAGTTAAAGTTACTAATAATTAGTAAAATTTTACTAATTCAGAAGCAAAAAGTGAGTCACTAATTCAAATTAGTAAACATTTTTACTAATTAAGATTTAGAGAGTAGTAACTAATTACACTGAAAAAAAATTTATTTGATTTCTCTCCAAATCTAAATTAGTGAAAAGTGAGCCACTAATTTAAATTAGTAAGAATTATCACTCATTTTTAGTAAATTATTAGTATTAGAAAATTTTATTTATTACTATTAGTAATTTAGTAAAATTAGTAAAACAAAAATTAGTAACTAATTCAATTAATCAAATTTGATAATTTTTTCGATTTTCTACTACTGAAAACACACTAATATGTATGCCTTTTACTAATAATTAGTTATTTTTTACTAATTGCTAAAGCATTCATTCAGGATTTTAAAAAAATTTAGTTCTTTTCTACTAAATCAGATTTTGAAAGTAAAATTTGTATAAATTTTTAGTTATTGTATAATTATTTGTCACAGCAAATATGTTAGCTGTGAAAGTTAATTATGGTTATATATTAGCTAAGATTAATAAATATCTATATAATGACAATTGGAACTAGCTAAGATATAGCTAAATAGTAGCTAACTTTTTTCTTCTAGTGGCTGTAGAAATTAGTAAAAATAACTAAATATTAGTAAAAAATGACTAATACTCAGTAAAAAAAGTAACTGAAAAAATAGTCAACTTTGACTAATTGAATCAGTTATTTTTTAGATTTTGTATGACATAACCTAAAAATTAATTTAATTGTTTACTACACTGATACAAATAGTACTACTATTTTAGTTAAAATTAACTAACTATTAGTTAAATGTTATTTTAAGTTATGTTAAAATAACTAATAGTAACTAATTAAATTAGTTTTTACTATTTTTTCTCAGTTTATTTCTCCACTGAAAATTAGTTCCTTTTTTACTAAATATTAGTAAAAAAAGTAATTAATTATTAGTTAAAAAGTAACTAATTTTCAGTAAAAAAAATAAACTGAGAAAAAAAATAGTTAAAACTAATTAAATTAGTTACCATTAGTTATTTTAACATAATCTAATATATAACTTTTAACTAATAGTTAGTTGTGATTTTACTAATTTTACAAAATTACTAATTGCTGAAGCAAATAAATACAGCAAAAATTTTTCTAACATGGAAAAGAATGTTCGCGGTAAGTTTCACTGCAAACAGCGATATGTTTCACTAAATCAGAAAGAGTTTTCCCTATTCTAGAGAAACTTTATCACTGTTCCAGAGATAAAGACTTCTTTTTTCCGTGCAAAAATTAGTTATGTTTAACTATAATTCAAATTTAGAGAATAGTGAAACATTTCGCTGTTTTCAGACAAAGTTTTCTTTTCCTATATAAAGATTATTTATTCTTGTTTTTTGTTTAAATTTTGATAAAAAAAAAAATTCTTATCGCGGAAAAAGAGAAGAGTATTTCTCTTTTTTTTTTTTTTGATATGCGAAAAACCAATGTCCTGAAAAGCTGCTTTGTAAAGCAGTGTGGTGAGGGTTGACGTTTCTAAAGGCACTCGAGAAACACTCGATGTACAATATCATATATATTTTATATATATATACATATATGTATGCGGTAAAAGTATAATATGTTACCCTTCATTTGTATGTATAGGTGCGCATAAACCTGGAGCATATTCTCTGCATATATATTCTGTCAAGTAGACATACTCCATCTCTGATGAGATATTTCTAAGGTATATGCACTTCAATTGGCTACCGTCGGACTTGAAACAGGGTCAAAGTTAATGGAAATGTAATTATATACTCTTATACTACTGGTTTTCCCCTGAATTAGATTATACAAAAATTATTCCAAAATGTAATATTTTCTTTTGAAGATTAAAATAGTTATTTTAAAGAAATGTATTTTAATTAATTACTGATAATGAAAATGTTGTAATATTAAATTTTTAGTTATTCAAAGTATCCTAATTAAAAATGTTGTGTAACAATTTTACAAATTCAAAAAAGAAATTCTGACATTCCAACTGAATTATAATTTTTTAAAAAATTCTAGATTTTATTTGATTTTTACATTTAAAATAACATTAAAAGAAAAAAAAAGTATGAATATTTTAAATTGCTGCTACCTAGCGGTATTTTCCGTAAGCGTATATAAAACTAGATTGTACTTCTTTACTTCAATCGACAAAACAGAAATTGCCTTCAACGTTTTACTATTTCTGTATGATCAAGACAAAATCTTCTTTATCGACAGTGATAAATTTCATTATTTCAGCGATTGATAACTCTCACGATTTGACAACAAAAAAAAAAGACTATTTAAAAATTTATTTTAGACTAATTATTAAAGATGATTTCTCAGTTAATAATTTAAATCTATTAACGAATGAATCTCATCAATTATTGATATATTGGAAAAAGAAACTGTAATTTATAAATGGAAATTAATAAATTATTACTGAACAATTATTAATAACAAAATTTATATATTATACCCAAAGAATATAAAAAGTATATTTTTGTCTCAGAATCAAATAAATTTCATTTTGTTTATGTAATTAAAATTTTTTTAATTGCGCTAAATAAAATTATATTTGTTCTAAATAAACTTTTTTATTAAAAAAAAAAAAATTATATTATTAGGCTCTAAGACAAATATATTTTTTTATTTGATTCAAATAAATTTGATTCTATTCAACAATTTAAATTTACTCTTTAAATCTGAATCAGCGAAAAGTGATCTACTAATTTAAATTACTAAGAATTTTCACTAATTTTTAGTCACTTTTTAACTAAATCTTTTGTAAAAAAAATTTAAAACTACTAAATCAAATAGTAATATTTTACTAAATATTAGTAAAAAAATTTTACTAATGTGAATTAGTAGCTCACTTTTCACTAATTCAAAAAAGAGGTAAAAATTTTCCTAATAATTAGAATAAAATTTAATTATTATAATTTTCTTTCTTAAAAACTTAAGGACATATACTCTATACGTCGAACCAGTTTGAAAGTTATTAATTGATTTAAAAACTTTCTCTCCATATATCTTAATATAATCTTTTGACTTAAAAAAGTCACTAATATAGGGTGGAATCTTATGGTTTTTTTTTGCTTCTTGAATTTCTCGATCCATTAGAATTACATTTTAAATGTCGCCAGTTTTCAGCCGGTTTATCTTTTGCGACAAGAGGCTAACTCTTCAAAAACCAGATATATTCTACATATATGTGTATGTATGTGTATATAATACGACCTATACCAATGGAAACTTTCTACCCTGCGGCTTATAATGTCTCTCACAGTATATAACATATAGTTTAACCTAAAATCAACGTCCAAGACTTCTAAATACCTAGATATATCTATATTTATTACGGATTAGTAATTGCAAACACGAAACGACACCTTGTATTTTGTAAATTATTTACCTAGACTCAATTTATTCATAAAATTTTTTTTCTCAAATAAAATATAGGTAACGCAATATAAAATTAAATTACTGGATCAACAATTTTAAATTATAACTTGTTTTCTTACTATATTTTGTCATAGACTGGACATATTGTCAAATTAAAATGTATTTAAACAAATATTATCGTTATTTGAAAAATACTTTCTAAAATCTGAATAAATTTTTAGTTATAAAGTAGCTAATAATTAAATATCACAGCAAAAAATGTTAGGTCAAATTATTATTTTTTAAGTAATTAAAAATTAGAAAGTAGTCACTGAAACTGAATTAGTTAAAAATAACTAATTAGTAAAATTTTTAGCTAAGATTATTTGCTTCAGCAGTTAGTAAAAAATGACTAATTATTAGTAAAAAGAAAAAAAAGTAACTAATTTTCAGTGGAAAAATAAACTGAGAAAAATAGTAAAAACTAATTGAATTTGTTACCATTAGTTTTTTTAACATAACCTAAATAACTTTTAAGTAATAGTTAATTTTTACTACAAGATTAGTAATATTTGTATCAGTATAGTTAACAATTAAATTATTTTTTAGGTTATGTCATACAAAATCTAAAAAATAACTGATTCAATTAGTCAAAGTTGACTATTTTTTCAGTTACTTTTTTTACTGAGTATTAGTCATTTTTTTTACTAATATTTAGTTATTTTTACTAATTTCTACAGCCACAAGAAGAAAAAAGTTAGCTACTATTTAGCTATCTTACACTCAGAGAAATGGTATATTTGTCTCCGAGCCTACTAACTCATTTATTTGTTGCAAATATATTTCATTTCATTAAAATAAAACATTTATTTGAGCCAAAGAAAAATTTATTTCTGACAAATAAAATTTTTATTTACGCCAAATAAATAAGTTAGTATAGGCTCTGAGACAAATATACGTTTATTTAACTCAAATATATTTTATTTGATTCAAATAAATCATTTCTCTGGGTGTAGCTAATTCCAATTTTCATTATATAGATATTTATTAATTTTAGCTAATATAGCTATAATTAGCTTTCACAGCTAACATATTTGCTATAACAAATAATTTATTAGCTGCAATAACTAAAAATTTATACAGATTTTACTTTCAAAATCTGATTTAGTTGAAAATAACTAAATTTTGTAAAATCCTGAATGAATGCTTTAGAAATTAGTGAAAAAAAAACTAATTATTAGTAAAAGGTAACTACTTTTTAATAGAAAACAAAATTGAAAGAAATCAAATTTGATTAATTGAATTATTTACTAACTTTTATTATATTTAACTAAATTTACTAACACTAAGGGAACGTCCATAAACTACGTTACCAATTTAGGGGGGGGAGGGGGTCCGGGCTAAACCTACGCTTAATGTTAAAACTTATAAAATTGTATGTAAAGTTGTCAACGAAGGGGGGGGAGGGGGTCTAAAAAGTTGAAAAATTGGTAACGTAGTTTATGGACGTTCCCTAATTATTAATACTGATTAGTTACTAATTACCAATTAATTACTTATATTTAGTAGTATTTATAATATAACTAATTACTAATAAGTAAATAATTACTCACTAACGACTAATACTAATTACTTAAGAATTTGTTACTTATTACTACTAATAGTTTATTATTAATTAGTTCGTAATTAATAAAAACTTAATTAATATAAGAAATAATTAGTTATTAAATCAGTTAATAAAACAAATTAGTTAAATAGTTAAGGTAATTTTAATTATTTTAACAAAATCTAAAAGTGAATTTAACTAATAATTACTTTTTTTTTAGCAAATATTATAATTTGAATCAGTGAGTGACTTTTAACAACCAAATTAGTTATTTCCAACTAATTTAAATCTATAATTAACAATAATTTTTTCCTTATAAGTGACGTAAATTGAAATATTTTTAATTTGCAAAAAAATTCATTACTCTTTAAGAGATGAAATGAAACATATATAGGGAAATGCAAAATAATGCGGTTCATATGGCATGTGCCATTGAATGTAAAATAATTTAAGAGTTTGTGGCTGTTGTGTAATGAATGATGGTCATTACATGAAAGGATATATTATATTATCTTTCAGTGCAAACAGTGAGTAAATCAATCATCCTCTATAGATGTATATGTGACACGTGGTACCAGTTAATCCCTTTGAGTTTGCAAACCACGTGTCAGTATATATAGGGACTGGAAAATTCAAAAGATTTACAAGGCTACCAGCATATATATATATATACTAGGAAGTGAGCTTTCTGATCCAGAGACGTATAATCTCATTCTCCTCGATCACACTATAAAGGTATAAGAGTAGTGCCAATTCTAATTTTAGCATATGCATATAAACTTTCAAAATCACCATATTTGGATATTCGTCTCTACAACCAGAGAAATATTTCATTTGTACCAAATATAATATATTTGAGTTAAATAAACGCGTATATATTTGTCTCAGTCCATTTATTTGGGAAAAATAAAATTTTTTATTTAAATCAAATAAATATACTTATTTGAATTAAATAAATACTAATTTGAATCAAATAAATATTTATTTGATTCAAATAAATCATTTCTCTGGGTGTAGAGTGTAAATTTCCAAATATTTAGCAACTAAAAATTTTTTTTTTATTGCTAAAAAAATTTTTAGTTGCTATCGAATTGATATATAATATTTTAATTATAAATAAACAATTCAGATGCAATTTGTTATAATTCTAATGTATATATTAAAGGCACACCAAGAAAGGCTAAAAAAAGAAAGAGCGAGATTTCTCTGATATATGTATATATAAACTATATACTTTTTCTCTCCCACTTTTGAAATGAGCACGTGTCCGTAATTATTTATTTCTAAGTATTTTCAAGCGAGTGTCTCGACGGTCAAGTGACATGCACTTTAAGAGAAAACTACATTAAAACCAGAGTTTTGCACACGGTAGAATAAAGGAAAGCATCACAGAGGCTAACATTTTTTTTTTTCATTTTTCATATATTAGAATATTTCTAAAAATTTCTAAATTAGAATCAGTGAGATTTTATTGATGAAATAGTTGAAATTTAGAAATATTTTTATTGAAATTCAGTTAAAGTTTACTGAAAAATTAGTTGAATTATTACTCATTCAAAACAGATGAATCTGCATTATCATTAGTCGATAAAACATAGAAGTGATTGTTTCAATCTATAAAAAATTCGACTAATTTTCAGTGAAATACGTTGAAAAAAAATTTATTTGATTTAAATAATCGGTTACTTCACTATTTAATAAATAAATATTTACCTGGATCAAATAATTTTTATTTCAATTTAATTGAATCAATAATTATTTAATATAAATAAATATTTATTTGATACTAGTTGGTTATTTAAATCAAATTTTTCGGTGTTTTTAACTGAAAACTAGTCAAATTTTTTTTACTGATTGAAACAGTAAAATCTGTTTTACCGATTAATGATAATGCAGATTTAACTGTTCTATCATTAGTCGGTAAAACAGAAATAACTGAATTAGTTTTAATTCGACTGATATTTTCAGTAAAATTTAACTGAATTAAAAATGTTACTGCAGGTTTCTAAATTAAAATGCATTTGCTAAATTCAAGCCGAATATTAAACATTGAAATTTGTAAAATCGAATATATTAAAAAAAAAAAATAAAATATAGTTACTTGTAATTATCAACATTATAATTTTGAATATTGTAATATTACATAAATATACATAAAATTCATATAGCCTGCATCGTTAAACGTGTGTGTGTGTCTACATATATATATAAAAGAAACACGTGACGTGCGTGAGACATGCTTCACACGCGAAATGCAATGCCATATTTGAATACAAAGGGTAAAAGTTTGACAAAAGAATGAGAAACGAATAATGGTACACGACAATGCAAGATTCGTGTCCCCAAATCGAGACTAAATTCAACACGAAACCATTTTGAGACTTTTTTTTCCATTAAACATGGGAAACAATCGTTTTGCTATTGTTTATACCATATATATATATATATATATATATATATATATACTAGTTTCCTCAATTAATTTTTCTAATAGACAAAAATTTGTATAAATAAAAATATATATATCTCACAGAACAAGCACGAAAAAAAAAGATTTTACAAATGCTAACTGATGATGTTTGCTATCGAATCTATCAAAATTAGTAATCACAGATCAATTTTTTACTATACGACAACGAAAAAGTTTAGTAGATAGTAAACTTAGTAAATTTTTAAAAATTAAGACTGATATTGTTTATCACAGCAAACTTTTTTGTTGTCCTACACTGAGAAAAATATATATAATAGTATTTCTGACAAAGGTACACTCTAAATCTGAATCAGATGAAAATTTCACTGATTTAGATTTAGATAAAAATTATTTATTCAAAAGCATATGCTATAAAATTTTTAAAATATTTTATAGATTCTATAGCATATATATGCTTTTGAATCAATAATAATTTTTATACCTTTCGCAGAAATGCTGTTGATTCAAAAGCATATTTTCTCAGTGTAGCAAAAAATTTAGCAGTGGTTACTAAATTTTGATAGATCTGATAGCAAACATCAGTTAACATTTGTAAGCAATTCCTTTTTTTCCGTGTACAATTTGGAAAAATTTCCAAAAATAATAGAATTTTTTTGACCAATGTTAGAAGGAATCAAAAATAAAAAGAAAAATAGTTTAAGTTACAGCAACTAAAATGTTTGCTACAAAAAAAATTAACTGTAATGGGTTAAAAAGCAAAAAAAAATCAAAAATTTGAACCCTAATTCAAAATTCAAATAACAAAGTTTACTGTGGCAGAAAAAAATAGCTTCTAGGTGTGAAAAAAGTCAATATTGCCAGCCATAAATTTTTCTCTACACTTATATAATAATTTAAGAACCAAAATAAAGGCTATAACCAATATAAATCACTAATAAATATTACAATTTTTTTTCGAAAATGAATACTGGAAAAATCGATAGAGAAAAATTCGATTATTTTGCGACCCAAATTGTATGTATATGTTTAAACTGTAAAAAAAAATGTCCGACTAATATAGCACCTTTAAATCTGCAATAAATTCACTGCCAATCAGGCGTTCCGCTGCACTTGGTTGCACTTTTGCTTTGTACAAGGCATGTGTATACAATGGTTACACTTGCTCAACTCTCATAGTGTCTCCTGAAAGCACACATTCAAGAGGGAGAGAGAATATTGCAACCGCCAAAGGAAGCCACACTGTATATATATATATATATATATATATATATATATATATATATATATATGAGAATATTGGAAGCCCTAAAATGAAGCTATTTTGACCTATTCCTCGCGGTATATAAACCGAGAAATCTGGAACACCTATACATATTTCACTGATGACATTTCAACCCAATTTTTTTTAATGAGCCGTCGTATTTTTACTTTGCAGATATACATTAATAATAATCGAAAAAGCATTTTTCTAATTCTTATTATATTCTTAAATTTTGTTGGCATTAATATTTAAAGAGTAATTTAACACCGATTCGTTTATTAAATGAATTAGTAACAGTTTTGACTAATTTTTTGTGTAAAAAATGACTAATTGATAATATAGAAAATTACACTGAAAAAAGGGTTTGTTATTGACAACCAAACGTTTGGTTGGTATTTAAGCAACCAAAATTTTTTTTGTTGAATCAAGAAAATTTTGGTTGTCCCAATTAAAATTTAGAACAACAAAAATCCTTTTTTTCTAACTTTGGTTGTGTCAAACAAATTTTGGTTGAGACAATTAAAATTTTGTTGATCCAACAACAAAATTTTGATTGCTTAAATACCAACCAAACGTTTGGTTGTCAATACCAAATCCTTTTTTCAGTGTACCAATTCAAAAAAGAAAGTACTAAAATTTTGTCCAAATTTACAAATGACCGAACAAATAATCGCTGTTGGCACGATTTCCAAAATCCACCAATAACGATTTATTTTTGATAACTTTTTGATTGGTGGATTTTAAAAATCTCGCCAAAATCGATTGTTTTGTTCGGTCATTTAAAATTTCGGACAAATAAAAATTTGACGTTTTTTTAAGAATTATTTTCAATAAAAATTTGTTACATGAGAATTCTGTTAAGTAAAAATTTGTAACTGATTATATTTGAACGAAATAATTTTTTTTTCAGGTGTATTTATATTATTTTTTGATATTTATATGTTATATTTCTATATTCTACTCACGTGTGATGAAAAAATAATGACTGGCAGTTGAACTTACCTGAAACAAAAAAATAAAATACATTTTATTATTTTACATATTTTACATTTATATAGTAAATGTTTGAAAAATATTGGATTCTACAAATATATTTTTTCACAAACATCATAAATTTAATAAAAGAAAACTATTTATCCAACTATTTGGCTCTGAATTTTTGTAAGTCCGTTTAAAATGTTAAATAAAAATAAAACTCGACTTTTTTTTCTCTTTTTTTTTATATATAAAAAATAAAATATTTTATTAATATCTAAAGACGCATATATCGACATTATCAACCCTATTCTTATTTTAAAAATAATTCTATATTTATATATGATTCCAAAGGATATTTTATTAATTTAATAATATATTAATCTTATATCGCACGATAAATATATATATATATATGACGTTTTCATATATATATCTAGAACCATAATATATTTAATAACGTAATACTTTTTAATTTCCAATATTTATTAAATATATTCAAGAAAAGTTTTCAAAATAAAACTTTCACAGCGTGTTTAAAATTTTTCATAAAACTTCTAAATTAATTTTCTCAGAATGTTTATATATCAGAAGAGCGCATGAAATGTAAAACAAGTTTCTTTTGAGTCTAAGGGCAACTACGTGGCGGGAAATTCAAACTAATTTTACATATATATAAAGCATCTTATATAGAGAAGAAGGAAAACAAAAAAAAAAATAAAGAAAATAAACCACGTGAGGCGGAAAAAACGCGTTATATATTGCTAGAGAGCGTCGCATTAAAAAAGTTTCCTCACCGTCAAAAGTTTCCTAACATTTGTCGCAAAACTTTCACGTTCATCGTCTTTGCTTGCTTGCAATTCTTTCCACACGAATGCGAATTCGCAAGTTTTTTTTTTCCTTCTCTTTTCCTTTCAAACTATCGATTTTAGCTCGAAGATTAAACGACAGGAATTTAGTCACTTTTATCAACTTGAAAAAAAATGAAATAAAAAAAAAAGAAACTACTTTCTAAATCTGAATTATATTTTTGAATAATTCAATAGCGCTGTATCGTTCATTAAATGAATTAGTAATCGTTTTGACTAAATTTTAGTCAAAATTGACTAACTGATAGTAGAAAACTACTAATTTATTAAATTTTACTAATTAAAATAAGTAAACTTACTAATTATTAGTTGTTAAGTAATTAGCATTATATTAATTAACAGTTTTCTACTAAAAATTAGTCATTTTTAGTAGTTATTAGTTTAGTAATTTTGACAAAAAATTAGTAGTTTAGTGGTTCAGTAAAATAGTATTTTAGTATTTAGTAGTAACTAACAGTTAGACATTTTTGACTAAAAATTATTAGTTAAGTATTTTCCTCCTTTAGTAATTAGTAATTTAGAAATTAGTAGTTTTCGACTAACAATATTAGTTATTTTCGACTAATAATTAGTTACTAATTCATTTAATAAACGAATCGACGCAGTTAAATAAGTCAAAAGTGACTAATTTACGCACCCAGAGAAATCTTTTATTTACATTTATTTGCCTTAGAGTCTAGTAACTTTTTATTAGTATCAAAATAAAAATTTTATTTACCACAAACAAAAAATGTTACTTACCACAAATAAAATTTCTATTTAAATCAAATAAAATTTACTAGAAACAAATAAAAATTTCTTTGCCTCTGAGACAAACATATTTTCTCTGGGTGCAGATTTAGAGAGTGAAAAATTTCAATTGGATGCATTTCCTCGGAACGAATAATATAACCTTTGAGAACAATTTTAATAAAAAAAAAAACACTAATTTAAAAGTTTTTCCTAGAAATTAAAATTTTAGAACAATTTTAATTCCTAAAAAAAGTAAATAAATAAATTTTGTAACAAAATTTTAAAGTTGAAAATCTGTTCTCTCTCTCTCTCTCTTTATATATAAGTATCAAATAGATTGTGTTATCTCAATCAAGACCCTCTTTCAGAATCCCTAGAGGGTTGTTTGTATAAAGCATATAGAACTTGAAACAGAATGGAAGAAGAAAAAGAAATCCACTTGAAACAAAGCATTTTTCAAGAGTTGAACAATTGGTTTAACTAGCAAAGCGTAAATATTTCTACAAAATCTACATGTCCTTAAGGGCCTTCTGGTCTCGAACCGGCCGCAAATATTGAAGCTATCCTAAATATAAAAAAGGCAGAAAGGATAATAAGCAGAAATATAAGAGAGAGAAAAAAGAATGAGCGCATATCCGTATAATAAAACGTACAACTGGTCCATAAACAATAGAGTGTGCTCGCTCGCGCTTATATATATATATATATATATATATATATATATATATATATATATATATGACCCTTATTATTTACATCCCTGCTTGTATTTTTTTCTATTTTTTTTCATCCACAGTTAATAATATTTTTAATTCAATATAGAAAAAAATATACGTCACTTGACATTTTATTTACATTAATGTATTTTAATTTACATTTTTTTATGTTCTTTTTTGTATTTTTCATTATAGTATATATAGTAATTTTTAAAACTTTATAGATATAGGAAAAATTATTTCGTTCATTTGAAAGTTCAGAATTTTAGGCAAATGTACACTGAGAAAAATGTTTAGTCAGAGCAACCAAAATTTGGTTGGGCCCTACAAAAAAATTTTGTTGGTATTCAGGCAACCAAACTATTTGTTTGAGTCAACCATCAAAATTTGGTTGAGTGTTTTTTGTTGGCATAACAAAAATGTTAGGTTGAGATAACTCTGCGACTTTGTTTCAGCCAACCAAAATTTGGTTACAAGAACCAAAATTGTCTAATCAAACAATTTTTTTGTTGCAAATACTAAATTTTTTTCTCAGTGTATTTTTAAAAAATCCTTTTTTTATTTGTTTAAAAAGAGTGTTTAATCAAATTTAATTTTCAAAATCATCTATGACTGATTTTTTTAAACATAAATCATAAAAAAAAATGAGAGAAAATTTATTCGCTATAAAAAGTTGTGGTGGCATCCGTAAAAAGATTTTATGCAGAAAGCGTGAAAGTTTTATCATTTCTTTGAAGAAGATACATTCAAATACCATAAAGAAATTTGTATTTTATTATTATTATTATTTATGATTATTGTTTATTGATTTAAGCACACGAGCCTATATGTACAAAAACAACAACAAAAGTTCATTATAATTATTATAAAAAAAATTATTTTTTTAACTTGTCTTGGGTTTAATTTTAGAGATAGAGGAAGTTTAACGGTTACCAAGAATCTTACGGTAACGGTAAGAGATATAATATTATATAGTATATATATATTCTGAAGATTATATTATTATATCATGCTTTTTCGTTACGTATGAATATGACACATACAAAAAAAAATGAGAAGCAAAGAATATTTTCCCGCGTGTAAATTAATTTTTACTTGAAGAATCCTTATCGCTTCTTTCAAATGCTTCAAAATTCTATATATAAAGTTGATAGAAACTAAATTTTATATATTTATGAATAAACTCGAGATGAAAATCACAATTTTATATAATCCATTGAAATTTTCCGCATTTACTTTTTTGTGAAAAACAAATTTCCAATTTTTTTGATATAAAGCATATAGGGACGCATATGATTATGTTCTAAAAATCATTAGTCAGAGTTTTCATTTTATGGAAGTTTATTTGTCCTAATTATTTTTGAACCGAATTTTTATTTGTTCGAATTTTCAGTTAACATAATAGGCATATTTTAAGGAATTTTTGTTAAGTAGAATTTCATTGCATAGAATTTTCTTTCAGATGAAGTTTTTATTTGTTCGAATTATTATTTGATATAATTTCTATATAGCCGATTTTTCATACAACAGAATTTTTACTTAACCGAATAATCACTGAAGAGAATTTTTAATTGATAGAACTTTCATTTGTCCGAAATTGCAAATGGCCGAACAAATTATCGACAGCACGATTTTGGCGCGATTTTTAAAATCAACTAATCAGTATAATCACAATTTTATGGATAATTTTTGATTAGTTGATATTAAAAATCGCGCCTATAATCTTTAAGTTTGTTAAATAGTTTATTTCAGCCATTTGCATGGACAAATGAAAATTCTATCAATTAGAAATTCTGTTAAATGATTTTTAGGTTAAGTAAAAATTCTGTAGTATGAATCTATTTTTGAAGTTGATTTTCAAGATGTAAACTGGACAAGGATATAGATTTCTTAAATTCAGCAATATATGTTTAAACGGGGTTTAAGACTTTGTTTTTCAACTTCGCGAAGAGGGGATGAAATACATTTTTAAAAGGATATTGCACTTTATGGTGATATAAATCTTGACCATAAAGAAAACTCGCCAAACAGCTTTGCGCCCAGATGAAAAGAAGAAGGGGGAAAAGAATTTTTGGCGACAAAAATAAGGACCGCGCGCGCGGTGAGATGCCATTTTTGTTCAAAGAGTTCCTCTCATATAGGGTCTCTTTCAGCCTTTTTTTGGCAGCGATATCTTTCCGCAATGCGGTCCATTTATATATCCATTTTTATCCGGACTTTTATATATATATATATATATAAAACGGATAAGAAAAAGATATTGGACTGTATCTCGAATGCACACGCGGTAAAGAACACTTATATATACATATATATGCGCTACAACATTGTTGTATATATAGTAACATCTTTGAATTTCCAATCACGTGTGTCACGTTAGATAAAGCTGCGTAAAATGTATATATATAGTTCAAATGAAAAGAAAAAAAAAATGGAAAGAAAAATATAAAAATTTCCCATGGTCGATTTCTCTAATTCATACACGGAGCCATTTTTATGGTTGACATATACAATTCTTAGCCACACCCATATTTGGTAATTATTATTATTATTATTATTGTTATTATTATAATTATG
The DNA here is from genome assembly GCF_019393585.1 of Leptopilina boulardi. Lineage (NCBI taxonomy): Eukaryota > Metazoa > Arthropoda > Insecta > Hymenoptera > Figitidae > Leptopilina > Leptopilina boulardi. The sequence continues at coordinate 3,105,790 of NW_026137943.1, read as the reverse complement.
AAACAATAAATAGATTCTAAATAAACTGGAATATATATAGTATAGAGTATTCCTTCCTGGCGGTCTCTGCTGAAGTTGAGGGAGCACCTACGGAATGCACTCGATAGCCTTGGCTCGTACAACGGGTTTAAGGTGCAGAGAATCTCAACGTAGGACGGAAAAGTCTTGACCGAGATGCACTCAACATATATATGTAACTTGATGAAAATTATTCATCATATTTTTGATAAGCCAATTTTTCCTTTCAATAAAATAAACTTGTTGTGTTACATATCATTTGAATTATATTATTGGCATTATCTTAAATATATACGCATATTACTTAATTATAATAATTAATCAAATAAATATATTACAACGCAGATTGTAATTTTGAATATTAAATTTCGATTTTATATATATAAACGCATATAGTAGCAAAATTGTTATAGGTTATAGTAAATTTATATGTGACGATTAACGATGAAAGTGACCTTAGCTGCAAAAAAAATTTTTAGATTATGTTTAGTGTTAATTTTACTTTGATTTAATGTTCATTTTTAATTATAAGCCGATTTTCACCGATAAATTTAATACACCGAGGAGGTTAAATGCAGTAGATATATTCTGCGTCTGCGCAGAAGTAAACGTTATGCGCAGGCGCAGAATATATTTACAGCCTCTCGGAGGATTAAATTTAACCCGCACAGTGAAAACGACGTCTGTAAAATCAATTTTTATTTTGGATCTAATGAAGATTTAAACTTTGTAATAAAAGTTGATGCTTTTTGTGTATGAAAGTCACAAACATAACCTCAAATTTTTGTGTAGCTAATGTTAGCATCACATTATATATAATGTAGCATATATTTTGACTGGAAAAATCAGCGAATTTTAATTTATTTTTTACAATTTTGTGAAAAAGAAGCAAAAAAAAAAATTGTTTCCTGTTATATCTTGAATCAATATTAATTTAATTTTGATTAATGACAAAATTGTCACACGGTTTCAAAAAGGTAATTATAGAGCAGTGTTTTATATATATATATATATATATATATATAAAATAGAAGGTAAAAACGAACAGCAAATGAAAGAAACGAGGTAACAATCCAATTAACCAATCCAAAGCACGCATAGCTTTTTCAAAGAACTTTCCGCGGATACCTTTTGATTGGCTTAAAACCGCATACCCTTTTACGGTTTTTTTTGTACATTATATATATATAAGAGAATGAAACGACCTTAGCGGGACCGATCGACGACTCGTGCCGAGGACTTTTTTGCAGATCCGCATTCGCCTTTCCACTGTTCACTTTATTGACATACTTCTGCGGTTTGAAAAGAGAGAGAAAAAAAAGGAAAAGAAAATTCACGATGGATTACCTATTCTGTCGTATCACTATATTCCAGGGTCGTTGTATATATACCTATATATAAGTTTTGTTCAGGAACTGAATCTCATCAGTATTCCTTGTTTTCATTTCCAATAAAAAGAGACTTGGACAAAAACATTTAGTAGAAAAATTATATTTATTTGGAAAAAATAATCTCTTATGAAAAAAAATTATGAAATTATAACGGTCTTTTTTTTTATTCTCATATAATAAAAGAGAACCCTTTGTATATAATTTTGCGTAAATAATGGATCATGCGCGTGTCAAGCATAAGGTCAAAACCCATGAAGAGTGTTCTTAGCGAAACAATCGTGTGTTTGTAAAAAAAAAGGACTAACACACAACCCCATATGTTTACACAACAGAAGGCACATTCGACAACCCCATCATTTTTTTTTTTAGTATTATATTAAAAGTCCCTCCATTAACACCAGTTCTGGTAAATAGGGGATCGTATATCGCATTAAAATTTTGTTTCATGAATAATAAGGACAACAACAAAAAGTTTTAACCCAAAAGAAACGAAAAAATTTTTCGCAATTTTTGACTTGACCTATACAGCATCCAAAATGGACCAACAAATTTCGAAATTTTAAATTTTTTAAGTAAAATCTCGAGAATAGGTTATACCAAAATCTATACAAAAACTGTAGGACTTTTTTGATAGGACCAACAGCATCCAACATACAATGGACCAAAAATTGAAATTAAAAATTTTAGTGTATTTTTATTTTCTAAATTTTTAGACAAGGAAAAATATAAACTATATATGTATAATATGGGAATATAGTCGTATGTGTGGCAAACTAATACCAAGAAAATGATCAATTCCTGCGTGTATACACAAAATAAATATATACGCGTGATTTTCTTTTTTGCGAGGTCGCAAGATAAAATTGACTATATGCTCCTGGTTCATTTGAACGATAGGAAATCGATAAATTACGACGTGTACGTGATCAGGAAAATGAGATATACTTAGATATAGTCAGAGAGGGGTTATATAGTGGAGATGACGAAGCCAAAGAGAAAATGTGTCCCAGAATGTCCACTGATCCGACGAGATTGTCCTTCCGTAAATTTCATCCCAGAATAATCAATTGAAAAGCATATCTAAGATATCAAGCTTCATTTTTTTTTAATCTCATATATCAAATCTTTTTTATTTTTCTATATAGACTCTCGATCTGAATATAAGACAATTTAAAAGAACAATAGAAATTAAAACAAAGAAATTCCTATAACTTTTTGGAAGAAATTTCTATTTGAATCTTCAATCAATTGTAGAAATGCGTTAAAAAAAAAATTAAATTTAGATCGTGGGAAAGTAAAATAATTATACAAAAATAAAAACCATTTGGATTACTTAAATCAGTTAAAAGACTCAATAATCTTTCTCTCTATATATATAGTTTCATAATTGAATAACGCAAAACCGTCTATTAATCAAATAAACCAGCGGCGAATCAATTCCCCTTTCCTTTTTTAATTCTCTTGTCTGCAAACCCCAATATTTAATCTTCTCATGTATAGTTTAAGGGTTCGACGACTGTCTCTCACATTAGTCATATATATAAATTGCAATTTTTATAAACTCATCGAGTGATGCGCTCACGCGGTAAAAAAAATCTAAACTGAAAAAAATTTATTTAATTCAAATAATCCGTTATCAAATAAATATTTACTTAAACCAAATAATTTTTGAAACCAAATAATTGAATTATAAATAAACTGTATTTGAACCAATAATTTCTGTATTTAAAACAAATACCATTTCAAATAATAATTTATTTTATAATAGTAAAGTAACTGATTAATTGAATCAAATAAATTTTTTTTTTTAGTGTAATGTAAACAATTAACTCACATTTTTCTATTGTTATTGCCACAAAATTGTAAAAATAAAAATAATAATAATAAGTATAATAAAATAATTATAATAGTAATAATAATATTAATAATACAGTGGAACCTCGCTTATCCGAACCCCTGTTATCTGAACCGTAGAAGCATTTTATCCGAACTTCTGTTATCCGAACTGATGTTTTTGCCTTTCTGAATCTTAAAATTTAATATTTTTTCAGTTTTAAAATTTCATCACTCGAATTTCGCTAAAAAAAAAAAAGAATAGATTCAATTTCCAAAGCAAAATAACAAAATTTATTCCAAAGAAATCTTTAAAAATTCGTTTTTTATTTTATTAATGTTTTTAACAAAATATAATATATTTGAATTAAATAAACGTACACGTAAAAAACTCTTCACCTGGAAAAGCGATAAGTTTCTTTGGAACAGCGATGTATTTCTCTAGAATAGCGAAAACTTTCGCTGTTTTAGAGAAACATATCGCTGATTTAGGTGAAGATTTTTTTCCGTGTATATATTTGTCTCAGAGCCTACTATACCCCATTTATTTGGCGTAAATAACATTTTTTATTTAAATCAAATAAATCATTTCTCTGGTTGTGAAATTTCTATTATCCGAACCCGATACCTAGGTTAGTTCGGATAATCGAGGTCCTATTGTAATAATAATAATAATAATAATAATAATAAAAATAAAAAAAATATAATAATAATAATATATTAAATAAGAATATTTTGTTATAATTTCATTAACAATTTTATTTGTTTGTGAAAGAAATATTGGTTCAATCTTTTGAATTTTAATAACAATTTATGTTAAATGAGAGGACCGACTTATAAATTTAAAAAAAAATTGAATTTTCACTTATTCATATATATTTTATACAAAGAGTTATTGAGGTATAGATATATGTCAGAACGTGATCTGAGAGAACGACAAAACGTCACGTGTATGAAAACACGTGACTAAAGTGATGATTAGTGACGACAAATGATACCTGCCAAAATGTTTCTTTGATGTGTGTGTGTGTGGCTTCTTTATATCATTTTTATATTGCGCAAACAAAATAAAAATGTAAATAAAAACTTTTGGTTTTCATTTAATTAATCAAATTATTATTGATTTTTTTAGAGAAATTATTTTTTAATCAAATTAATATATATTTATCTATAACTATATGATTTCACGATTTATATATAAAAATAATTAACATTCAAGTTGCAAAGTATTACTAAAAGGAAAGCAAACTTTCCATTCAATAACAACAATGTAGAAAAGAAAGTGTTAAAAATTATAAAATGCATTATATGACGATAAAATATAGAAAAAAAAAATATATATATACAATATATAATTTAAGATAAATATTCAAATTTCAGAATAAATATTTAAATTATTTGAAAATATTTTATGGGGAAAAAAATAAGAAAATAGAATTTCACTCAAAAAAAAAAAAATTCAAATATAAAAAAAAGGAAAAATAAATGAAAAGAGATATATTTTCTAAAAAATTTTGGTATGCTTGAAAACATTTCTTTTTTTTTTATATTTATATAAAAGAGGACTTTTTACGTCAAATGAATAGCATCATGTATATATAGCTTTTTTGTGGACCGCAGCTATATATTGTCCTTGAAAGAAAATGATCGATGATATTTCAGACCTTTTAAAAGATGAAACTTTTATATTCTTTTACAATCAAACATTTCGGTAATTTTAAATTATATAATATGCGAAAAAAGTTGTTTTTAGCGAAAAAAAAAATTTATGTCCTTAATATAAAAAAATATTATTTATAAATATAAAATTAAATTTCTATTAAAAATATTATTATTATATATTAATATTAAATAATATTATATTTATTATAATAAATAATAAATAAATAATTACACGGAAACAGCGAAAGTTAAATTTTTTTATTATTATTATTATTATTATTATTATTACTATTATTATACATTAAAAAATTATATATATATATATATAAATAAAATTTTAATTTTTAGTTTTTATAAAGAAAAAAGTTTAATTCAAAGAAAATTAAATCAAATTTCAAAAAATATTAACTTCTTTATCATTATATTCATCACAGGAATAAATGATATTAAAAAAGACATGTTACAATATTTCCCCTATTAAATTATAAATCATATTTTCCTCGTTAAATTAAATTTTCCCTAGGGGCTATTATAACCAAGCGGAAAATTCGCCAACTTAATAAAAACACTTGATTCAATTTTCCTAAAGTATTCTTCAAATAATAATAATAATTTTACTCTAAAAGGGAACTATGTAAAAAAAAAATTAACAGAGGAAGGTAAAGCAATTTTCATCTCACCGGTCATCCTGAGTGACAGTGATGTCTGGTGGGGGAGGGGGAAGAGAGGCACCGTCCGTAGCATCCAGTTTGCCGGCTTTTTTTCACCCCCTATATATATATATATATTTGTTGTTGTTTTCTGTGTCTCTCTCTCTCTCTTTCGAAAGTTCAAAAAAAAAAAAACTGTCCCTTCGATCAACTTTTCACCAACCAATCATTTTTTTTTTCAAATCAAAACAGTTTTTTTTCACTTTTTTTTTTCTGTATTCCAATCGTCGACAATTAATTTCTCACTCCTCGTTTCGTTTAAATGAAACTCAACACTCTTTTCTCTACACTAGAAATTTTGATGTTGAAATTTCCGTTCATTTAAACGTTTAATTCCGGCTTCATTTCTGAATAATGTTTTTCACTTTTTCGATAAAAAAAAATGTTCATTGGAATTTTTTTTTATTTTCAAATAAATCTTTACTGAAAACATTATTCTTCTTTATTTATATTTAAAAATTAATAACTAATTTCTAAAATAATTTTTTTTTATTGAAAATTATTGTTATTCATATTATTACAATTATTTATTATTATTATTATTTATTAATTAATATCATTATTTTTTGTATCCATTGTTGTTGATTGTAATTTAATTTTTTATTATTAAATTATTATTATTATTTATTCTTATATTATTTTTATTATTTTTTATTATTATTAATTATTATTATTCCCTTGATTAAATTGTTTATTTCCGAGTTTTATTCACAATATATGAAAACATATAGTGAGTGAATAGACAATATCCAAGATTGTTTTCCGTTTTGTAGCAGGTGAAAGCGACTCGAAGACTATTCGAGGGCCGTAGTTGTATTAATAATGTGGAGAGACTTTTGTACATATATATCTATACATATATATATAGGAGAGTCAAGTATGTACTTATAATAAAGTGCATAAATACTCTTGCGTATATCGATGCATGTTCATAAGCTTTATATGCACTTTATATTCCACGGGTCACTGGTTCCAATTTTTCGAATACAATTTTACTTTTGCAAAACAAGTTCCACTTTTTTTCTTCATAACCTCTTTTTATCGTCTCGATTTCTTCATTTTAATAATTTTTTCCCTCTTGCATTAATCAATCATTTTCTTTTTTTTTCTCACACAATTCACTCATTAAAAATGTTTGCCACTTTGTTTTATTCACTGTATATAGAATAATTTTTAAGTGGAAAAAATATTATGTCTTGGAATTTTTCTGTTAATTTAAATATGCTGATTTGATGTAATTTTATAAAGACACATACACTATGAGAATATATTCTAAAGTCGTCATTCTCTTTTACATATATTCACATAAGGGATCGGCATTTTTTTTTTCAAAAAAATTGTCTGGATAAAAAATAAAAATTGATTTTTTAAAAAAAAAGGGATATTATTTTTAGGGAAAAATTGGTATTTAAAGTGAGATTGGAATGCAATTTGAAATTAATTGTTAAAGAACTCGCCGCTCACCAGTTCCGGCAATATATTCGAGAAGACTGGAAGTCTCTCGGGAGGTGAGGCTTGCCTCTCTCTCTCTCTCTCACTCTCCCACTCTCTGTCTCTGTTTTTCTCTCTCTTCTTTCTGGGTTTTCTCTCTCTCTCTCACGCGAAATGCATGTCTCTTTTTCTCTCATACTTATATAAAATCACTGTTGCGTTCTCTCTTTGCCTCTCTTTAAAGCCACCAACAGTGGCGTAAAGATGGTTTGGCTTCAAAGGGTTAAAATTGTTCTCGCTGTGTATATACGATATTAAATTTATATTAATAGTTTTTAAAAATAGTTTTCAAAACATATTTGCAAAGTTGTGCTTAAAATTAATACTTTTTTTCTCCATCGAACTTTCACATTAAAGAGGGGTAATTTAAATTTTTACCTTTATTTTCAATTTTTGCGTATAAAAAAAAAAAAAAAAAAAATTGCATAAGGATAATTAATTTTCAATATCTACTTTTATGTAAAGTGAAAATAAATTCATTTTTGATTAAAATAATCTGTTACAATAATTATCAAATAAATATTTATTTGGTATAAATAATTATTATTTCTATCAAATAATAATTATTTGCAACAAATAATTATTATTTCGATGAAAATAATTAATAATTATTATTATTGTATATCAAATAATTATTATTTGTCTCAATTATTATTACATATATCGAATAATTATTTTTTGTAACAAATAATTATTATTTGTATCAATTAATTGTTTCTTGTAACAAATAATTATTTTTTTCAATAAATAATTATTATTTGTATTATAAGGAAAGAAAAATAATCAAATTATTATTTGTATTAATTAATTGTTTTTTGTAATATAAATTATTATTATTTTTGTATCAAATAATTACTTTTTCTAAGGAATAATTATTATTTGTATCAATTAATTTTTTTTTAACAAATAACTATTATTTGTATAAAATAATTATTTTTTATAACAAAAAATAATAATTAATTAAATTACAAATTTTTTTTTGTAACAATTTATTATTTGTATCAATAAAAAATTTTTAATCAATTAAAAAAATTAATATATTTATTATTGATTCGGAAACAGTTTGTTTGATTCAAATAAAAATTATCCTTACATTAAATAAATATTTATTTGTTAAAAGTAACGGATTATTTGAATCAAATAAATTTTTTTTCAGTATTAAAAATTTTTTTCTACTTTGGATTGTCAAAAAATATATCTTGTCAAATTAAAAACCAAATTATTTAAATTTTTTAAATTAGAAAATTGGTTTAAAAAAATTTTTTAAATGGTTTTTAAAAAATTTAATGGAATTTTTAATTACTATTTTATTTAATTTCAAAGTATGGAAACAATTCACTGATATAAATTCTTTAAATTTTTTTTAAAAAAAGTTTTTTAAAACAGGAAAAAAGAGATGTTCATTTTTTACATATACAGTTTAGTAAAAATTCTTGTGTGAAAAAGTGAACCTCAAAATAGAATATACCACTTTTTTTCCTAATATGTTTAACATTTTTTTTGTCCGGAAATAACAAATTTTCATGATATCAAAACAAAGTTGTTTTATAAGATAAAGATTTGAGGGCAAAGGCCATTTGTGGTCAAGGTTACGCCATTGTTACCACCACTATTCTCCTTTCTCTGGTATATTATAGCTCTTATTTCTCATCTCTATCCGACTTTTCTGATTTCACGTATATGTATCTTTATCTAGCTTTTATTTATATTCTTTTCCCCTTGGGGGAATATTGTCAGCAAATTTCGAGGGAGGTTTCATAAAAAAAAAAATTTCAATATTTATATAAAAAAGTTGGAAACAAATCAAGAAATATATATATATATATATATGATAACACAATATCTATGGTAAACATATAAATGTGAATGCACTTTGAGTATTCAGGTACAGACATACGATAATGTGAATATACAGGTATTCGCGAATCGCCACGCCTAACGTTCACCATCGAAATTTTATATGCACTTTTCGTAACTCTTATCTACGTGTGTTTTTCATTTTTATAAAATGTAAATAATATTTATTCATTTTTTTTATTTATAATTATTTATTTTTTTATATATTTTATTTATTTTTTTATTATATTTATTTCTTTTTATTCATTGTATTTTTTATTTTTTTATATTTATTTTTAATATAAATGCTTAAAATTAATGTTTAAATCCTAAGAAACGAAACTTTCCTCTAACGTACGTGAATGGTCTATTGGTTAGTAGCTTGGATTTCGAAACGGGAGACCCGGGTTCGATTCTTCGCACCTAGGAATTTTTTCTGCTCTTAAAACCTATTTCATTAATTTAATATTCGTTTTTTCAAATAATTTTAAAATATAAATTTACAACAAACAAATAAAATATGCATAATACATAACTTGAAAATTATGTAAAGTTATGATAACAAACATTCACTCTCATCAGTGTCTGTTATAAAATATATATATGAAAATCACAGAAAGCGAGAGAAAAAGAGAGAGAGAGAAAGAGAAAAGAACACATACACCTAGTCATTGAACGGATCTCCCTCTTTGAAGTCTCGATTCACTCGTTACTGGTTAAAACGAGAGAATAATTCGCGGTATTTCCTTATCGGCCCCTGAGGAATGCAAGAGAAACGCACTCTTTATAAGTTGGCAAGATGGGATAGAAAACATGTCCATGGTCCTTATAGCGTTCACGATGCAACCGTCAATGTGTGTGCTACTTTAAAATCAATGCCATGGGCAATTTTATATTGAAACAAGTTTAAAAACTGGAATATCTCAAAATGATAACTCGCAAGTCATTGATTATAAAAAAAAAAAAATTGTTTTTTTTTTTTTAAATATGTCTGTCTGTATATGTAGGTCAATTTTTTCCCTCCATTAATATTATTATTAAATTAATATTTATGCCATTTTTACACATTCTCAATGAGAAAATGTATTTTCGAAGAATTAAGAATATTTTCTAATATAGCAATATTTTTTTAATTACTATAAGAATATTTTTAAATTCTCACTGAATGGTATTTTTTAATTTCAAATTTCTCATTTAAAGAATATATCATAACAATAATAAAAATAAAAACAATTTATAATAATAATAATAATAATAATAAAAATAATAACAATTTATAATAATAATAATAATGTGAATTGAATTTTATTATAAAATAGGAGATAAACTGATAAATGATCTCGAAAAATAAATGCACAGAGATATTTATAAATAGAATTCTATACGTCATTGGGGTGCGCTTTACCCTTTAGGAAATGTATATTAAAAATCCCACGGATATGAAACATATATATCGTGCAAGAAGATTGTCTTTTCCTACGATTACCATTTGCAAAAGACCTTTACGAATGAAGCACACACTCGCGCGGAAAAAATGACTTTTTTGTATATTCTTTATATCGATTTAGTACAGTGAAAAAAAAAATTTATTTGATTCAAATAATCGATTATTTGACTATTAAATAAATATTTATTTGAACTAAATAAATTTTGAAACTAAAATAATTGAATTAAATAAACTGTATTTGAACCAATAATTTTTTTATTTGATACAAATAAATATTTATTTATTAGTCAAAAAAACCAATTATTTGAATCAAATAATTTTTTTTTTTTTAAATTATTTTAAAATTCTCCCTTAAAAAAATATAAATTTTTTTCCTCATGTGCGGCCATATAATTTTGATATAGGAGAAACAATATATTAAATGGTTCCTTACCTTGAGCGGGGTAGAAACATGGAACCATCGATGAACACGGAACCAGAGAGAAGAATGTACCAGTTGGTTGCAAGTTCGCCAGTGCTGAAAGCAGTTGTTCTGTGATTTATAATGTGCAATAAGAGAGAAAAAAAAATAGAGAGTCTCTTTTCGCTTCTCTTTCTTCGTCATTTGTCTTGCACGATCGTTTTCGTATATATATCGGAACACGATCGTTTTTTTATCTCGATTTTTTTTTTTTGGCAAGTGCACCAAAGAAAATCTACAATTATTTTACAATATTTATGAAATTGAAATAATTCAATTCTTTTTTGGAAACATTTTATGAAATTCGTACAATGAATATTTACATTGAGAGAAAATTTATTTATTTACTATAATTTTAAAGGCAAATTCAATTTCATGAAAATTAAATATTAAAGAATATTTGCACAAATATTTAATTGAATTAATTATTCATAAATTATTGTAAAATATTATCCATATTTATTTATTTATTAATAAATATTTATTCAGTTATTAGTAAATATTTATTTGTTTGAAATAGATTTTAAATGCTTCAAATAGATTTTATTTGTTTTAAATAGATTTTATTTGTTACAAATGAATTTTATTTGCTTTGAATAGAAATTTCATTTGCGCTAAACAAATTTAAAAAATTCCAAACCATTAAAAATGTTATTAGAATCAGAGAGAAATATATTTTTATTCGATTTAAAATAAATTTTATTTATCTTAAATATTGATAATTAATTTTGATAAATAATATTAATTTTATATATAGAAAAAGGAAAATTATTCTTAAAAATTTGAAAGAGCAAAATTCAAATTGTAATTATTTACAAAAATGTTAAAAAGTACTATGAGCGATATCTATGCGCTGCGTTTGAAAACTAAAACTCTTTCTGTTTGATATCAATTACCAACTCTGCTGTTAACTTGTTACTGACGGTAGGTAACAAAAATGGTCGGTAATGTAGTTTTGTTTCCAACAATGATAACATAGATTTCTACGTCTGCATTGAGGCGCCATCCGTAGAAGAATGTGAAAATAATTTAAAATAGCACGTGGACATTGTGATTATTTACTTTTTTTTATTATCTAAAACATGTTTCAAGTATTTTTATATTTACTCAGAGAAAATTGCAGGAAAAAAAACGATTTTTTTCAAATAAAAACATGAAATTAATTTTTTTTTAAATTAAAAATTTTGTAAATTTAACTTTAGTAAATTTTCAATTTATTTAAATTAAATTTAGTAAATATTAAATTTAATTAAATTAAATTTAATTTTTAAACATGAGTTTAGATTATTTTCACAAAATAAAATTTTAATGTATACTAAAAAAAAATGTCACTTACTAGTAAAGAACATGATTGGCATGATGTCTCTCGTAACGAACTATTTTGCAAAGACCACGAAGAACGGAATCCCTACAGGGTCGTAACGCCTCCAGTCCCAGCAAACCGTAATAAATGATCTGTAAATCCTGAAACAAAAGAAGAACAAACAAAGACTTAAAACATGATACACAAAACTTAATTACAATTCACTGAAAAAAAAAAAATGTCTTTCTCTCCACTAATCGTTTCGGAGTACAATCGAAGTTACCGAATCGGAACCCTCACGATTACACTCGAATTTTTTTTAAATCAAAACTCTATTAAATTTAGATGTTCTATATACAATTCAAATAATAATCGGTTACTTAACAATAATCGAATATTTACTTGTATAATAAATTATTTAATATATAAATAAATATTTATTTGATAATAGTCAAATAACCAATTATTTGAACCAAATAAATTTTTATTTCAGAGAAAAAAAAATTTATAACAAAATTTATTATAAGAAAAAAGTTTAATTGATTAAAAACTATTTTATGACTTTTTTTATGTTATAAAAAAAGGTTTTATTTACAATTTTATTCAATTTTTTTTTTTTTTTTTAAATTTTTATAGAACTTTCTCCAAACTTTATTACATGTACTTTAAACCTCAATATTTCTCTTTGACTGTTATTTGAACTAAAATATTGTATATATATTTTGCAAAAATATTACGATTTTTTCTTTTTAACTATAAAAAAAATGTAATTACTGTCGAAATTAAACGTCTGTATATGTAGTACATTTATCGAAATAATTATTTTCAGATAGCATCGAATATAGTTTGCGGTTAAATGTCAGGTTTGCTTTATAACGTCGCGTGGTACAGGACGATCGAAAGTACAGCTATATAGTGGCATAAAATACTAAGGTGGCATGGCTAGTTGTTGCTTAGCTTGCATGTAATAGTACACAGAATGCAAGAATCAAAGAGGCATATATATATATATACATTACACCATAGCAGAAACTTTACTTCAATATACGTATGTCACCATATAAACTATAAAATATCCTTTGCTTATCAATTTATTTCCTTTTAAAAAATATACTATTATTTTTCACTCTATAATTATTCAACATTGTAATTCATACTTGATAAGAGAAACCTAACAGAAAAAAAGTTGTTTCTTTAATAATTATTTAATTCACTTTTTTTTGTTTTAGTATTTACTCTTTTTTTTACAAAAATACGTCAGATGTTAATAAAATAATAAATTCCAATTCAATATAAAATAAAAATTTTAATTAAAAAATGCCGTCATTTTTGCCTCTTTGATAATATTTATATGTTTATAAACAAATTTTAATTCAGAAATGAAAAGATGAGAGTCACGTGACCGACTTTTTTTTGTAGGTCTCAAAATGGAACGTCCGCTTGGGCCCGCTAAGAATTCCGGACGACCTTGACGATGAGATAGAATCTCACCTTTGCAGTCACGACACAGAAAATCCCTCTATATAGATTTATTCAAATTTAAATTCACAATTTTTAAAGATCCAACTAATAATGTGTCTCAATCTCAAATGATTATAATAGACAATTATTGATAAGAAAAATTAACATCTGGTTTATAATAAAAATTAAATATATGTATTCATTGTATTTTCTAGTTAATAGAGAATAAACGATTGGTTGCAATTACCATTTTGTTAGTAAGAGTATTTTTGCTAATTTATATTAATTATTGTTACCATTTAATATTAGTCAGCCTAACCATTTAGTTAGTAAGGTAACTAATTAACCCTTTGAGGACAATTGTTGCTTTCAGGGAACAATTTTTTTGTTATTTTAAGCATAAGATCCTTGTTTTTTAAAACTAAATATGTTTTTCATTTAGTCTAATTTTCCCATTCTAAACTCTGGTTTTGAGACAAATAACCTTACTTAATTTCGCTGAAAAACTTATTTAAAAATCAAAAATCGCGATTATTTAAGAAATAATTTGGTCCTCAAAGAGTTAAATAGTTATTACAAGAAACTAATTAGTTAAACTATTAAAATAGTTATTTCAACAAATAAAAATAGTATAAATTAGCAGCAGTATAGTTTACTATAACTAAATAACTAATTAACTAAAAGAGAAATAAAAATAATTTTTTTTAAATATATATATATTTCTATAATTATTTTTAAATATTTTGTATATTTTTTATTTTCTATTTTTTTATCTTTGTTATTGGTCTTAAAAGGAAATCATTAATTTGAAAACTCTCATCAAATTAGTAGAAGGTGTTTAGCGCCATATAGTGAAGGACGTGAAAAACGATGGGTACACAAAAAATACTTTCATTGTCACACGAAAAATACCGTTATAGAAGAGACATCATCAAGGGAGTTTGAATATATATTCTTGGTTTGAAAGACCTTGTTTCAGTAATCGCCTTTCAAACTTTGTGTGTGTCCTTCTTAAATATATTCTCTTCAGGTTAAATCAGAAAGTTATATAGAGGAAGCGAGAGAGGTTTTAAAGATCGTTTTTTATTTCTTCTATATACCGAAAAACAAATTACAGTCTAAAACTATTCCATTATATATAAAAAAAACAAATTTTAATTAATTTTTTTAATCCACCCGCAAACTTTGGTCTTTAAATCAAGTTTTTATAAAATACAAAAAAGTGATTTCATATAATTTTTCATGCAAACGAATATTTTTTTAAAAATCCATAAACATTTGGAACATCAGCATCCGTTGAAATTAACAATTTAAAAAGTTTGTTTACTTTTCAAAATTAACTTTTGAAATTAAAACAAAAAAAAAAAATGCTAATAATATAAAAAGAATTTTTCATTTACCTGAAGTGTTCTTCGATCTGGATCACGGCAGAGAGCCCGAATTAAATGTTGATCCAAATATTCCGTCATAATCGTTAAAATCCAACGACAATAATTAATGGATCATCAGCTTGTACGTGTGATTTATCACGCGAAACTTTCCGAACCATTGTAACAAACAAAAGATTTCACATTTCTTCTTCTTCTTCTTTTTCCTTTTCAATTTCCACAAACAAAAATCAAAATTGAAGCATACATTGAAATTTTACAATTGGCAAGAATTTTCATGTCCCGCCATAGTAAATATATTTAATTTGATTTTTGTAAAACACTTTCACATATATTTGACATCACTTTTGTGTTTGATTGTTGATCGATTCCTGTAACAAGAAAAACAAATTTCAATTAATAAACATAGAAAATAATAAGTGAAAATTTTATAAATAAATGAAAAACAAGTGTCGGACGTAATTTAAAATTTTTTATGAATAAAAATTATTTGATTCAAATAATATAGGTTTGTATATTAAATAAATATTTATATAAAATTTTTTATTTAAATCAAATAAACTGTATTTGAAACAAATAGAGACTCAAAACTTTTTTTTTTAATCTGTTCTTCAGGCGGACATTATAATAATATTCTAAATTTTTAGAATGTAAATTAATCATTTTTTCTGTTCTACATTTTTAGGTATAAACGTTCTTAATTCTTGTTATTTTGAATTAAAATTTTAATACCGCATGTAATTTTCCATTTCAACCTCGATTAAATCTAGAATATCAAGATATTATATTGATTTCAATTTCTATTATAAAGGTGAATCACCACGGAGCTGAAAATGATATCCCATCGAAATTGAAATCAATATACCATCAGTTACAGAAAATTTTAATTTAAAAACAAAATATAGAAATAACAATATTTATAATAAAAAAAAATATTTACAATATATATATATATTGAATTGTGTGGTTTAATATATCGATGTGGTTATTATCAATAACTCTCGATAGATGAACAATTTAATCGTTGAACTTGTGCGGACACGCAGGTAAACCGTTGCGAGGAAACAATATTACAATATCGATCAAACCCAAAGGTACAAGGGTCGAATAAAAAATGTCTATCTTGTTATAAAAAAAAAAACCTGCTCTCATAACGAGAAAAAACTTTTTTATTTATTGAAAGAAACAAAACAAAACAAATATTAATCTTAAATCGAAATCAACCACGAAATTAATAATGCAAAATGAAATGACTAACAAAAAATGTTTACTCCAATATTTGTATGTAATAAAATATTCTTTTATAATTTCCACATCAAAACCTTTTTTTTCCAGTAAATTTGAAAATACAAAAGATAATACTAAAACAATGGGAGAAAAGCTGATCTTTCTAAAGATAAGGGCTAGGGGAAAATCTTATGGAATTGGATGCTGGAGAACCAATGGTTCTTCATGGGTTCATCACCCGACCTTGGATAAATGACGTCACGCAAACCACATACCTAACTACCTTGGAAGCAACGAGTCGAGGTCGTCAGAGTACTTAGACGTGCGCGAGTACATCGACCAATCCATATAAATTTTTACATCAAAATTATTAAGAATGAAATTCTATTATATTCATCTCTTATAATAGATCTTTCTTATATTTCAACTCTCTAAATTTGAATTAGTTAAAAATAACTAGATAGCAAAAAAGTCAGATTTAATTATTAATATTTCTATACACTGAGAAAAATATGCTATTGAATCAATAGCATTTCTGCCAAAGGTATAACAATTATTGATTCAAATGCTTTAGAATCTATAAAATATTTTACAAATTTTATAGCATATTCTTTTGAATCAATAATTTTTATACCTTTGGCAAAAATGCTCCTGATTCAATAGCATATTTTTCTCAGTGTACTAAACTTTTAAAAAATAACTAATTATTAATTAATTTCTATTTCAGATTAAAATTAGTTACATAATTGCGTTGAAGCAAAAAATTTTACTTAAAAATTAGTTATTTTTAACCAAATTCAAATTTCGAGAATACATATAAAAAATCTCAATAATAATTAACAAAAATTCAATACCTAGATTTTTTAGAAATTTAAGAAAAATATTCACTTTTTACTATAGTATGGTTTTAATAAATCTATAATTAAAATTTATTTCGCCAAGTCAATGTAATATCATCGCGGATATTGGTTGAAAAAAAGTGCAGTAGTAGACTTCATTATTGTATAGTTGGACGAAAAAGACAACGAAAGCGAAAAAAAAAGAGCCGAGTGAAAGAAAATGAAAACAGGAAGTCACTGGTTACAATACCCATTGTACATAGAGATGAGGATTTTTCTCTAATAAATAGTGTGGTATTCTTTTTTTTTAAAAAAAAAAAAAGAAAAATAATAATATTTGTTATTAAAGTATTTAGATTAATAATAAAAGAAAATTATACTACTCTCAAAAATTTGAATTAGTTACAAATAACTAATTTGCGATAGCAAACTGTCAATTCAAAATAGTAATATCCTTGAAAATAACTAACTATTAGTTAAATTTACTTTTAGGTTATGTTAAAATAAATAAAATTTCTGGTAACTAATTCAGTTACTCTCTAAATCTGAATTAGTAGTTTTCTACTAATGAAAGAGAGTGCGTATTCGTTTACCAATTGAATTAGTAACAGTTTTGACTAATTTTTAGTAAAAAAACTACTAATTGCTAGTAGAAAACTACTAATTCGTGGAGTAAATCGGCTTACTAATTTGAAATAGTAAAAAATACGATTTTACTCCATGAATTAGTAGTTAGTTACTAATTCAATTGGTAAACGAATACACACTTTTTCATTAGTAGAAAACTACTAATTCAGATTTAGAGAGTAGTCTTTAATCATTTTTTTTATTTTTATATTTAGTTAGTAATTTTTAGTTTTATTACAGTTATTTTTATATGAAAAATTAGTTATTTACTAATAATTTCTTATTAATTGCTGAAGCTAAAAGTCAGCCAAAATTTTACTAACAATTAGTTATTTTTAATTCAGTTTTATAGAAAACTCTTCAATTTGATTGTTCTCTTTTATTTTTTTTTTATATTTATATTAAGTATGGAGTAATAATACCAGTACCCTGTAATTTTGTTAAATTATAACGGAATCTTAAGGTAATATTCAAGGTCACGAAAATATCACGAAATATTGTAACGGAATCTTTAAAAATTGATTTTTTTCATTTTTTAAATTTGGAATTAAATTTTTTTAAAATAAAAGTTGAACAAAATGAGAAACAGCAATAATGAAACTGACTAAAATAGTTATTTGTGTTAATCGATATCACTTGGAATTAAAATATATATAATTTTCCTCGAGAAACTAAATAATCAATTGAATTGATTCAGCTGCAAATGATTTTAGCTTGAATAAAATATATATCTTGAAAAAGGTGAATCAGAAAATATTTCTCACACACATTTTTTTATATAGATAAAATAATATAAAAAAAACCAAATATCGCAGTTCATTTTTGGTTTTTCATTTTTTATAATCAAAAATTTGTTTTTTGAAAAATAAAAAAAAAATTCTATATGTTTAGTAAAATAAAAAGTATTTTATGTAAAATTATTTGCTTGATTTTCTCAACTACAGGATAAATTTCGTTTTGTATAAAATATTTCTTATTGAAAATGAGAAGAATCGACTCATTCTGTTTCATAAATAACTGAATTAATTGCATGTTAAACATAGATTGCTTTCACAGGAGACATATGTAATAAATGTGAATATGTATATAAGAATAATCAAGAAACAAGCTCAAAACTCGTATGTCTGTAATATATACTGTAGGGCCTAGACGACATCTTTTACTACACATGCTATATAGTACCAGTAGGTAAAAATACATACACGACTATATAGGCCATCGTATATCACACAGAAGAAGCCTTATTCCTAAAGTTCAAAATCCGAGTATTATTAGAATAGAGTCCAATTTATTCAGTGCAATAAAGTTCCGAAAAAAACAATTTAAGCTTTTTTCTTATGCAAGGAGGAAGAAAATAATTTTACAAAAAAGAAAAATTAACAGAAAGGAAATAATACTTTACTGTTATACACAAAAATTTTATTGCAATAACAAACTATAGATTTATTAGCCGAACAAAAAATTTATTGTAAAAACAAATCAAATTTTTTAAGTCGAACAAAAACCGATTTTGGGGTAAAAATTCTCTACTTTTTTTTCGTGTGTTATACAATAAATTTTCTCCGTGTGTATAAATTGAATTTTGATTCGATTTTTGCGATAGAATTTTTGCATCGAAACTTGCGGTAAATTTGACTTAAAGTTGACAAAAAAAAAAAGTTTGCTTTAGAAATTAAACTAGGTCAATTCTTTGTCAGATGAAAAAGAAACAGGTTAATATAGAAATGATATATTCATCTCTTGTCACATCTTTTGACGGCATATACAATATGTTATCGACATTTTAAACATGAGAATAAAAAAAAAATTGTTTTATTTAATTCTATTCAAGAATCTGTATCATTCTTCATTTTTAGAGAGGAACGTCATATGCATTATTTTCAATTAATTGTTTTATTATGATTATATTAATATTATAATTAAACAAATAATTATTCATTCAATATCAAAAGAATTAAAAATATATCAATGAAATCCTATATCAGAAATTTAAACATTAGACCGTTGTTACATTAACCGTTATTATCAAGCTATTGTAATATTTACTATCCGCTGTATTATGTTTATTCAATTTTTTGTTATGTAACAATTCAACTATACGAAACCTTCTGCTGTTGTACCGATTTTTGTGCACATCCTGTGCAATAATTTTACTCAAATTACTAGCTCTTAAAAATTTATGGTAAAAATTTTTTGAAAAAAAATTGTTTCGATATGAGTTTTGTAAGAAATAATAGGTGGAAAAAAAAACAAAGAGCTAATTTTTGTTCACGGAATTTAGATTTACGGTGTGCGATTTCAAAATAAGTCTTAAGATGCGACTATATCGCACTGTTGATCATTGAAACAAGTATAGTTCGTTTGTGTTTGTGTGTATATATATATTACATAAATATATGTATATAGTGTACCTTATAAGCACAATGTACCGACATTTATGCTAAGGTGCGCGAAGACACAAAATGGAAATGGAACGGGAACCGGAACGGATTGCGACTAGCGGTGCGAGTCAATTTCATATGCCAGAAGGTAAGTGCATCAACAAGGTGAACTGGAAACAGGTGTCTAATTTCACGAAAAGATCCTGAATTCATGAATTTAATTAGCTAACTCATATATGTGGTGGCCCTTCTTTAAATAAGGGTAAATCATTATCAGTAAATCAAATTGACTATATATAAAATAATGAGAAACATTTCTTAAAGACCAAATTTCATCCAACAACAAAAAATACTGGTTCGGTATTTCTAGGAATATCCTATCCGATAACCATTTTCCTTAAAAATGCTTTAACTTTGAATTGTATAATAATGATTCAACTCATGTATTATTAATGTGTATGATTTAATCAAATAAGGATTATTTAAACATAAACTAATTATAGACACGGTTTTACGTTCCGGTTTTATTGTTTTACTTATGTTCAACAAAATATTTTATCATAAAACTTTATTGAGTGAAGGGCATATAGTACATCCTCAACTAGAATCTACTAAACGAAGTGATTAATTTTAGACTTAGTTTAGTACTTAGTACTTACTTAGTACTTATTCTATTTAGTAAAATGCGAGTATTTACATGACTAAGAAAGAAATTTTACCATCCGAAACGAAGTGCACAAACCTGATTAGTGCACAATCATTTTAAAAATTTGGATAAGAAAATACTAATTTAAAATTTTTTAATATTTTATATACTATAGAGGAAATCTGCAATTTGTTTGGGAAAGCTTGAGAAAAGGGAATTAAATTATTAGTTTTATAGTGGGAAAATCAGAAAGAGTCTCACACGGGCATATCATATCGTGCGAGAGAGTTAAGTATTTAGCGCACTCATCATCTCTATCTCTCTCTCTCTCTCTCTTTATATAGACAGTAAAGTGGAATTAATAAAATGTGATAGAAAAAAAAGGTGCGTAGATAAAATATGCACTATATAGGGATGTGACGATACGGCATTTAATGAGGATGTACTCGTATTAACGACTAGAATATAGGAGCCATTTCCACTGCGTAAAGCGTCTCGCCTAATCACACATTGGATGTGATTAATGGGCCAAGGTTTTATCGAGTGATCGACACTGTTCCGGAGCATCGAAGACCCTAGTCAATATAATACTCATTGTAACCTTTTGATTAGTCTCAATTTGTACCAGCTTTTGAAAAACCATATTATGTTCGAACACATGAGCATTATTAGTATATTTGAAAAAAATGTTGCTAAAACTTAATTATCAGATCTATAAAAAAAAGTAATCATCTGTTATTAAAATTAACTGGATGCTGACAAGTTTCAGCATCATAATTGTAATGATAAAGTAAAATTTTATTTTCTAAGAACATTATATCTAAAAGACACGTAATAATTTTAACCTGAATATTATTAGTATGACATTATTCCTAAAGCACACAACTCAATATGATTTATATATGATAATTACAAATTACCGCCCTACTGACAAAGGATGAAGTTAGCAAATAATGTAAAAATTGGATCAATTTATCCGCAGCACACAATTCGACTATAAATAATTTTTTGTATCCATAAGAAAAAGGTCAAGAGATACCGAAATATATCCGCGCTGAAAATTGTGTTACACCAGAATAATTTACGGATATATACATTTAGGTCCTTTATAATTAAATTCCTCTCGTTATTTTTTTTTATAATAAAATTTCCCCGTTATTTTTGCATCAGGAAAGAATTTTAATTATCGATTAATAACATTTTTATTGAATCATCCGCACGCATTTCCACGATAAAGAACGTTGGGCGTTTAATTTCAATATACAACCCCTCAAACTCATTTCCTCGGTTGTGTTTGGTGGAAAATTGATTTTAAACCACGATAAGAGTGAAATATGGAACGAGGGAAATTTGCGGCTTAAGAAATAGAATGTAAAGAAAAAACTTTTTCATTAAAATTCAGTTTCCTATTGATCTACTTTTTCAATAAATTGAAGTTCTTTTCATCTCTATATATGTAAGGGTTATACCTGCGACAGGTACTTTGTTCACCATGGGAGAATGTCACTTTTAATTTTTTTTTTTCTCTAAACCACCAGCAAAGCTTTAGGCCATGTTCTCTATACTCTCGATTCACGACAAAATACTTTGCTCCTGGCAACATTCTTTTGTTTCAATTCTTTGTCCGCCTTTTGATTTTCATTACTTTTTTTTTTATTCTATTCTCATAATTGCGAGAGCTCTGGCTGATGTTATGTAAAACGTAATTAAAATTTTAAAGCTATTAATTAGATTCACAAATACAACACAACATACCTATATGATTGTTATCTAAATTAAACGCATGATTTACATATATTATAGAATCATACAAATATTTAGTAGATTTCAATCAATCTGAAGCAGAATAATATGAAATTGAAGAAGAAATATAGGTTGTAAATATATATTAGAATAAAAATCAATTTGAATAATGTTCAGCTTATGAGTTTCAGTTGTGGATGTTAAAATTTAGAATATTATTGCGTATTAAGTTGTACATAATAAAAACAGCCAATATAATTTTAAATCATTAGATCAAAATGATAAATCATTCTATATTAAAAGATGATATGAGGATTAGAGTATAATAGTTTACATGGAGAGAAGGGCATATGTCCTACTGTCATAGAAGTAGAATTTACAAAAGAGAATCAGTTTTGGGCTGACTAAATAAATAACAGATCCAAGTGGTATAAAAGTAGAATCTACTAACCAGAATCCTTAGTTTTGGACTGACTAAACAAATAACAGATCCAATTAACATAAAAGTAGGATTTACTGAACAGAATCTTTAATTTTGAGCTAACTAAACAGATAATAGATCCTATTAAAAGTAGAATCTACTAAACCGAATTACAGGTTTTATAAAATACCGGATGATTTCTATATCAGTAACCGAAATAATTTATAGAATTTTCTTTTAAAGAATATTCTACAAACAATTTTCTAATATGAAAGACAAAAATTACTCCCTTGCACAAATGTTTTTCTCTTGAGTATTTTTTGAAGGACTACTAGAAGATGTGAGACAAATACAAAGTTGACGCCCTGTAAAACACTTATAACGGCCATACTGAGTGCGTATACCTACGTGATGGAACGGTGCGTGGGATAGTTCTCATCGTATTATTATATCGTCGCTCTTTGCGTTACAAACATTCCGCAAACGATGCAGGGTGAGCAAAGTATATATATGTATAGAAATAGGAGCATATATCCCTTCATATGTATAACATTCTGAATACAGTTCTTTAACATTATACATATATATTTTTAAGAATTAAAAGAAATATTTAACTGTATTATAACTATTGTCATCATCTTCAAAACAATTTTAATTGATATGTATCCGTTACATATTTATATGTATTCGTGTTACAGAAAAGCAGAAGTGTCTAAATTAATGACAATACAAATAATAAACTCATTGTTTAAAATTTGCCCTCGTAATTGCTCGGACCACAAATACACACATTAACCTACTTCAACGTGAGAATTTTTTGTGTGAAGTAAACTGTAATTTTAGATGTATATCTCTCTCTCGAATGCAGTAAAGATGATTTCTCTTTTCCAAAGTTTTGGATTTTAAAAGTTCCTTTTTATGGAAAGTGTGTCAAATTAGAACATCCAAAGAAAATATTAATTTCAACTTTTCTAAGACTCGCCTCCAACCCTGAACTTTCGACCTTTTTTTTCCCTCGAAGCTTTCGCGCAATTCGAGGTGGCCTCAATCTTAGATGAAAAATCTTGGACCAGATTTTTTGAGCACACACAAAATATGCAATTTTCACTGCGGAAAATACTGCCTTGATGATTTTGAGGTCATAACTTTAGGATGCAAGTATATGAAATCTCTCTCTTTTGAAATGGGCTTCTTGAAAAATAGAAGTGAAGTGAGAGAAAGAGATTAGCGCAATCAATTGAACAGATGTTGGATGAAAGTCGTTTGTTGATTTTTATATTTGCATAAATACATCTATGGGGCATATAAAGATCGGATAATCGACAAGTACCGAAGTGAAGCTTCGCGAATGCGTATCGAGTTTCGACAATGCACAAACACATGCTCATGTACAAGTCCTATAGTCTCTCTCTCTTCGTATATACAAATGAACACGGGACTACAGCCATATGGTGTATGGCTTCTGTTCGGAAACAAGTGGAAAGCATCCTCTTTCTCCCTCTCGATTTTTTTTTTTTTTGTTCATTTTGTCTCCTTTCATCATATACGAGGAGAGTAAACTGCATACACTACATCTCTGTGTAAATTCAAAAAATATGAGGTGTTTCAAATTTCAAAATTTATAGAAATTCATACATGAAAATACCAGTTCTAATGAGGAAATATGAAAAATAATCAGCCATTTTAAATTAACCCGCCTTTTTCGAAAGTCTTTCTTAAGAACAGACAAGAGATATATATACAAATTTCCTGCATCGCAAAGAAAGGAAAGTGTATTACGTTATTGACACGTGGGAAGCCTCCACGGCCTCGCGACTCTCCGCGTTTGTTAAATTGCGAGTCAAGATTCTACGAATTTTCCATTCTAACCTCTCGTCAAGAGTTAAATATTGCTGATACATGAAATTCTACAGTATAATTTATATTCTCACGTGAAAATCAGGTTACTAACTTGCTCCGGAAGTTCTAGATAGAGATAAACTCCTATAGATTATAATTCTAATAGAGCAGATTTTGTATATCAATTAACAAAAACAATAATTTAGAGAAAAAAACAGATTAAACTGAAAAATACAGTTTCAGATAGAGCAAGTAGAAAATTGTCTTTCTGAAAGAGGTCTGTGAAGCTCTTTTTATTTTGAGTATTCCTTTTTCGTCTGTCATGCACTGCCTCCTAGGGGACAATTACACTCTTGGAAGTATAATAAACTCGACATGTTTTCACGCGGTGAAATGTTGTAAAAGTCACCTGGCACAAAAGTTACGCATCTTAACCTGTCCTCGAAAGTATATTTTTGCTCTTATCTCCCTATTTTAATATATACGAGTTGGAGAACTTTTCGTAAAACTCATTAAATCAACAACGAAAAAAATTCAGAAATACCGTATATAATATTTTTAAAAAAATGTTCATAAAATAGAAATACGAACAAAATTTATATAAAATAGAGAAATCGGATTTAATAAAAAGAGACTAAATAAAATTTAACATCGAGTAAAATTCAAACCTATATATATAATATGAACGAGATGCAGGTGCTTATTAAAGAGGAAAAAATTAAAATCAAAAGAGGGTTCATGTATGAAGACAAAGCCTTTCGCGGAAGTCTATATGGTCAGCAAACCTTTGCTTGTTTATCGATTATTTTCGTTGTTGGACGTACACGTTTATGTCTATATGTCTATCGACCGGCTTTAAGTTCACGACCGCTGCAGCAGCAGTCCACTGCCTTATTCTGGTCAAGCCTATATATCCAATTCACACCAACGGTAAAATTGCAATAAAGAGAGAATTATTATTTTTTTACAAAATGAATCATTTCTTTTCAACACTTTAGAAGTACGGAACCCTAAAAAATCCAATAGTTTTAGAGCAACTTGGATTGTGAATAGAACTAACAAATCTGGTTTGTTGCTACTTTTGTACGTCTATTTCGAAATTGTTGTAAAGTAAATCTAATTCTACTAAAGATTTCAACTCCAGAAGATTATCGAACCCCTTTGAAATGAGAGCTGAAAATATTAGCCAAGAATTTTATCACAAATTTCAAGTATAATAACGACTGGTTTAAATCAAAAATAACGAATTCTAAATATGAGAATTAAGACATCAATCAGTGTTTATGAAATTATTTTTCCTCATTCATATATATATGTAAAAATTGAATTAAATTCCTTAACAAGGAAGAACATTGAAGAAAAAGTGAAAATGTTACGGATGAATGGAATCAAAGTTGCGTGACAAGATTTAAATAACGCATTACTATTATTTCCTTTGTTCTATAACGTTTCATTTTGAGATAGCCTTATCTCTCTATAATAGTTGACTGTCGAAACAAGAAGGGCGATTTATTCAACTAAGAAATAATTAGCAACAAAGTCACGTCACATATACGAAGTCTATGAACCGATAAATGACGCTCACATAATAAACCAACATGTATATATATGAACTAAGATATTTAAGACGAGTGCTTAAGCTTCCGGTTCCTCAACATGTTATATACGTGTGTGTCTCAAGTATACTTGAATAATCTGAGGCCAATAAATATTGCGATAGACTTCGATATTAAAGGTCAAGGAAGGAATCAAAATCAGTACCGTATCTATAAAAAAAAATCTTCTTAAAAATTGATAATTTAACAATAATCTCTTAAAATTATTATTTAAGCTTTTTGTATATAATTGAATTTTTTATTTAGATAAATTCTTTTCCAATGATGAAAAATATATTAAATTTTTTTCCTAAATCAAATATATAAAAAAATATGGGTTCTGGCTTTCGTCCAGGTAGAATTTTCTATATAGGGCTGATGTTGGCCTGCGGGTGATTTTGACGGAAACCACCCTCGAGTTATGGCGGTATCTCGAAAATTTTATCGACATCGCACCCTTTCAAGCGTTCTAGAATGAGGGGAAGGGGGGTCGCATAGTTTGTCGTCAGCTCGACAACATACTAGAGAAGTGAAACCGAAAGTGCTTGCTGATTCCAAAGATCCTAAACCCTTCTCTCACCCTCTCCACCATAACCAATCCTTTCCTTGGCAAATCAGGAAATTGCCGTGAAATTACGTCCAAATTGATGCTAACGCACTTACATACACGTGTCAACATATTTTCCTTTTCCATAAACATATATGTGTGTGTGTGTGTATTTTAAATTATTTTTCAAATTATATTGAATTATTTAAATATATAGAAAAATATTTTGATTCTAAAGAAACTTAAATACGAGAAAAAAGTGACAAAAATTTTTGAATACTTTTGACAACTATCATTCAACGATATAACTTCTTTTTTTTTTTTTTTTTTTTTTTGAAGTAGCTTGAAACTGATATTGACTTTTTAACAAGTGAGCAAACATCAAAATTTGAATGTCAAACAGCTGAAACTGTTCAAACATTTCCTAAATGTGAACACACAAAATTAAAGAGGTAAAAAGAATAGAATTCACTAGCATCGAATAAAAATCGGTTTTGTTTTCAACAAAATGAAACATTTCTTATAAAAAGAGATTTAAAAAACAAATTTTTATAAATAAAAGAATTTTTTATTAAAAAATTACTCTGTAAATCTGAATTAGTAGAAAACTACTAATTAACAGTAAAACTGTGAACGAATCGGCCCTATTATTTCAATTAGTAAAAAATAACTAATTTTTAGTAGAAAACAACTAATTTAACAGTCAAATTTAACTAATTATTTCTAAAAAAATTACTAAAATATTTGGTAGACATAAATCTACTAATTTTTTAGCTTTTATTAATCAATAAATTAATAAAAAAAAAATATTTTAGGTAAACAATTTTATAATTTTTCCGTGTTAAATAAAAATTGATTTCTAATTATATATTATTAATTGAATGTGACTCTTTTTGTATCAAAATTTTGATACGTGAAAAAGGAAAATACTTCTGAAAAAAAGAAAAAAAACTGATACTAGATCAGTTTAACCATGATGGAAATTTTGCATAACTCGTTTTTGACGAGGTATGCAGAATCGAGAGAAAAAGAAAGCAACACACAATAAAAAAAAAAAAAGGTAGTATACACGATGCATATAAGACCGGAAAAGGTTGGTCGCTGTATCATGCGCTCAACCGGAAGCGAAGACACTCAGTGGCAGGGTAGATCGTCTTTTTTTTTATTTCTTTTTTTTTTCTTAAGGGATTTAGTTGGCTCAGTATCATCGCGCGTCTACATCATTCTCGATAAGATCGCCAACAAATCTCAGAATATGTCTCCTTCTCTCTCTCGACCACCCGGAACTCGAGAAATTTCGTTTATCTTCTTTACGACCTTCAAGTTCGCCTCATCGAGAAAAGAATTATTTAATCCCAACAAACTTGTCGAATTTTTCACTCCTTAGTCACTTTTTTTTTAAATGCTGATATAAACAACATGTAAAGCAAAAAAAAATTGGATTTTCAGTATTTAAAAAAAAATTATAAATATATTAATACTTAATATTCATAAAAACAAATTCATCGTCGAGTCAAAATTCCAGAAAATATTTTTACGACTTCTTTTCTGAAATGTCATGGTTTTTTTTTGAATAATAACGATTAGTGTTTGAATTCATTAGGTAAGAGTTTTCAAAATATTGAATGACGTTTGATTCTCAATACATTGGATCTTCTTTTCTCAAAAAGAATTTCTATGGGAGAAATTCAAAAAAGTTCAAGGTCTTGTAGTTTCCTTTTCTTTGGAAACAAATGTAATAATAACGATTCAATAAAAATAACAAATTTGAAATTAAATATTTCGTTTTAGAAAATTACGAACTATTTTTTTTTTAACAATATACGAGAATATATAGGAATTTGTTTATATATATATATATTTTTGAAGATATCATTTAATTAAAAAATGAGAATTTTTCATCTACTAAAATTTTTTGATTCTCACTATTATATACGAATATGAATGAAAAAAAAAATGCCCTATGTTCAACAAACTAATTTAAAGGTTCACGCATATATATGATGCGTCAGAAAAGCACGTGTCATATACGTGGGAGTCTTTCGTAAGTATAAAAGGTAAGGATTGTGGGTAGCAAAGAAACTGTTTGTTAAAATAGATGAAAAAAAAAAAATTGTCTGGTAATAACCAACAGAAAGTAATTTGAGAAACTTGGAATTTTCCTTAAAGAAGAAATTGTACACATAAAACCGCTAGATTTCTACTACGATAAGCAAAATTCAATTCTGATAATAAAATTATATATAAATAAAGAAAAATAAAATTTATGTTAATTCTCTAAATTTGAATTAGTCAAAAATATATAATTTGACATAGCAAAAAGTCCATTTAAATAGAATAATATTTCTACTAATTTAGTAAAAAAATAACTAATTAAAAAAAATTAGTTATTTTTTACTAATAAGTATAATAATAATAATAATAATAATAATAATAATAAATAATAATAATAATAATAATAACAATGCTATAATATAATATCTAATAATTATACTAATAGTTATAAAATAATTAATAAAACAATAATTATAAACAAATACTAATAATTAACTATTTTTTGCAAAAAATCGTTAATAATAATTAGTTATTTTTAACTACTTCTTTAGAGAGAACATGTGTAAAAAGTTTGAATTTTAGTCTGACTAAAAAATATATTTTCTGACTAAAACAAACTCTAATTCCTCTATAATAAATTTATAAACAAAATCGAAATTAAAAAAAAAAATTAAAAGGCCTAAAATAAAATAAAATTGTGTGAAGCCATAACGATATAATTGGTTTGAAATAGAGAAGGTACAGGTGGAAAGGACTGAAGGCGGTTTGTGTGGCAGGTGGTGTGGATAATGTCTGTACTAACGGAAAACCAACTCAGGGGGAGTTCATGACAAACAGCTATCCTCCTATTGCAAGAGTCTACAATTCTGCATTTAAGTTCACAAAAACAGTCAGAAACTCGTATAGTGTGTGATATAGGGGAGTGAAGAAGTCGATATTAGCTTTCTTTAGACATATAAATTTTCAACATAAAAAAAAAACTAATCTAAAAGTCTATTCCCATTGCCAGAGATTTCCAAAAAAAAAAAAAGATATATATACACAGTAAAACGAATTTCAATGAGAAAACTTTTTCCCAACTGGCTTAGAAAAAGAGAGTACAGATTTTAATCGACAAATTTGATACTTATACGACTTCCACATGACGACATATATTCGCATATTATTTTTCTATATTCTTCTATTTTACTATTCCGTAAAAAAAAAATTTATCATAATTTACATTTTGTAATTGGGAAAAAAAAATTTTCCAAACGCAATAAAAATTTAAAAAAAAATAAAATTAATTCTATTTTTAGAGATGAAATAAAATTAATTTTATCATTGACAGAGAAACTGTTTTTTTTTTTTTTATTTACGCAGAGATAAAAGATATATTGTTATAAATGGATTTCAATGGAAATAAGACAAGAGGAAATCTCATGACTATCTGTGGTCATCAAATGTGCAGCAGAGTCTTTACCACGAACATAAAGGCAAAATGGAGAAACGGGAACATTCAAGAAACCGTAGGATGCAAGTGAAAAGTATGGTCGACAATTATACCACAGGTTGTGCGCACGACTGAAGATAAAAAAAAAAAAAAACAATGCACGAAGGGTGAGCAAACTATACATAATAAAGCAAAAAGGTAGTAAATAATTACCACTTATATATAAATACATACATATATATGTATATAGTAAGAAAGAATAATTATTTTTGGACTAAAAAATTAAAGTCATTAAAAACGACAATTGGAATATTAAAAAAAATAATTCAATATTCCAAATGATTTAAATATTTAATAATGTGTATTTTGTTTTGAGGAACATTACATATGATGATTTTACAAGATTGTGGAGGATATCGAAAGAAAGCACAATATCCCATTGAAGATTTTCTTCGCGCGCGGATGTTGCACCATTATCGACCACTCGAGCACAAAGTTTCTCCCTTTCTCTCTTATATATAGTTTTACTCTCTTGAGATTTCCTTACGTTCTTTTTTTTTACTAGACGTTTCGTCCTCTGTGTCATTTAGTATAATTAAAAAGAATAATTTTAATTTTAAAAAAATATATTACTTTTGCCTTTGTTTTACAAAAAAAAACAATTTTTTTCTATATAATTAAAAAACTTAAATTATTTTTTTTACTAAAAAGTGTAATTTTTTAAAAAACTTTATCAGGGAATATTTTTTTCTGAGATATATGCAAATTTTTTACGTGGCTCTTGTCCTGGTTTCTTATCAAGAGACTTTCGAGGGATTTCAATGAGGTCTAGCATATATATATACTATAGAGAGAGAGAGGGCGGATGCACAAGTAACTTGGCGTAACGGCAAAGAAACGTTTTTCTCTTTCTTATTTTATTTTTCTAACGTATATACATATATATATATATATATATATAGTGATTAGTGACGGAAGGACAGCAAAACAACTCATGGCTGGATGATGGCACGTTGAACACAATGGCCACGGGCTACCCTCATTTACGTAATGCACATACAAACAATACCGTCTGGCATTTGTTCCCGCTTCGTCGCCCGAGAAACAAAAATTACGACGCTTATCTGGACGTATACAAACGCTTCGCGTCGAATACTTGACGTGAGTCGTCAAAAAGTTTCAAAAAATATCCACACATTCATGTCAAACATAACTCCCGAATAATATAAACAATGTACAATATTGTATCCGAAAAAATATTTTATATTCATTCAAAAAAAATTTGCTACTAAATTTTTTTTTACATTAAGAAAAAAAATATACTATTCATATGAATTTTGAATGCAATTTTAGTCACAAGATTCTCGACGTTTGCACCATTTATTGTCAAGACTATTTGCGTAGTTTTCACCCTCTCGAATTCCCGCGGCGTACTTTGTCACACGTGTAAAAAAAAACTCGATGATAATTTTCTTAACAAAAAGTCTTAATTTGCTCAATTTTTAAAACGGAAAAAGGATTTGATTTTTGATAACAAAATGGAATTCTAATAATTTATAAACAAAAACTGAAAACCTCTCTTTATAGACTATGAAAACTATAAACAAAGGTAAATCAATTCGAAACTGGGAATTGACTGAATTACTTTTAAGTAAGACTATCTGTCACGGAATCTTTATTTTTATCAATAATGCAAGAAACTGGTTTCTGAAAACCCCGTCGTTCCTTTTGCAACGACAATCTACTGTGTTGTGTATTTTATAAGGAATTCAAGCCGTGCACTTTACTTTAGCAAGTTGATTCAAGTTAATAAAATATTTTTCCAAAAAATTTTATAAATACACGTCATGTAACGATGTTTCTCAAATTCGTATAGAATCAAAACAATAATATTTTTACTAATCCTCACACGCATTAAAGACAAAATTTTTACTTTATTCTAATTTTATATTCTTACTGTTGAAAAAAAAATGTAATTTAATTTTTCAACAATTTTAACCTTACAGCAATGAAACTTTAGAAATTAGTGAAACACCTTTCGAAATAGATGTAAACTAAAGGTCGAACATATTTTTTCCTCTAAAGACAACATTAGTATAAATAGGAAATATATCTACGGCAAAAAAAGGATTATAATAAAAAAAAACACCGATTCCTGTGAAAAATGCAAGTAAAAACAAATGAAAAATAATTCAAAAATGAGTTGAGCTTCTGGTCAAGATAACCGTTACTGCCAGAAGGCAAGCAACTTCCTATATACGAGTTTTCATTACACTTGACTCTCGCGTTCTTTGATAAGCAAGAAAAGTACAAAAATCACCCAAAATATAATTTAAAAGATAAAAAAAAATTAAAATTCTTGTCTACATAGGAAAATTTTGTAAAACTAACCTTATCGAGATAATGTTTCAAACTGGTTTTCAAAAAATTAATCCACTTTTCAATTTGAACTTTTTATATACACAGAAGCACACACTTGTATTCACTTTATGTTTAATGAAATTAAATTATACACCAACTACAATGAATACAACTTGTATAGATACTTTTCTTTTAACAAAAGTTGAAAAGTGAGAGCAAACAGTTCAAACAACCCGACTACTCAACGCGTGGCCGGTTACTGGCGAACTGCCAGACTAGCTTGCCATTGCTCTCTCTTCAACTTCGTATTTAACCTCTATTTTCTCGAGAAACCACAAAAAAGAATTAAACAATTATACACTTTGTTTTAAATGACACAAAAGAAGCTAATTAATAACTTGTATTATTGAATTAAATTTTACTTTCCGAGTATCACACTAAATAAAGTACACTTTTTTTGTATACATTTTTTTCGTTTTAAAAAAAGGATTAAAACTGTACAATTTAGAAATGAAACTGTAACTGTTGCATCGAGTCCATGACCAGTGCTACCAATCGCGCGAAACGTCAATGTTGTGAACTAAGATACTAACAGTGTTGGGTAGTTAAAACAGAGTTTCAATTATGGAATAAAGTGGAAAGTCCGAAATGTGATATTTTACACCGGAAATGTAGCATTGAGCATGCGTCGACTAAATCGAGGAAATCAGAAATTTATTTATTTTTTGTTCGATAAAGAAAGTCTAAAAGATTGTAATTGTAATTAAAAAAAGGTTATGAAGTTGTGGTCGCTTGAAATAGATAAACATACTATAGTAATTATATTAAAAAAGAAATCCCTAATTTGAAAAACAAAAATTATTTATATATACTTTTAATAATACAATTAATGATATTAATTGCATTATCATATTATATTATTCATATTTGTACCTGTATTGTCAAACTTCTTGATGTTGAAAAGGACTTCTTTTGTCCTTGAATTCTCTTCTACTGCAAAAAAGTAAGGGAAATCCATGATTGCTAATTTAAAAATGATTTCAAAAATTCTTCCAAGCGCCACACATCCTCCCTGTAAGACATCCAATTCTCCTCTTCTATTGCAAAAAAGTAAGGGGAATCCATGATTGCTGATTTAAAAATGATTTTAAAAATTCTTCCAAGCGACACAGATCCTTCCTTCAAAACATCCAACATGGAACTGAGCGTGCGCTTCTTGGATGCTAACTTTTATACTAGGTCTCAGCCTGCCGTGCGCTGATTGGACGGGGCACTCACTGCGGTAGCGCTGATTGGCAGGCGCTCTGGCTACCAACGTCTATAAATATATGTCGTTTTTCTCCCACCACTTCAGTGAGCTGTTAACTCTTCAAGACGTATGATCTGTGCTGCTCAGAAAAAATATTTTTTTAAATGTTTTATTCGTTATTGGTACTGGACAACCACTATCAATGTTGAAGAAATCATAACTTAATTAAATATTACCAATATTATATTTATATAATAAATATTATATTAATATAACTAATTAAATATTTAATTATTTCAAGTTATATAAAACAAAAATATTATATTAGGTGGATTCCTTATGTATTAAAGGAACATAAATAGACGAGAAATGTAATTTGTGGTTAGTATCAACCTTTTTTATATTATATTTAAAAAAAAATATACTTTTTTTCTATTTAATGCAGGAATAGTAGACATGCTTGCACCTAGCTTGCATACGACCGTCATCGAATCAGTTTCAGTAATCTGGCAAGACATTGAAAAAACACTCCGCGTTTTTCCTAATTAAATCTTTCACATCTCAATGTTAATTATAAGTTTTGTGTTTATTAAATTTCATTTTTTTTAAATAATCGATATATCGTATAAGTTTATTAAGAATTAAATGAATAAAAGCAATATACTAAAGAAAAATTTTGCGACAAAGAGATAACCTAAAAAATTTGACAATGTAATAAATTTACGTTACTGCCACTTGGTGGCACATAGCGCTGCGGCGCAAAATTCAAAAAGTACAGGTAAAATAATATTTAAAGGATAAATATATGAAATTTATATTTATCGAACATTAACCAAAAAATAGTAAAAAAATGAATAAATTAGAATTAACGCAACAAATATGTTTTTACTATTAAATATATCTGCAAATACTGAGTTTTCAGTGTTAAGTTGGTTGCAATGTATTTTTTATTTTCTGCTATTGTCAACACTGCATCATTCATCATTGTTCTTCATACTGTAACCGTCATTGTTGAAAAATTTATAACGAAAAAAAACAAATTATTTTAATTAACGTAGTGAATAATATAATAGTTTTTTAATATTTGAATTTACTTTTATCTGAAGATTTAACAATTCGAGGAATTTTTGTTGGTAAATATGAAATTTTTGACGAGAAAATAATTACAATACCCAGCAAATTTCATTACATGTTCTTTCGGAATTGACGAACCTTGTCCGTAATTTCAAAATGAATTTTGTTGATTGCTATTTTATAATATTGAATATATTAATTTTTTTTTTTAATTTAGAATTATAATTTTATGTCTATCGTGAATTTCTCGGAAGATTTTGTTGCATGTAAATGTATGTTATAGATTTGTAATTTAGTAATTTAACAGACAATGGAGGAGGATCAAGATTTTTTTTTATTAATCTTTGTTTTTATTTTGCAGTACTAAAAAGGTGAAGTGAATATTTTGAGAGCAGGAATAAGGACAGGAAAACTCATTTGGCCATGAAAATCCTCGATTGACATCTGGTGAGTGCACATTTGACAATCATTATATAAATTATAAATAATAAAACTAGATTAATATTATACGAAGTTGTATACTCGGTGACAACAAATTTTACAATTTTAACAAAATAGAATTTTGTTGGAATGCTATTTTTACAAAAATATATTACAAAAATATTTTTTTTTTTACATATCTCTCTCTCTCTCGAGATTTTGGGCAAATTTATCCCGTACACTCGCGGCTTTTGTACTATTGACAATACTATTATAAATAATTAACGATTTTAACTTACAATTTTATTAACGATTAATTGTCGATTTTAATCATTAAAATTATTATCGACTTTAATTAAAATCGATTAAACCATCAATTAAAATTCCATGGGCGCGTTGAAGTGATTTTTGATGTGTTACCATAAAATTAAGTGTAAAATCGCATT
This sequence comes from Leptopilina boulardi, assembly GCF_019393585.1. Taxonomy (NCBI): domain Eukaryota; kingdom Metazoa; phylum Arthropoda; class Insecta; order Hymenoptera; family Figitidae; genus Leptopilina; species Leptopilina boulardi. The sequence continues at coordinate 3,069,888 of NW_026137943.1, read as the reverse complement.
TTTCAAGGTTTTGTGTGAAAAATAGAATTTTCAAGTGTGCGATAAATATATAAAAGTGTTTTTTAAATTATTTTCGAATGCTATTAACTAAAGGCGAATATTGTCACAGATAAGTATTTAATTTTCCTTTTTAATTAATTGAGAATTATTTTTTTTAAGAAAATTTTTTTTTTTCTTGTAAATCGAACTATAAACAATTATTATTTTTAATTAATATTTTAATTTTTCTTTACCGACTGTGTATTATAACTTTCACATAATATATATATATATATAGTATTGTTAAGATCTTACTACAGTTTCGTAGAAGCGGATCCAAATGTATATATAAAGAAATATGTGTGAAAGGCATATAGAAGAAATATTCTTAAATATTTTACATATAATATTAGTAAATTTATAAAATGTACATATAAACAATTGTTTTTTTTTTTTTTTTTTACTAATTTAGTTATATTATAATTAATGTGAAGTGTTCTATTAGGAAATATTTAAGAAATCTGTTTTGAGTAATATTTTAAAGTGCTTCGATCAAAATGTAAGTCAACGAACTCTTCTATACATTTATCCTTTTCTATACTAGCATTTAAATCACTGAATAATAATTCCGATAAATGATAAATCATTTCTCAATGAAAAATAATTTCTATTTAATAAAATTTTCATTATCTCAATAAGATTCAGAATATATATTTTTTTTTATTTAAACAATAGTAGACATTATTATACATTTGTATACTTGTATTTAAAAATTATTGACTTTTTTTTAGGGATCGAGAAATAATTGATGTTTTGGACGAGATTGGTAAATTTTAAATTAAGTAATTTTTTACTTTTGGGTTATATTTAAAATATAATCTCTCATTTTTTTGTTTACAGTTCGAAAAGTAATATTAATATGTGATTCGTCTGTGGAAAATAAATTAAATTTAAATGAAGGAGCACAAAAATTTGATTGTGAATCTCAAATTTGTCACTCGACAAATATGAATGAAGAAATTGAAGATAAAGGAGAAAAGAGATTATTACCTGAAAGTGATAGTTTAAAAAATACACAAATTGTAATTAAGGCAGATACAATTAAAGAAAATAAATTCCCTGTGATAGATAAAGGTAGGAGTCTAATTTTAATTTCTGATATCATATATTTTTTAAATAAATAAAATTCTTTTAGAACCTTTAGAAAGAATGACACCAGATTCTCAAGATAAAAATTCATCAGATTCTACGGAATTGAATGCAGATTATTTAAATAATTCAAAAGATGAAAGAATATTTAATCATAATTCAATAATTGAAATCAACGAAATCGATAATAATCCAGAAAATAATTTATCACAAAATGACAATAGAATACCTAATCAAAATTCAATAGCAGAATTGAATAGTGTTTTAGAAAGTAATTTAAAAGACGATAATAGAATAAAAAATTGCAATTTAATAGAAAAAACTAAATTTGAAGATGATAGAAAAATAACAATAGATGATAAACAAATATTTCCTATAACAGAACTAACAAGAAGTCCATTAATTTATGGAAGAAAAGTGAGAGAAATAGAGGATTTGGCAATTCCTTCCACATCAACTGGTATTGGTAAATAAATAATTTTTATATTTTTTTTTTACAAATATTGAAAATATTTTCTCTAAATTTATGAAAATTTTATATATTACAGTGCCTTCAGTGATAGTTATAAATGATTTGTCAAATGAAAGTTCATCATCTGCATATTCAACAGGTGAAATGCGAAGGCGAACAGTTGAAAATAATTTTGCATTTTTATCAGATTCCGATTTAAGTGATGAAGAAATTGAACAAATTTTAGGCTGTGAAAATAGAGCCTATGAATCGTGTGATGAAATTGAAATTACACAAGAGACTGAAATTGTAATACCTGTTGAAGAATATGAAATAATTAAATATAATAATTATATTTGGAGTTCAATGGGTTTTATGAAAGTTGCACAAGTGGTAGGTGAAATTTTGATAATATTCATTATAAATTCAAAAATGTTAAAAATAGATTATAATGCTTTTATTTTTAGATATGCTGCATTACTATGTATGTTTCAATTAGTTTGTGTCGTTTTCACAGCAAGCATATACAAATTTTTTGCATTATTGGAGCTTGTTTTTCATTATTTATATTAATTGTGTATTCATATCGAATACATATCGATTATTGGAAGACTTACAAAATTCGTTTACTTCTTTCGGTAATAATTTATTAATTCGTATACGTTCACATATTCATTTCTTATATATATATATATATTTATATGCAGTAAACGAACTTTCATTAAAATTATTAATAATCTACTATGATCAATGAAAATAAATAGTTAATTATTTTAAATATTCGAAATTTGTATGTTAAACACGTTAACTGCATATACATATAAGGAAACAATATTAATTAATCTTTTCTTCTTAGGAATATATATACCTTGTTATATACACAATTTGTGATACAGTATTTGCTATTATTAAATTCGAATTTAATGAAGAAGCCAATTATCGAGAAAGAATGGCCGTTATGATATTGGTGAGTTATAAAAATTAATTTTTTCATTCAATTTTAATATCGTCTTTAAAATATATATATTTTTTTTACAGATGATTTCAACGTTGATAGCAGCATCAACCTATTGTTATGATGCAATTTTATGCTATTCATTGATAGAAGAAACATCGAAAAATAATTCTGATGAAAAAAAATTATTGCTTTCTTATTTACCAACATGTTCGAAATCATCAAGAGCAGAGATATGTGATATATTTCATACTTGTATTTTATAAAATACAATTTTTTTCATCTGATTATCTGCATAAAAAATGTTTAACCGCAAGTCTGAAATCTTTTAAATGATATGCATAAAGAAGAGGATTCCCCACAGAATTTAAATGTGAAAGAATAATGGAAAAATTGAGAAATATTTCATTTACATAGCAATGAGGACAAAATGCCATAATACAATTAATTGTATACAAAGGAAACCAGCAAATAATGAAAAATATTACAATTCTTGCTAAATTTTGTGTTGCTTTAACTTCTCGTTTTTGTGCAGCACCTAAAAGTCGAAGCATTGTTCCAGTTTGTCCTTGTTTTGATCCAATTGGATTTATTGTAACATTTTGTTGTAACTAGAAAAAAAAACACATATGTAATGAAATTGCATAAAAATATATATATATATCAAATTTTTTTATTAATTTTATATTTACTTGTTTTATTACAACTCGATATATATGGGCATAAGAAGCACCAATTAGAATTGCTGGAAATATAATTGTCGTTAAATATAGAAAGACCAAATAATCATAGTCCATAACTTCGGTGAAAATGCACTTGTCATCATTTTTCTTTCCTGCATTCCATCCCATAAGTGGCAAGAATCCAACTAAACTTCCAGCTATCCAGCAAACACATATTATACCTGAAAATAAATTTTCACTCTTTTAATAAAATTAAATTAATGATAAAAATATAGAAAAAGGATTAAGTAAGCCCACTTTTTTTTTATTACTGCAGACCTCGGATTATACGACTTTTTCTGACTTTTTTATTACAAAATTCAGTACATTACAGATCTTTTTTATTTCAATTAATTACCAAATTTTTAACTAAAATTATTATCCAAATTAATTATTTTAAATAATTTGAATGAAATTTTTTTACAAATTCATTTATCTTAAACTATTTTCAATTCAATTATTTTTAAAAAATGGTTATCAAAAATTCTTTGATAAATTATTTTTAAATTTTGTAAAATTTTAAAAAATCTTTTGAAATTTTATTATCTCTAAAAACTTCCACTGTAACTCTAATTATTATTTTTAATAATTTTAATATTTCTTTCAAAATTCAATTATTATTTTTAATAATTCTTTAAAAATTCAATTATTTAAAAAAAGCTTCAACTTCATTATTTTCCAAAATTTTTATTTGTCCATTAATACTAAAAACTATGCAAAAAAAATTTTTAATTCAAATTATTTGTCCTACTTAATTAAAATTTTGAAAATTTGTCCTAGTTCAGTTTTGAAATATTCAAAAATAAATTTACTTGATAATATTCTTGTAAAATTATTCTTATTAAAAAATAAATTAAATAATATACAATAAAATTAGATATTTAAAGTAAAATATTTATTATTTAATTAAATTAAAAAATCGACTTTTTTTTGCGCCTTTAAAGTCAATTCGAGGCCTGTTATTGAAAAACTACTTCAAAACTTTTACAAAAAATTGATGAAATTCAGTCACTCTTTTTTTTGTGGTGGAAATTTTATCAGTTCACTGAAAATAAAAGAATGATTTTTAAAAATATTTTTCACATTTCAAGTTGTTTACCAGTAAAAAGAAAATTAGATATAAAAATAAATTCATCCTATTCCGCTATAAGTATAAAAAAAAGCCTACCAATAGCTGTTTTTGTTGTCACTGTTCTTGAATATAACATTGGATGAAGAATAGCCCAATATCGATCAATTGAAACTGCAACTAGACAAAATATACTAATTGTACACAACACTATTAAAACAGATACAGTCAATAGACAACCATGTAAATTAGTTGGTAGTCCAATACTCGCTAATATTGCAAATGGTATTGCAAAAAGTCCCACTAATAAATCAGCCACAGCTAATGATATTATATAGTAATTTGTTCTTCTTCGTAATTTTCGTTCTCTGCTAAATATTAATATCACCAATCCATTACCAAATATTGCACAAATTGCCACTAAAATTTCACAAATTGTATAAGGAATATTTAATTGTGAACTAGTGTAACTATCATTTAATGTGCTAAGTGTATGATTAATAACACTTATTGATGATAATTCAGTTGAATTTATTTCAGTTTCCATAACAGGAACAAAAAAAAAAGTGATGAAAAATATCTTTTTTCAGAAAATTGTTTAAATTATTCAATTTAGAATTTAATTATTGTTCTTGTACGTTCAAATGCGCATTAATGTTATTTTTTTCCACTTCCTTTAATTTATATCTTATCCATCTTCCTTTGAGGTTTGCAAACGTTCTCTTTTATTTCAATGCATCAATCTTTTTCACTCGATTCTTGGAGTTTATTATTCCACTTTATTATAATATTCACAAAATTTTCAATCATTAAAAAAATTTTCACATAATTATTAATTTAGTATTTTGGTTTTTTGTGATCCAATAGTTATTTGTCCTTTTCTTCATTAAGAGAATGTTTAGGAATTTTTATTTCTATGAAGAAAATGAGTATGAATAAAATTCACATAAAATTGTAAATAAATGAAGAATCATTTTGGAAATCAGTGAAAATTTTTTTTTATTTAATTTTACTCTCGTGATAGCGTGAAGAAAATATTTTAAAATAACATTATTTTCTTAGTTTAATTTTTAATTTCGATACACATTTATTTTCATCAATAAATAATTGAAATCAAAAAATATCCAAAAAAAAGTACTTTCTTCCTTGAATCATATATAAAAGATTATTTTTTTTTTTTAATGATATTTTACTTATATTTGCTTAATTATATTCGAACAACGTTTAATCGATTTTTATTTTTTGCGTCAAAGCTTTCATCCGATTATTTATTCCGCACGTGTTTTTCACATACGTCTAACTTCTTTGCCCTTCAGAAGTCTACTAATATGATAGGGCGATATAATAGTGGATTGTAGTCGCATGGCTGTGGCGGTTTTTTACTCTCAAGGGAATAGAGGTAGTAAAAGTGATGAGGTACATGTATATATAAACAGAAAATGGACAGTCATGTCAGTCATTTAGTATTTTTTTTTTTCATTTTGAAAAATGTTCTTTGAATTAATTAATCAGTTAAAGTACTTATTTAGTTGCGTTGAAATTAAAAATCGTTATTTTCACAATACATTCTTTTACATTTTGATAAAATATAAAATGACATAAAATAAGGTGTGTTATCAGATTTAAATTCTAGTAAATAGTAAAAAAAAAAAAAAAACTTATAATTAATTTCGAAGTATTAAAAAATGATGATAATTATTTCCTACTTTAATTTATAGGTACATTGAACTTTTTTGATAATTTGTAGAAACAATTTTTCAATTTAAGAATTAAAAAATTTGTCGGACAGTGACAGTAGAAATAACAATTTGCGGATCTCATAATGATAATTTAATATGTCTCATTATCCTTAACAGGAATATAACAGAGTGTCTGACTTTGCACAAAAGTTCTAATTGTACAAATAGTTCCTATTCTTCAGTAATAATAGCATATAGGAGCGGTTTAAAAAGACTTGTGTTAATTCTATATATATATATATGTATTGATCACACACGTAAACGTAATTTTTCTTTTAAAAAAGAATTTTAATTCTTTCACGCCCTGTGGTACATACGCAGTACCATAAATCATAATTTTTAAACAAATGTAAAATCTCAAATTTCTATGTCCAACTAAACAAAAAAAATTTTTAAAATTACATTTCTAAAAATAGAAGAAATAATACGAAAAGATATATTTATGCATTTTGTCATAAAATCAATAAAAGATTAAAACTTAGCTCCATACAGAAAAGACCAAAATAGTCAATAATGTAAATAAATAAATTAATAGAAAAGATAGAAAACAGTCCCATAAATCAAAGTGTCCCTCATGGCAAAGACCAGAATACACTTTTCTTGTGTATTTTTACGCACAGAACACGAATCTGAAAACAGATTTTGTCACCAAGTATAAGGAGGTTCCATTTGAGGTGATTGAGGGTTTTACTAGCTAAGTGTTTTTCATTTAGTTATTTTTAAACAAAAAATTTTTAAATTAAAGTTTATCGGTAATTTTTTAATTACTGCGAAAGTGTCTAGAGACTAAAGTCACATAAAAGTTTTTCGATAAAAAAATAGTAATTATTATTATTAAAATTATATTATCGTTATTTTATAACCCCTAATCTGTAAAATAAGTTTTTTTCTTAGTATTTTCAATTAAATTCGTAATAATTGGAGTATCTGTAGCAATACCCTCCATTATTCTAATTAGAAAAAAAAATAGTTGAAACTAGTTTCCCCTTCAGATTAGATTTAAAATTTTGAAAATCATATTCGAAATCCCCTATATCGATAGTAAAAATTGAATCGTTGAAAATAATTCAGGAAAAATTTCAACTTAAAAGTGAATTTCTTCTACCGAAACAATTTTATGTTTTCTTAAAAATAAATTGAATTGACCCATAAATGGAATTTAATAAAAAGTCAATTATTACCCATTAATGAGAATTTTTTTTGGAGGCGAAAAACGATTAAATAATAAATTTTATATTACGAAAAGTAATAACAGTGAAAAACCCAGTAGAATTTTCTTTCATCTTATTTATTATTATCAATTCCTGAGAAGGTCACTGCATTAGTGCCGAAACGTATAAGTTTATTTTATACACATTTTTGTATATATTGTTTGTCCTAAGTTATAATAAATTTAGAAGTAAAAAAATTAATTTTTTACATTTTTACATAGCGAAAAATTTTTCAAAATCAAAAGTTTTTAATTATAATTATAATGTTATTTTCAATATTAATTTTGTTATTTGTAAAATTTTACCGTTTTGATAAGAATTTATCATAAATACTTGTGAAAACGTCATTTATGAGTGAACGAAGTTTGTCTTGCAGTTGCATTATTGTTTGTAAGCCATGGTTCACATAATGCACGTGCTAATATGTAGAATAACCAAGAAATGAAAGAGAGTCCAAAGATGACTGGCATACTATATCTAAAAAATATTATTTTTAATTATTGCACATAATTTTTTTAAAAAATTAATTTCAATATACAAACCCTAATATCCAGAAAAATAATATTCCAAAAAATATGCTTCCAGAAACATGATAGTTTGCCATTATACGAAAACTGATTCGTGGAGGAATACGAATTTCCGAACCGGAAGTAAATCCATTTGGAGTACGTTTTGGTAAATTAACAACTAACGTTGGTGGTTTAATAATTTGACGTGCGATTCTTCCAAAAATATCGTTTCTCATATACATTCTGCTTAATTCGTGTTGATACTGTAAAAATTGAAAAATAGTTAATATTTAGTTTTAAAAAGTTAGTTTTAATATTTATTAAAATCGGTAAATGTAAAAACAAAAATTACCTTATTATTTAGAAATGCGCACAATTTATACAAGGCTCGGACTAAAATTGTTATTTCATTGCTGCGAACCGGTTGAAGTTCTGGATCACCCAAATATTCAACATACCTATAGTTTTGTTTTCCATCTTGAATTGGAACATAAACACCAGGTCTAGTAGAATCTAGACTTGAATCCATCTGCGTGTTTGTAAAAAAATTCTTATATTGAAAATTTAATAAAAATCGATTTGAATTTAATGGAAAATTTTCTTTTCTTTTTAAAGAGACTTAATTATTATTACTTGAGATTGATGACCAAAGGAAGTGGAAAGTATCGTGTCATGATATTCTTGATCAGCAACTAAATTCGCTGGTGGAAATTCCTCTTCTTCAAGCTAGAAAAATTAAAATTATGACGAACAAATAATAATTTTTTGTTTATTCTATTCAAATTTCTATACTCATACTCGAAATATATAAATAAGACGTTCTTGTGCAAAAGCTAAATATGCTGGAACTTTTCGTCTTTCCTCTAAACATATATCATCTGAAGAAGTATTTTCGCTATTAAAAAAATTCCATATCGATATAAGCAATTTCCTTCCACTTTTTTGTTTCTCTAATGCTTCAAGTAAACTTATTGCTGTTAATTGAGCTTGTCGCACTGTGTACAAAAAATCTAGAACCTAAAAATTTGATTTTATTTTTAAATTATGTATACGATATATTTTCAAAAAAAAGATTATCTTTACCTGATTTTTCGTTGAAACTGAAAATATGGGATTATATTGATAAGACGGTCCTTCAAGTTCGAGAATTTGTTGTCGTACAATTGCAGTCCATTGATTATTTGATAATCTACCACGACTTAATGCAACATCATCCATACAACTTTCAATATCGGATAAAATTTCAGTTAAATAAGGTTGAGAAAATACCTGTAATTACAAATTTTTTCTATTAAATAATTTCTCTAAAAATAATTTTTTTTTTTAAATATATAATTACTTTTGTCACACGAAACAGCATTAAAGCATTTTTAGGCGCCACTAAATCTATTCTCATGAATCTTGGAAGAAGTTGTTGAAATATTGCCGTATAGGCTAATAAATTATTCGCGACAAATGACATCCATCTCGTTGGATCGTGAATTTTGCCCTTTTCTTCTTCTTCAAGTTTACTTAATTGGAAAAAATTTAATTATTATTAGGTCTAATTATTATTAACGAAATAATAGAATATAAATAAAAAATAAAAAAACGAACCCTTCTTCAGTGTACATAACGCCCGACACATATCTCCATGGTTGAATAAAGCTTAACCAAGCTTCTAATATCAATCGAAATGAACTATCAAGTGGCCAATGATGAATAGCTTTTTTTAAAAATAGATAAATCTTTCCTTGAACCGATGGAAGTATAACTCTAAATAATTTTAATAATTAACAAAAAATTTTGTATATTTAAACAATTTTTTTAGTGTCGCAATTTTTTTACCTTTTTAATTCGTCAATAGCGCTTTTATCTCCAGTTGCGCTATTAGCAAATTCATGTAATGTTTTTAAAAGTGCGCGTACCAAACGAATATGTTCTCCAGAATGTATACTTTGCTATAAAAATAATAACAATAATAAAAATAGAAATAATTTTTTTTTCAAATATTTAAAACTTACACGACGTGGTAAAGAGCTTGTTGCTGCTGTAACAAGATTTGGTGAATATTGATCCTCCTCCGTATATTCTAACCAAAAATCAAGACAAACTTGTACCACAGTTTCACTTCTCCAAACTTGTGGTAAACATTGTTGTTGTGGTACACCAGAAACAGGGCTTGTTGAAGTTGGAGACAATATTGAAGTTCTTAATAAACGCGTTGTTTGTAATCTAAATTTAATAAATGTTTAAATTAATTATTGATAAAAAATTAAAAATTCATTTATTATTTATTAATGAAAATTAACCTTTTTGATTCAGGTGATTGCATCAATTTCCTCGGAGGTGTTTTCTTCACATAAGGACCAATTATAGGCAAAACTGGAGAATTATCCCTTGGCAAAAAATGATTCAAATAATTGTGCGCCAATTGAACATAAACAGTTTCCCAATTTGTCCAAACATTTTCCTGTTGTGGTTGTTGAAGCCAAGGATTTGTCAAATGATAGGCAAAATGAAATATATAATACTCGAAGGGATATGTGCTTATTAAGGACAATGGTGAGTTATTATTTTTTGATAATAATTTTTTAACATTTGGAACTCCGATCAATTAATTCCCACTTAATTTATAAGTAATAAAAATTCTAACATTTATATTTTAAAGTAAATATTTTCCAAATTTTGATAAGGAGTTCCAGTGTTAGTGAAATTTTTCGATATTTTTAAATAATTCAAAAAAAAAAGGATACTCATTGCAAGTTCAGTTAACGAACGTGAATTATGATCATCTTTAATTTTATCTAAATAAAACGGAGGTATAATTCCTTCTTCCAACATTAAACGTATTTTTGCCTGTGAAAAAAAAAAAAATGAAATATAAAATTGAAAATAATTTTAAAATCTCGAGAAATAATAAAACTTACCGGTAAATAGGAGACGGGAAAATTATATTTTAAATAACAATCTGGAAGTAATTTGTAACATAGAGAAAAAATTGGTCCCATTGGACCAAGAAAATAGCAAAGTGTATCATATTCCTGTGGATTTTTCTTTGCATTAATGGAATGTAAACCCCAACCAATATTATCGTTTATTCCAAATAAAGAATGTATCAAAACAGGGAAGACATGTTGTAAATCAGCTGTACTTGACTTTTCAATTAATATTGTAAGTTCTCTGCATCGATTAATAAGCGGTAAATTTAGATACGATTGAAGACGAACCTAAAATTAAAATCGATGATAAATTTAAAAAAAATTTCGAAATCATAAATATAAATTCAAAAAAAAAAAAAAAAAAAAATAGTAAAATTCTATTTTGAGGTTAGCTTTCGAGAAAAAAAAAAAAAATTAATTACCGCTGCTACATCTGATGAGGTAGTCATTGTTGCATATTTTATATTACTTCTTTAGTATATGCAATTGTTTTAATGCTAAATAATAGCAGTAATACACTTAGAGAAAAAAATAACAGAAAACAGTTAAAAACGCACAAACACTCATGATCCTGTCTAGATCAACAATTCAACTTGACACTACTTATAACATTACGCATGCGTTTCTTATTCCCGGGAAAATTTCAAATTAATATATTTTTGTATAGAAGTAAAAATTACTAATTTGTTTTTTTTTCTTATATTTCTTCAATAATAAAATTGAATTAAATAAGTACAATTGCCTATTAAATATTTTTTTGTACAAAATCACAATTTATAAATAATTGTGAGCAATTTGATTGTAGCAAAATTTTATAACTGTATAAAATTAACATTTTACTGTTATCACATAATTATTAATTTTTTGAATATCAAAAATTTGTTAATTTAAAAATTATTATATCAGAATAATATAACTGTTAAGATCGTGGTCTATAAGTTGGCATGAAAGGTAAATAGGATGTCCATTTCCACCTAAAATAAAAAATTAAATAAATAATTAATAATCTATAATAAAGAAAATATAAAAAAATAATTTTAAAAAAATTATTAATTAGTATTGATTAAGGTAAAAAATAAAAAGTAATTTCACACCTTCTTAATAATTTCATTCCTATGGGAAAATCAAATGTATTTGGAACATATTCATTTTGATCATCATTATTTTCACCATCGAAGTTTAATTCCATTTCATTAGCCCAAGCAATTAAACCTCTATCTTCAAGGCTACCTGTTATAAAAAATAAAAGAATAATTTTTTTCTAATTCTGAATTAATAAACTAATTAAATTTTTTCTGCACTACTCGCCTGGTATAATATTATCCAAAACACAACCGGTAATTCCTCCAACTAGAATTGTTGTACTCAATAAAACTGTTATAACACCATCGGCTGTTTCACTTCCTGTATGTATAATATTCGAATGTTGAATCATCCATTTAGATAAAACCTAAAATTTTTAATTATTTTGAAACTTCTTTTTTTCAACTTAATTTAAAACAAATAAATAAATTAAATAATTATAGTAAGGCTATATAGAAGTGAGAAAACAAAAAATGTCTTACCAATGGGAAAAAAATTGAAAAACCAAGAATATACAAGTTCCTTGCATTATTCAGATTGACATATTGTAATGCTGATAAACCTTAATAAAAAGAAACAATAGATTATTTTATTATAATTTAGATATGAAAATAATAATTATTATAATAATTTTAATCAGACTAGTAATTATAATAATAATTATTACATAAATTAATAACATTAATTAATGAGGAATTATTATTTCTTCATGGAGAAAAATGGAAAAACTAATAAAGTAATTTTTACTACTTTAAAAGTAAACTGTCTGGAATTTTTGCGCTATCCTGGTAATTTTTACAGGTATTTTAATTTTTCTTTTTACAGATTCTATCCTTGATGGCTTGTGGTTTCACGTACTTCAAAGATAAGGGCAAAAGTAAAAAAGGAACACAAAATCTTGAAGGACACAGAATTCACAGACTTTTTAGATCTCGGTCTAATTTTCACATTTTCCGAATGGAAATTTAACTTGAAAATAGGAATCTCCGAGGGCTATTTAGTTTGAAAGAATCTCCTTAAAGCTGAAAATTCGTTCAGAGGTAAATATTTTAATTTATTGGAAAAATTTTATTACAAAAAATTTAGTTGTATTTTTTGACGCGCGACAACGTCTTACTCCAAGGTCTTGGGAGTCAATCAGAAAAATTGTCGTTCATAAAGATTAAAAAATTAAAAAAAAAACGTCACGATAAAAATTCTCCGTCCGCGTAATAAATACAGACCCCGCTTTTATTTTTTCATTTTTCTCCGTGTTAGTTTAAAAAAAAATTTTGTTTATTTTTAAAAGCCTTTTTACTACATACCAAATGCGGCAATCATTCCAAACATAACGCAAAATATTCCCCCAACAATTGGTTCTGGAATAATAATAAAAACAGCTCCAAATTTGCTAATAATACCTTGTAGAATCATAAGTAAGCAAGCCCATTGAATTACTCTTCGACTTCCTACTTTGGTTACTCCTAAAATTATTTATATTATAAAATTATAAATTATATTTTAATTATAATTTATGAATTATATTTTAATTATAATTAATTAATATGTTATAAAATTACATGCCTATTGTTCCAACATTTTCTCCAAAAGTATTCGTTCCATTTCCACTGCCCCAAAGACCCGCCAGCATAGTTCCCAATCCTTCGATTGCAATACCGCGATTAATTGCATGCACTGGTGGTGGAGGAGCTCCTAAAATTAAAATTAAATTATTTAAATTATTTAAATTAATTAAATTAATTAAATAATTAAATTTAATTAAAATTGTAAATTATTCTCACATTCTGTTAGATTATAAATTTTGATAATAAATTTTTTTATTTCAGGTATTTGAAAAAAAAAAAAATTACCACACATTCTTGACGTCGTTGGATAATAGCTTATACTTTCGACAGTACACGCCAATACTCCAGCTAACATGCCGAGAACACCGGAAAGAGTTACAGTAGGAATACCCCATTGACCAGGATATGGAAAGCGGATCCATGGTGAGTCGTTAAGAATTTTTATTTTTGTATCCGCTCTACCTGGATGTCCAGGTGGAAGAGTATCGGTTACCGTTAAAATAATACAAATTATCCACATAACAACTATTGTTAATAATACCTAAAAATAATTATTGACATTAAAAAAATATTTATTTACATAAAAAAAAAAATATATACAAAGGCCATTAAAAATGTTTTTTGAATATTTTCCATATAAAATGTGTAGGACAAAATATTCTAAAAAGAACTTACTGGAAATAGTTTAAATAGAGAAAACCAAATAATTCGTATTCCTTGGCCCTTTTTATATACAATTATTGGACATTTGACATTGACCAAAATTTGCGAATACAGTGTCAACATTAATATTGTTCTATAAAATATAATGACATATGAAAAATAATGGTAATTATAGTAATAATGGTAATTATATAATTGCATAATTACCAAAATAATTTATATAAATGGCGCATTTGTTGTGACAAAAAAAAAAATATAATTGTTATAAATAAATATAAGTAAATTTTACCCCACGGCGATACCCCAATGTCGTGATGCAGCTTCTGCAGCATTTTCAAATAATGATAATCCAACTAATGATACCGTTGGAACTATTGTCAGTGGTGTGACAAATTTTAAAATATATCCCACTATTCCTAAAAAGAAAAATATAGAACCTTGATTTTTTTTATCTTCAGTATATAAAAAAATCAAAAAATTTTTTCTAAAGATTTGATAAACTAAAAAATAAATAAATGTTTTTATTATAACAATTAAAATAGAGATACCTCCAAATCCAATAATTACTTGAAATAAAGCAGATACGGCAATTGCGCCTGAAAGTTCACGCATTCGTACCTGCCATAATTCAGTTCGATCATCAGGAGACATTGTTTCTAATACCTCCTGATTTGGACATTTCCATTGTGGTAAATTTAATATAGCGAGAGTAGGAACCAAAAAAGATATTGTTCCACCTTGGACTAAAGGCAGTCTAGAATTTTTTATTATTATTATTATTTTCCTCAATAAATTTTGGAAGAAAAAAATTATCCAAACTCAATTATGCTTTTGCAATTATAATATAAATTAAAATAATCTGCGTCAATGTGTTTTTTTTTTTTTTAATAATTACTCAGTTAGACATTAATCAAGAATTTCAATTCAAATTAAGAACCAGTAATTCCAGATTTGCAATAAATTTCAATCCCTTCTCTTTAAGATATACAAAGACAAATTATGCATTATGTATTGAATTTAAATGCTCTATTTTAAATTCATGTTTTAGAAATTATAAATGAAAATTGAAGGTATTTTATATGACAAATCAATTAAAGAAAAAACTATAATTGAATGAGAATAAAATATTTATATTCCGAATCATTATTAGTCATCTTAATTAATGCATTTTTATTTATTTTTTTTTTTTTTGGTAATTTTGAAATATACCTGCATCCAAATGTTGTCTGTATAAATGTTACTAATCCTGTGACTAAAATCATTGTGGAAATTATATGACTTCTTGCTGGATCATCTTCTGCCATACAAAGTGCAGGTGTTAGGATAAATGGTATTGAAACTATAGCACCAATCATAGTTAAATAATGCTGCAATTAGAATAAATTGATGTTAAAAAAAATTTTAATGTAAAAAAATTTGCTTAAACTTTATGGCAATAAATATTGTGCTAGATAATTTGTTTTTGAAAGATAAAAAGTATTTAAAAATTTTTTAAAATAAAAAAATAAAAAATATTTCTCACCTGTAGTGCCATAAATAAACATAAATACCATGGTGGAACATCGTCTATTCCATATGTAATATCAGGATTTCTATTTTTCGAATTATTTTCATCCCTTGGTGATGCGTTTGTTGAAACGGATATGTTCTGTAAATTAAAATCATTAATTTTATTTTTTATTAAAATTTTTTTTTTTAAATACATAAAAAATTGAATACAAAAAATTTATTGCAACCAAATGAATTGGAAAATACAAATCATTTAAGTAAATTAGTTTTTAATATTTTTGATAAGTTAAAACCATTTTTAGACAGATTAGACAATAAGTTAACGTATCTTTAGGAAGAAAAATTTTCCATCGGTTATGGTTAGCCTCGTGGTTTAAATAAATTAAAACTAATGTCAATTTATATTTAAATAAATTTATCGTAAAAATAATATATATATATTTAAAATAAATATTTCTTTATTCAAAGTATGCAGTAACAAAACAAGAATTTTTATTGTAGTTACGATAACGAAACCAGTTCAATATATAGCATACATACTTTTGAGTTTAAAATCTGAAATATATTTTAATTTCAAGAGAATTCTAATACATTTTCAAAATAAAAAATTGTGTAGTAAAATATTTTTTCATAAATAACTTTTTCAATTTACAATAAAATTAAAAATTTTTACATTTTAATTTATTTGAAACTTTGATTCACAGATTTGATAAATTAATCGTTTAATTAAAGAAACAAGAATGATTTTTTTTTTTTATTTTCTAAGAACAATTTTCAAATTTCTCTTATATATAAACGAGATTTATTTATTTGAGAATAATGAAAGATGTACTTACTACATTATTAAGTTGTATATCGTGTTCCATAATGAATATATGATATTGTCAATTACTCTAATTTTAAATCTTTAAAGATTTATTATTATTATTATTATTATTATTATTATTATTATTTTATTATTTTATTATAAAATTTTTTTTATATTATTTTTTCTTATAAAATATTTTCTATACACTTATTTTTAAAGAGTAAAGTAAACCATTCAAAGGAATAGAATATACTGATGAGTATTTACTAATGCCCGTAAGTTTATATTCTATTAAGAAAGACAATATCACGCATTTGTCATGTGCCAACAATAAAGTGTTAATAGACAGCGCAATCATTACCAATATATAAATGTTGTCAAAAAAAAAAAAAATAATAATAATAATATATGAAAATTTCATAATTTTGGTAGACAAAAATTATTGATTTCTAAATTAATCATTGGTATAAAGAATCATGGAATATGTAATATTTACTTAAGAAAAATTAATTAATTTTTTTTTATTATAAATAAATAATAATAAATAAATAAATAAATAATAAATAAATATTTTGATATTATTGGATAAATTAAAAAGTATACTGTAAAATTTACAGTACCTCTTATTCAAAAATAAATTAATTAAGTTCAATTGAGATTTTTTATGTGCATACTTAAAGAACTAAAATTAGAACTCATATATATAACATTTTTGGCAACCGATTATATTTTTCTTAGCATAATAAATGTTATAATTTTTGTAAAGCTATGTTTAGCTTTATTAATAATTAATTATTAATTAATAATTATTAAATAATGTTTCTAAATATATATATATATATATATATATGGAAAATTTTTGCTATTTGCAAATTATTTTGAAAATAATGGTATTATACGGCTTTTTTTACAACAAATTATTTTTATAATGTACATTTCGATCACTGCGCCCTGGATATTATCGGTTGATATGAGAAACATTTTGTCACACTATAACAGGGACCCTACCTATGAGAGTTTCGGGACTCAAATTATTCATGAACATTCCCATCATATTTAATTATATACCCCATGTCATAACCACAACCAGCAGGTTATTTACATGATTTGTTTCCATAAAATTTATGGATAAATAAATTTTTGTTTTGTTATTTAAATTAAAATTTATTTTAAATTAGTGAAAGACTAAAAATTTTTGCAACATTAATTGAGTTTTTTTTGAAAATGAATCAAGAATTTGAACCAATGGAGGTTGAAGAGGATGCTTCCAATTTTGATGAATTAATTGAATCTGAATTAAAAAGTAATTCAGAATCACCTATTTCTAGAGAAATCCAGAGTGTAAGTATTATTTAGTTTGTTATTATATTTTATATATATAAATATTATTCTTAAAAAATTTGTTTAGGTTTTTATAAATAATTAAAAAAAGTAGAAATTTAGGTTACATTCTTGTTTATATTTGTTTTCTTTTCCTTTTAGATAAAACATATATATTTTTGATGATAATAGTTAGGTATGTGATTTAAAGAAAAATGTAAATATTTTATTTTCCTCTAAAATGTAATTTAATTTTTAGCTACCAGAAGCAAGATACGAAAATAGAGGCGGTGCTTTTTTAACTGGAATAGACATTTTTAGTGAAGAGGGAAAGCAAAAAATTGAGGAACGTGCTAAACGATTTGGATTAAATGATAAAGAAATTTTTTCTCGTTTACAAGAATATCAAGATTTGTACACTAGGTAATTTCTTAAAATTGTATTTTTGGAAATTTTTATTAAAATGTTTAAGGTCCGAGAATTATATTAATTAGAAGGTTTCGTATGAATAAAAACGATAACATTCGGAGCATTGTTTAATAAAAATTCACTCCGTTTCGAAATTTACATGATTTCCTCTTCAGGGAGGAATCTTTAAATTTTATTTTTGTATTAAATTACTATTATTAATTTATTAATTTGGTAAAATATTTTATAGCATGGGAATAACGGAAGAAAATGAAAATACAAAAAATTTTCGTCTCAATGCTTTACATATAAGAGGAACTGAAGAAATGAGTACAAAAGATGTATTTAAATATTTTGAAGATTATGCTCCAGCCTCTTTGGAATGGATCAATGATGTTTCGTGTAAGTATTTATTTTTCTAATTTTTTGATATTAAATTAAATTATTAATTTTTTTTAGGCAATGTTGTATGGTTAGATTCTGCGTCGGCAGCAAGGGCTTTAGTTGGTTTATCAAAAAAAATAATAGGACTAAATAATCGAAATACATCTGAATCTAATGAAATTAATTTCACTCAAAAAGAAAATGAGGAAGAAAATATTGATGACACTAACAATGTAAAAAATTCGAATGATATTGAAATTCATGTAAAGGATATTGAATATCCTTTACCACCCGGAATTTGGAGAAAAGGAATTAATTATTCAAAATCAAAAGGAATTTTCATGAGATTCGCTACTAGAACTGATAAGAAACAACCGCGTGCTGAAAAAATGAGTGAATATTACAAAAAATATGGAAATCCTAACTTTGGAGGTAATTTTTAATCTTTTTGATATTGTATTTTTACTTCAATGAATTTAATTACAGGTGAAAGGTGTTTTTCTTTTTAGGTGTTAAAGGAATTTTAACAGAATCTAGAAAACGAACATATAGACATACTACGCAAAATAAAAAAAAAGGAAAAGGTCATTCATCTGACGAAGAGATGAATGTTAGTGTTAAAAAAAATCCTTGGGGTGATTTATCACAAAATTGGGGTGTCGGCGACACTGTTGAGGAGGAATTTACACGTAAACAACCATTCATTGATCAATCGAGTCATATCAAAGAGAGATTAGGTTTAAAAAATCGATTACAAGAAAAATTACACGAATCAGAAGAATCTGAAAGTGAATCATGCAGTGAAAGTGAGGATGAATGGTTTAAAAAAAGTAAAATACCAAGAATGCGTATGCGTGCCGATGATGAGGAAGCAAAAGTTAAAAAACGTCGAAGTCAACAACGTAAACAGGTTTTGTAAAATTTTTTTAATAAAATTGTCAAGTAATTTTTTTATTTATGAATATATTTAAATAATTCTTTTTTTTTTAGGAGACTCTTAATATTCACAAAGATTTGAGATCGAGACTAGGTAAAGTAAAAAAAGAACCTGTCCGCGATGCGATTCAGATTGTAATCACGAATTATGAAAATTCAAGAGCACAAATATCAGAGGTATTATATTAAAATTTGCAAAATTTAATTTCAAATTTGATAAATTATTTTTTAAAATTTTTAGGAAGAGGAAGGTGAAATTTTAGAATCGGAATGCGATGAACAAGAGATTGAAAATGAAGAAGAGCAAGAGGAGGGCGAAATTGAAGATGTAGTTGAAGAGAATGAAGATGATGAAGAAACTGAAAAAGAAGAAGGCGAAGATAGTGATAATGGTGATGAAGAAGATGAATTATCAGAAAAAGAAGTGCGAGGACCAAAAGGAAGTGTTATAAAGGTAGTGGCACGTAAACCACAAATTGCTTCAACTGTTTGGACAAGATTACATCGTACAGCAGTGAAAAGTGAAGTAAAAGCTGTGAACAATAGGTATGTTTGAAATATTCAATATTTTTTTTTTTTAAATATATATTAATCTTAATTATTTATTTTTTAGTTCAAAACGAACATCGCGACGTGATTTGAGAGAAACATTAAGGGGCGATTTACGATCTCGCCTCGGCAGCCATTCAAGAACAAAAGGTCGTTCTCCATTGAGAATAGAAGTAAAAAATGATAAATGCGCCAATGAAAACAGTGGTTCAGAATAAGTTTATTGAATAGAAATTTAATATATCTAAAATTAATCTTTTTCTATTATTTTTTTTTTTTTTTGAGATTAATATCGATTTCTTAGTTTTTTGTAAACATATATTTTTTTGATCATTTAGCTGAGTGAGATATATGTTTTCTTTATAATTCTCAATCAATCTTTTATTTTACCTGATTGATGAAAATTTTCTCATGTAAACAATTTCTTACCAATTCATCTACATATAGGTATATGTAATAATAATAATAATAATGTAAAAAATGCAATTTCTAAAAATATAATTAAATAATATTATATTAAAAATTTGTATTATTATTTTTTCGCTTCATTTTTTTCCTGAGGGGGGGTTCGGGTCTATTTCAAAAAAATTAAAAAATATTCAAATTAATTATTCAAATAATTTTAATTATATATTTATATTGAAGCGTACAGTGATACATTTACAATTTTCATAATTTTTAATATATATATATATATAAATAAATAATTAATATATTGTGCATATAATTTCTGTCGCTGAAATAAAGAAAACAATATATCTTGAAGCACGCTCAACGTTGATTTTCATTTTACATACATCATGACATTAAATAATTATTATTAGTACCTGCAATAATATACAAAATCATTTTTTTTACATAAATTTTTTAGGAAGATTATCAAATTGAATGATTGCTTTATTCTTTGTCACTTTATTTTTTTTTAATCTAATTAAATCATGACATGTATTGTGAGAAAAATGTGTTTTTATATCTAGAAGAGAATGGTCTAAATAAAAAAAAATTATTTTTAAGCTCAAATGTGCATCTATAAAAAATACAATTTTTATTTTTATTTGAATAAGTAAATTAGAAAGTAATGGAAAATTACAAATTTTAACAAATAAATCAACAAGGATATATATATAATTGTAAACTTTCAGACCATTATCTTCTTTTTATAAAATATTTTTCATTTGGCACGTTATGAGAAAAATTGCAATAACTTTCTCATTCATATGAAGATGAATTTATATTTTGTTGTTTTTAGTAATACAGAAAATAATTTTATCTCTGATAAACACATTTCGAAAAGATTTTTTTTTTCAAAGTTTAATATATGCACGACGAACGAAAAATTTAAGGCTGTTAAAGTAAACTCATTTGAATTGAAAAGACTTGTTTTTTTTTGCAAGAAAAGAAATTGGCGAAATGTAACATTGAAATTTGATTTTGTAACAGAATATTCTCATTTTTCAATTACATTCTTCCAATTTCAAGTTTCAAAGCTTTAAAAACAACTTTGCATAAAAAATCCTTTTTTTGCAATTCTTTTCTCATGAGCTTTTTTTTTAATATCTTTTCTGAAATTTTTCTGTTTGAGATCTTAATTATATTTTTAATTCATTGACAAAAATCAGATTTCTATTTTTGTCTTTTGTCCCAACAGCCTTAATGTAATTAAGATAATTTTTTTTAATTTCACACTATAAATATCAACATTCATTATTTAAGACGTTTGACAGTGATAGGGATCTAATTTTCGTTTTTTTTAAATCCTTTTCACTGCGTATAACGTCACATTTATTTAGCAAGTAATATTAAGTAATAACAAGACAAATTATTAGGACTGCCCGCACGAGATTTTTAAATCTTACCTCATTTCGCCATTTAAGCAGCCCTATATATGATTAATATTATTAAGTAAACAGCCGATATTTTCATTATAGCCAAATTCAAATGTACATTATTGCATATTTGTTAAAATTATTCATATAGATTATTTTTTTTTATTTTTGAATTCAAGAAATAGTTTATAATTAAGAATTCTATATATATATATATTTATATCATAAAAACTTGAACTTTTTTTTTGACTGACTTTGACTGACACACAAAGTGGTAATTATAATTTTTGTCAAAGATTTATCAGTCTTGTCTTCACAAAAAACCGTCTTAAACAGTTTACATCCGGCTACATTAATAATCAATAATTTAACACGGATATTTTTTTTTTTTTTTTTTGTTTTTTTTTAATTAGGTATGTAACATGGAAAATTTATGTAGACGAAGTATTTTTTTAATATTTGATGTAAGATATGAATTATTAACAAGTATATTAGGCCTGATTATATTGATAATATAAATACAGTACATATAGTACATATGTATATATAAAGATAGTCTATCATCATTGTTTATTGCCCACAAAATAAGTGTGGCATTTGAGAACATTTTTTATTTTTTCAATACAACTTTTTAGTTTTCATTAAAATTATTTAACACATTTTTTTTTAAATACAAACAACAACAACAACCATACAATAAGGAATTGAAAATGTTTACTAGCTTAAAGATCATCCAATGAAAAGTAAAAATCTCCAAACAATATAAAATTATTGATTTATTAAAAGCTTGTTTTATTTTTTGAAAAAATGAATTATCAACATACATGGAAAATATTAACTCATGGATTGTAATTTATAAAACTCTTCTGAAATTCTTTTCGGTTAAATATATTTTTTTTTTATATAAAACGTTTTTTTTAATATTTATAAATTGTTAACGATTATTGAAAAAAAAAAAATTATGTAAGCAGTAAATAAAAAAGAATTTTCTGTTATAAACTGAAAAAAATTAATCTGATGAATTATAAGACTACTATGCGATTTTAGAAAAAAAAAAAAAACCTATTAAAATTCAGGAAATTGATAAATTAGACAAAAAAATAATTCTTTTAGAAATTTGAATAGTTGACCGGTATAGTGTATTACTTTTAAATAATATTAATAAATAAAAATCTATTAACTTTGGTTTTCCATAAGCACATGCTTTTTATCTTAGCATACCTAAACATTTATTCGAAAAGCACAATTTAAAAATGAATACATTTTTGTATTTTATGATTGACAGAAACACACTTTTTTGAAAAAAAAATGCAGCAAACACATTGAATTGTTAAAAAAAAAATTATTTTTTACTATATTTAAAATGAAACATGCCAATCAATTCTAGAAAAAAAATAAATAACATAAAATTTTCTTCTTATTATTTAACTATTCTTTCTAACTTTTTTTGAAATCATTGTCTTTTATTCACGTAAGGCGCTTTACCAAAAATTTAATTTAATTTGCATCTTATATATTTATTCACATATTAATTTATATGCATTTTGTAAAAAGGAATCTCTTATAATTTTTTTTGTTTTTTTTGTTTAACAAACAAAAGATAGCATAATTCTTTAGCAATTTCTTTTTATTTTACAATTTAAAACAATTTAATTTTCATGGGCCAAGAGCCTTTTGTTTAAACAAATAAATCGTACAATATTTACATAACGCTTTCATTATTTTCCGTAATCAATAGATATTTCTTAAGTAACATCGTATCGTTGAAAAGGCATATTTGTACCATTTATTGCTATTAAATACTTGAGAGTAAAATATTTAATGACAAAAATTATTCCACTTTTCTAGCCAAGTTTGTTTTTCACTTTTTATTTGTTTGTTATACAGTTTTTTTTTCTCTTATTATTACAATTAAAAGCACAATCCGTAAGAGCTTTCGAAAAACATGGATTTTTTTTTTTTTTTTTTTTCAAAGAAATATCAAACATTTAAAAGACGAACTACATTTACATAATATCATAAACAACGTGCACAGTTAATACAACCACAGCTCTTACGGTTTTTTTTTTTTTTATATTATTTCAAAAATTCTTTGGTTGCAGTTATTGTTTATAATTTATCGAAAAATTGAATTTTATACACTTAAAATGAAAATATTTTTAATTTAAATAATAATGGGAAAGAAGATCGAATGATTAAATATTATTAGTGTTCCAAGTGTATTTAAAATATTTTTTTTTTAATAAATATTATTTTTTTAATGCAGAACACTATTCAATAAAAAAAAATTTCATATTGTTAAAGGACTAGTAAATAAAGTCCACCGTGCACGCTGCATGCTTATTAACTTCATTAATCAAATATGGCAGTATCAAATGAATTATTTACATAGATTCAACCATTATTATTATTATTATTATTATTATTTATTATTATTTATTATTATTATGATACCAAAACATTTATGAAGAAATCACATTTTAAATATAAATGCTTGGGTAGACGATAATATCACTTTAAGTGTATCAATTTTGACAATGTTTTTTTTTTTTTTTTTTTTTTTTTTAATCATTTGTACACTTTGAAAATCATGCAATTATTACATTCCATTAAAGACAAAGCTGAAATGTACAATAATAAATTTGTCACTGAATATATACTTTTTTTTCGTAAACGAATTATTTTCTAATTCTTTCACTATTGTGCTCACAGTATTTGAGATCTTGTGATAAATATAACAAAAATAATAATTTATCAATTATTTTTGAGAAAAAAAAAAAACATTTCCCTTTCTTTAAATCAATTTAACATAATTTCTTTAAGTCTTAATTTTTTTTTTTGTCAATAAAAAGTGCATCAATTTAAATGAAATCGATTTGTTTTTTCTTTATATATAAAAAAAATTATTCGATACAATCTCTCAATGATTGTATAATTACATTTTTTCCTTTTTGGTGATTTTGACATTTTTTTTTTTTTTTTTTTTTTTTATTGCACACACCGAGAGAATGATAAAAATTATACGCAATTTAAAAATTTTACATTCAAAATATGTGACTGGAAAATTTAATTTTTTTATAATATATCGATGATTTACAATTTACAACTTAGATTTTATAATTTTTTTTTGAAATAAAAAAAAAGGAAAATCACCGTGTTTTCATCAGTAGAAAAGAAAGAAAATAAGAACACATAAATTTTTTGTATTTTGAACACAATTGTGTCCGAAAATATGGTAATTTACTACAACTGCCAACCTATGAACTAACCTTAATATTGTATCTCATCTTTTCGGTAACAGAAGATAGTTTGGTAAACAAATTTGAGTCCATGTTACTTCATCTCACACTATATTTTTTCAGTCATCCTGCAATCTTGAGATAAAAAAAAGAAAAAATTAAACTTTTAATTATTCCACTTTGTTTTTTCTTTTAAAGTGAATAATTTTTTTTTTTATTTCGAATTATTGATCGCCTATTTCTAAATACCTCAAAGAAGGGTGAAAATATTTACAAAGAACCCCAAAATATTAAGAATGGATCAATATTATGGAAATTAGCAAAAAAAAACTTTTCTAAATATTTTTAGCCATATGGCGATTATTTTTCATAGGGAAAATTTATTTTTGAGTGAAAAAAATACTTTACCTATTGACTATATATAGTCTTGTTAATGATTTTGTTGGAATAATATGGTTTCTTCGAAAATGTACTTTTTAAGAGTTTCCTTGGGAAGATCATCTAACTCCATGTCAAATCTGAACGGTTCTTCCGCTACAGGCTAAAAAAGTTGTTAAAATTTTAGATTTATTTTTCGCGGGACCAAAATTATTAAATTATTTTTAAAAAGGGTTTTGGATCCTTGAAAATTATTTCTCAAGGATTGAAAATGAAAAAAAATAATTTTAATATTTTTTGGTACAGTGAAAAACAATTTTCAACGCTGAGCGTCGACGCCAATCGACGTGTATTTTTAATACCTCATCAGCTGGATCGTAATACTGTTCCAAATATGGATGAGCTAATGCATCTTCAACAACTATTCGTTTATTAGGATTAAATGTTAACATTTTATCTAGTAGATCCAAAGCTTTTGGATCTGCTTCTGGAAATAGACTCGTCCATGGTACTTTTGGTTTATATGGTAATGACTGTAGGTAACTGCGTGCCTAAAATAATTATAAAAATATGTTAAAATTTTTTTTTTCTAAATTTATCACTAGCAAATGTACTTACTTTTTCATTTATAATGCATCCGAGATCTTCGGGAGATGGTGAACCAAGTACACCTAAAATATGATTAAGTTGATCCAAATAATGTTTGCCTGGAAAAATTGCTCTTCGAGACAGCATCTCTGCTAAAATACAGCCCACAGACCAAATATCTATCGATTTCGTGTAACCCTGGAATTTTTCCAATAAAATATTTAATGTAGGAAAAAGTTAGTTTTAATTTTTTTTTTTTTTATAGCGAACCTTTGAATTTAACATGATTTCTGGTGCGCGGTACCATCTCGTCGCTACATATTCCGTGAGAAAACCCGCATGATTGTGATCTGGATCCGCGACTCTAGCTAAACCAAAGTCACAAATTTTAAGGTCACACGTGGTATTCAATAACAAATTACTTGGTTTCAAATCTCTATGCAATACATTCGCTGAATGTATATATTTGAGCCCTCGAAGAATTTGGTATAGAAAATAGCAGATGTGATCGTTACTTATTGCCTATATTAAGAAAAAAATTTTTTTTTTTATTAATTTTTGAAATATAAATTCTATTTTTTTTTTTGAAAATTAAAAAATTACCTGTGTCTTAAGTAATTTGTAAAGATCAGTTTCCATTAAGCATTGAACAATATACACATCTTTCATATGATCTATAGAGGGTGTTCTCAATATATCTCTTATATCTATTATCTAAAAAAAATAAAATATTATAAATATTATTTATAAATAAAACTAAATATAGTTTTAACTTACATTTTCATGTTTAAACCTGGTGAGGATTTTTATTTCCCTTAAAGTCCTTTGGCTATATGTTTGATGTTCAAAAGGTGAAATTTTCTTGATAGCTACTTTTGTTTTAGTAGTGTTATCATAAGCCGAACTAAAAATTAATAATTTAGATTATATTTCTGATTTTTTAAGGCAAATATTTTCGTTAAATTATAATGTATAATATTGTAAATTTATTGAACTATTTTTACTGAAAAGTAAATATAAATTTAAAATCAGATAACATAATGAAAAAAAACTGTCACTAATGTTTGTAGTTCGCCAGTGACAAAAAAAAGGGTGTGACAAAGTTTTCAAAAGTGGCGCCAATAAAATTGAGTTATTTAAATTGAAGTAAATTTATAAATGTTTGAAGAAATTTTTGACTGTTATAAAAAAAATTTCTTTCTTTTTATTGTTATTGGAAATTATTGAAAATGCCAAACAAAGTGATTAAATATACTTTTATATACATTAATTGTTTATCATATGACATGTCAAACTGCATAGATACAAAAAGAAAATGAAAGATTATTTTCATTGTGATGAAAATTAACGTGAAAATAAAACTTACACAACCATTCCATAGGCTCCTTCTCCCATATATGATAATCCTGTGTAACGAGGACCAACCTCGAAAATCTGTCCGCGAACAATTTCCGCATTTGGATTAACACTTGCTGATCCTTCGGCCGCCATTTTGGCAACTGTCTGCATTTGTATAGCTAGCAGAGCAGCCTTCTGGCATGCTTCAAGCTAGCAGCTTCAGCATAGACAATATCGACATATAGTACTGGACCGCGCACCTGGAAAACTGTGCAGTGGTTATTTCGAAAGAGAGACGAGGGTTCCAAACTCTCCTCCTTGTCTAAAAAATTTAGGACGCAGTAAGTTTTACTAATTAATTTATAATTTTCATAGAATAATAATGTTATATTTAATTTTTATATGTCTCAAGAATCCGTTAGTTAAGATTTTATTTATTGCAATTTTTAACGTTCTTTTTTTGTTTTAGATGTTCGTGGTCTGCAAAAATTTTATTTAGATAGTATAATTACTACAATGTTTTTTTAGAAAACCAAATCGTAACCAATAAATTAAGGTATATGTATTAAATTATATTTATTATGTAATATTCAGAAAGGGCATGTTAGAACGTAGGGTAGTATTTAACGTAGGGTATAGTAATATAATTTTTTTTTGTATTTGTTTTTAATATCTTTATTGGGTTTTGAAAATTAATAGCATGCAGCATGTTATTTTAACTTTTTGGTAAAGAATAGCCTAATTGCATTAAAAAAAGGCTTTTTTTTCTTCTTTTTAATCGGTTAAGGATTCTTCATTATCGGCGGGTGATATGTTAAAATTTTTCAACGAATCACAAAACTTTTTGTGTATTTTATATACACGTGGGGGCGAAAGAGTACTATCTCATATTTGTCAATATTAACCTTCATTTACCACGTGTTTGTAAAAATTCAGGACTTGTCTGAACGCGTTTTGTAATATTTTTCTGACTTCGTCCAAATTTCTATGTAT
Organism: Leptopilina boulardi; assembly: GCF_019393585.1. Lineage (NCBI taxonomy): Eukaryota > Metazoa > Arthropoda > Insecta > Hymenoptera > Figitidae > Leptopilina > Leptopilina boulardi. The sequence goes on along the minus strand of NW_026137943.1, from coordinate 3,041,596 downwards.
CATCAGCTTTTCCTCTAATTAATTTTGAACTATTTATTTTGAAAAGTGAAAGCATGGGTGCCATAAAAATATTTTAAAGTACATATATAGAAGAGTTCACGACTCCTTTGTTGCTTTTTCTATATATCAATTAGAACGGCACCTACAATAATTGCTTTATTTATATCGGAAGAAATTAGCCCGACAGTATGATGAGTGTTTGAATCTAAATCCAAATTGATGTTCAGGTATTATTTTATTTTCATTGTAAATTTTTGTTATTTGTTTATGAAGAGACTTTATTTATGTTTTGGTAATAGCAAAATCGGACAGTAACTGGAGGAAAGGTTTTTATCTTTATCTTTCTTTTTTATTGAAACAATTTTGTCGGGGAAACTGACCACTATACTACGCTGAAAATTTTCCCACAGCATCGAAACTTTCCTGAAAATTTAGTAAATATTTACTTGCAATATTTGGAATATTTAATTGTAATGTTTATTGAAAGTTATGTAAAGATTTAAATGTCCCACTTGAAAAAATATATTTAGCACGAAACTTTCCTAAACATTTATTTAATCGGGACATTTAAATCTTTACATATAACTTTCAATAAACATTATAATTAAATATTCCAAATATTGTAAGTAAATATTTACTAAATTTTCAGGAAAGTTTCGGAGCTGTGGGGGCTCTTAATGATTCCATGACAGATGGTCCAATATTGAACCATATCTGACATAAATACGTCAATATCGGTCTAATTAATAACATGTAGCATTTACTTTGTTTGGTTACCAATACTTTTGTAATATTGTTTCTTTTTTTGTCCTTTGAATCCTTTTTCGGGATGGACATGGAGAACCGTAATGGTACATTTCTGTTGTTAGAGTCCATATTTGGTTCGTACTGAATTTGTTTATTAAACGCATGTCTTTTTATGTGATAGATTATTGGGACGTTGTTTTTGTCCTGGATAAGACCCAAGTTATCCAAATATGGAAACATTTCTGGACTAACCCTGCCTATTTTGCGTATTTTTTCAATATAAATATTATTGGGGTAAAACTGGCTAAAAATAAGACTGTTTTCTGAAATTTTTGCTGATTTTGAAATGTGGTCTCTAGTTAGTTTTATTATGAAATTGTCTATTCTATTGATATTTGCTGTGTTATATAATATTTTATTGGGGTAGCATTTTGTGAAATTTGACTCTTTTGTTCTGTAAAGCTGAGTACATGCTCTTAAACAATTTCTCTCAAACACTCTTAGCGATTCCATCACCGAAGGGCCGATATTAAACCATATTTGACCTAAGTATGTTACTATGGGCCTAATTAATAGCATATAACATACTATTTTAACTTTTTGATCCAAATTTCTGGAATGAAATAAACTATTTGCATTAAAAAAAGCGACCGTAGCTTTTTTTATTTGAATTTTAATATGCTGGTTGTATCGCATTTTTTCATCCAGGTGGACACCTAAGTATTTTACAACGGTTTTGTGATTAATCGACTCTTTATTGTCTCCGGGTGTTATATTGAAGTTTCTCCACGCAACGCAGAACTTTTTGTGGACTTTATGTGTATGAGGTCGGAAAAGTATCGTCTCACATTTTTCTATATTGACTTTAAGTTTCCATGTGTTGTAAAATTCTAAAATTTGTCGGAAAACATTTTGTAATATTTTTTTTACTTCATCCAAGTCACTATTTGTGACGTATATTATAAAATCATCTGCGAATGCTATTTAGTTGCGAATTAGTTTTGAGCTATTGATTTTAAAAAGTAATAACATCGGTGCCATAAAAATATTATATAAGATAGGAGAGTTTACAGCTCCTTGTTGCAAAGATATTCCATTAGTAGGAATGATATTTGGGATTCTGTTTGATTGTGACAAACTATGAAACTTTTTCCTTGCAATATGATATCCAGATTAGTCTTATTAAATGTTTTGGAAAATTTGCCTGTATTAATTTTTAACGGATTTTAATATGTGATCTCTTGTGAGTTTTAAAATGAAATTATCAATTCTGGTAATGTTTGCTGTGTTGTATAAAATTTTGTTTGAGTAACATTTTAAAAAGTTGGATTCTTTGGTTCTGTATAATTTAGTGCATGCTCTTAGACAGTTCCTCTCGAAAACTCTTAATGCTTCCATTACAGATGGTCCAACATTGAACCATATTTGGCATAAGTATGTCAATATAGGCCTAATTAATAACATGTACTTTATGTACGTGGGGGCGAAAGAGTATAGTCTCACACTTATCAATATTAACTTTTAGTTTCCATGTGCTGTAAAAATCTAATATTTGCCTGAATACATTTTGTAATATTTTTTTGACTTCGTCAAGATCCCTGTGAGTTACATAGATTATAAAATCATCGGCAAACGCTATTCCGCGGATTAATTTTGAACTGTTTATTTTATATAGAGAAAACATGGGTGCCATGAAGATATTATATAGAATAGGAGAGTTCACTGCTCCTTGTTGCAGACCCTCTGCAAGCAAGAACGACACTTCCAATTCTATTTGGTTTTGTGCTGTTATAAAACTTTTTCCCTGTAATGAAATCCATATTAATTTTACCAGATGTTCTGGGAACTTAGATTGTAATAATTTGAAAAGGAGACCGTCCCTCCACACCGTGTCGAAAGCTTTTTCAATATCGATTAAAACTGCACCTACAAATGAATTGTCATTGATTGCTTTATTTATATCTGAGGCAATGAGTCCTACTGCATGAGCTGAAGAATGTTTGAATCTATAAATCCAAATTGGTGTTCCGGTGTTATGTTATTTTCATCACAGAATTTTATTATTTGTTTATTTATTATCATTTCGAAAACTTTACTGATGTTAGGTAAAAGTGAGATCGGACGGTAGCTGGAGGGAAGGTTTCCATCTTTATCTTTTTTTTTTTATTGGGACAATTTGGTCGGGGATACTGACCACTATACTACTGAAGATATAAAAATTTACAAAAATATTTGTAAACGAAATCAGCAGTTTCAAAGAATTGGAGATATGTAATAATCGGATGTTTATCTGAAAATAATAAAATAATTTATCCAATGAAAAAAAAAAAAAAAAAATTCTCTCCAGCGGGGAATCGAACCCCGGTCTCCCGCGTGACAGGCGGGGATACTGACCACTATACTACTGAAGATAGGGGTACTGTAGACCTAAACTCAATATGACCCGTGATATGATGACGTCATATTCAAATGTTTACGTCAGCAATCGTCACTATTCAATTGTAATTTAAAGCCTCGTTGGCGAGCATGGACGTGATCTGTTGTTCCTATATTTGAATACTAGTGAAATTTACTTTAAAAAAAAATAGTTAAACAAATTTTAGCAAAATGCCGAAAACTATTTTTGCCCAAGACGGCTTTTGTCTCAAGTAAGTATACATAAATGTACACTATGAAATTTTACCTTATTTTATGTTGTATACACTTAAGACCATGCTTAAGTCTTCCCATGCAACACCTAACCTTTAAAAACACGAAAGGATCAATCATTCAGCTATTAAATATTTATTTGAAACCCGTTTATGTTTGAAATAAATAAATTTAACTTTTATATATTAGATTTTTTTGTGTAAAAGTAAATAAATAATTCTAAAAAAAAAATTTTTTAGCAAACAATTATAAAACTTTTATAAATTATGAAAATTTTGTGTCCGTCAGGTGCTGCCCTTTTCGGACATTTTTGTTACTACACACAGTTATCTTGTATTAATTTCAATTTTAAAATTCTTGTTCTCAAATAAAATTTCAAAAAAAGAATTGGAAATTATAATTAAGATTTTTTTTTAAGTAATTAAGAATAATAAATAAAATTAAAAATAAATTAACTTTATAAGTTAGAAAAATTGAAAGTATAAATAATTAAATTAAAAAAAAAACAACATACTAAAATTTTCTATTAATTTTTTAAAAATAATTATAGGGATATCTTATCAGATGATGGTGTTTTTTTTGAAATGAATGGAGAATTTTTTGATAATGACGAACCAAAATTTACAAATGATATCAATATGTCACACGATGATTTGATAAAATTTTTATATATGGATGAAATTGATAATAATTTAACGAATAAAATTGTCTCACCATTAGGAGTAAATTTTAATCAATTAAGAGCAAACATGACTGATCTTCTTGGAAATGGAATGGTAAAAAATAATGTTAATGAAAAAAATTTTAATTTTTCAAAAAAAAAAAAATTTAATTTTTTTTATTACAGATATTGAAATTGTTAAGAAAAAGGGGTGTAGGTGAAGAAATGCAAGAAAATGCGCTAATAACGGCAAAATATATTGGCTATTTTGAAGATCAAGATGAGCCTTTTGATGCAACTTACAATCATGAAGTATCAAATAATTTACAATTAGGAAATGATATTTTAATTCCAGGACTTGAAATTGCTCTTCGTTCAATGAAAAAACATGAAATATCAATTTTTATCATTAAACCCGAGTATGCATTTGGAAAAGCTGGTTGTCCACCACGTATTCCTCCAAATGAAGATGTTTTATTTTTAATTAATATAATTGATTATAAAACCGATGAATTTACCACTAGTTTTAATAAATTGTCAATTGAAGAAAGAAAAGCATTTTTCTTTGCTGAAAAAAGAGCAGAAGCTTTAATAGAAAAGGCTTCGGAATATTTTAGAAAAGGAAATTTCAATAAGGCAATAAATGAGTGAGTTTTAGTTAAAATATTTTTATAAAGAGCTGTGTAAATTACAATATTAATATTTTTTTTAGATATACCAGTGCTGGAAAAATTATCGAATCAGCACGTTTAGCGAATGATGAGGAAGAAATAAGACAGAAAGAATTATTAACGAGAGTTTATGGAAATTTAGCAGTTTGCTTTAATAAACAAAATAAGCCTCGTTGTGCATGTTCGGCAATTAATCAAATTCCAAATCCAAATGCTAAATCTCATTTTAAGTAAGTTTTTTAATTTTTCTGTTATTTTTAATTTTTAATTATTTTTTTAATAATCAAATTTTAGCCATGGACGAGCGCTTATTCGTTTGGGAGAATTTGGTAGAGCTCTTAAGGAGTTAAATATTTCCGAGAATATGGAACCGGGTAATAAAATGATTGCTGAAGAAATAAAATTAGTAAGTTTTTTTTAAATTATTAAAAAATCATTTTTTCGACTGTTTCTAATTTTACTTTTCTTTTTATAGATAAAACAATTGGAGTCCAAGTATAATTTATTGACCAAAAATTTAACAGAAAATAGTTATTTAATCACCGCTGAAGGTGATGTACGATTAGAGTTCATAAACGTTGCTAAAAAACTATGCCAAACATTACAAAATGATAATAATGTTTTGAGAATAATTTTGCCTAGTAGTTTAACAAATGATGAGAAATCCTTTATTACAGAATTGACAGCAAACTATAAACTAATAGTGGTTAGCCATATTAGATATGAAAAAGAAATTGTTTTCATTGCCAAGCCGAATTATTAATAACAAAAACGTAGATTAACATTTTTTTTTCTGGTTATTAACTTGGTAATGAAAATACGAATAAAAGAAAGGCATTTACTGAGCAGTATTTGCTCACAAAACTAAACAAATTCTAAGTGTACGAGTAAACTTGTTCTTATTCTAAACAAGTTGTCTTAGTCACCTGATTTGTGAGTCGGTTTTTAAAAAATTGCTAGTTTTCAGCGTCTATTTTTCTATGCAGAGGTTTTTACATTTAGCGCTCTGTTTATATTTAGCAAGCTTGAAAATTTTCAATTTTTCTAATTGCAATTGCGATTGCAATTAATTGCTCTTCTTAATTTTCATTTGAAGAGTCATTTGTCGAGATTTACGAACTATAAAAAAAAAAATTAGCGGTTCGTAATAAAGTTGTGAGATCACAACTACGATAATTATTATTATTTTCGGATAAATCCGATCATTACTAATGAATTACTTAAATATTTTGTTATATTCCTCAGTCCCTTTTTAGAGGGCAGTAATCATTATGTAAATCATAAAAATTTTATACAAATTTTTTATGGATTGATTTTCTTTTAAGAGTACAAATTGTACTCTTGTTTCATTGTATTTCAAATAAATTGGAATTTAATTGAACGCAATTACTTTCTTTTATGTAAAAAATTAAATTTAATAAAAATGAGAAAATTCATATTAAAGAATTTTATTAGAAATTTAATTATTTTTTTAGACAAATTTTCGAATTAAAATTTGACCAATTTTTTATTTTATACGAATTTTATTTGATTCAAATTTTTTAATAAAAAGAAATTCCAATTCACTGAATTTTAATTTATCCGAACTTTTACTTGTTTGAATTTTTAATTGATAGAAATTCCAATTCACCGAATTTTAATTTATTCGAACTTTTATTCGTACAAATTTTTAATTGTACGAATTTTTAATTAATAGATTTTTTAAGACGCCGAATTTTCATTTGTCCGAATTTTTTTGATTGTACGAATTCTTAATTAATAGAATTCTTAAGACGCTGAATTTTCATTTTTCCGAAATTACCGAAATCTTTCTCTCCATTGTTTGTTCGGCCAATTGTAATTTCAACAAATGAAAATTCGGCATATGAAAAATTCTATCAATTAAAAATTCGAACAAATAAAAATTTGAACAAATTAAAATTCGGTGAATAGGAAATTCTGACATTTAAAAATTCGAATCACATAAAATTTGATTGAATAAAAATTAATGCTAAATTAAAATTCTTTTGACTATAAAATAAAAATCCTGCGAAACAAAAATTCTGTAGCTAAAAATTTTTTAAAAGTAAAAATTCGTTTAAACAAAAATTCTCCCAAATGCTAATTCGAAAAATGAAAATTCCTCTAAAAAATAATTTCTAATCAAATATTTTATTTAAAAAAATGAAATACTAATAATAAAAATAAAATTAATTTTCATTTTTCGAATTATTATTTGATAGAATTTGTTTTTATACGAATTTTTCCATGAAAAAAATTGTAATTAATGATATTTATCGGATAATTTTTTTCGAAGTATTAACATATTCTAAAAATAGAAGAAAAGAGAATAATACGATTGTAGATCATTATTTATAATAAATATAATGACAAAAATAAATTGTGTTCAATCACGCAATTTTTCAAGTAAATAAGATTTCAATTCTTTTTCTTCAACTTCAGTATAAAATTTTCTTCTAATTCAAGATGAGATTGTTTATTGTGATTCTAATGTTTTCAGGTAAAATAAAAATTCTATATTACATTGGAAAATTTTAAATAACGTAATTTACTTTTTTTTAAAAGAATTTTTAAAAAATGAACATTTATTTTTCAAAGCTTCATTTATAATTATCCGAGCTGAAAATATACTTGCAAATCTACAACCAGATTCTTCTCAGGATACTTCACTGGAACAAGCAATTGTGAATGTTTTAATAAATCCATCAGTATTAATTCCTGATGATCGAGGAATTTTATCAGGTGTTTTAGATCCAATTGTTGTGCCTGAGAAAGATATAATTTTTCAACTTTTTACTAAAACAAATTCCGATGAAGCCTATATGATGAATTTAAATGATTCAGAAAATTTGAAACAATCGGGATTTAATTCTTCATTATTAACAAAAATCATTATTCATGGCTGGACTGATAGTTCACAGACACCTTGGCTTCGTGAAATTCGAACAAATTATTTAAATACCGGTGACTATAATGTTATTTTAATTAATTGGCTGGCTGGATCTGTTAAGGAATATTCGGCAGCTGCAAAAGTTACACGTCAAGTTAGCATTAAATATTTTTAATTTTTATCAATTTTTTAGAGAATGAAAATAAAATAATGTGAAAGAAAGAAAAAAAAAAAATTTTGGAAAATATTAATTAACGCTAATACAGGTTGGCGGTTACTTGGCAGAATTTTTGGAATTTCTTCAAAAAGAAGTGGATTTGGACTTGAATACAGTTCATATTTTGGGACACAGTTTAGGAGCTCATGTTGCTGGATTTGCTGGTGCAAATCTCTCGGGAAAAATTGGAAGAATTACAGGAATGGATCCTGCTGGACCTGGATTTGAGAGACCAAGATTTAAAGAGCCAAAAGATCGTCTTGACGCTTCTGATGCTGTTTTTGTTGATGTTATACATACATGCGGTGGAACTATTGGATTTGCTAAATCCATAGGACACGCTGATTTTTTTCCTAATGGAGGCACTTTCCGACAACCTGGATGTCCAATTCTTATGACTCGTTAGTGAAAATTATGAAAAAAAAAAATTATCCAAGATAGAATTTAATTTAAAAAAAAAAAAAAAAACGTTTTTCAGAATATTGCAGTCATGCAAGATCTCATCAGTTTATGAGTGAATCCATTGTTAGTCCAGAAATATTTGTATCCGTTGAATGTGACAGCTGGAAGGATTTTAAATCTGGAACATGCAATTCTAAAAATTCACCTGTATTTATGGGGGAGAAATTGAGTTACGATACACGTGGAACTTATTTTTTGGAAACCAATTCTGAATCTCCATTCGGAAAAGGTGAAACATAATTTCTCTTTCTCAAAAATATGGTACGTTTCTTTAAAATTAGTTTAATGAAATTTTATTAGTTAATTTTCATTATTTATTTAATATAAAAACTTAATGAAATACCATTTTTGATTTTTTTTATTATATTTTCATCAAACTTAATAAATATACAAAAAGATATGAGAATTTCTAAGAGTTTGGATATTGAATAACATCTAACAATAATAAAATGAATTTTATAAAAGCATTGAACAATTGTACAAATGTTCTTTGTTATATATATATATAATAATTATAATACAATTTTACATTTACGTATAAAATACTATAGAGTGCTTTTCAGGAATAAAATCTATTTTTGTTTTAGGAACTATTCGGCTTTAAATAATTTTTTTTTTTGTCATGTTTCATAATAATCACTTTCTTGGTAATTTCTCTAATTCACCACTAAATTGCTGTCTATATTTTCTTTGAACTATATCCCAGTCAACGACATCATTAATTTTAATAGTTTCGATGACTGAATGACTACTTTTTGAGCTCATTGAGTCACGCGAAACTAATGGAGAAAATGTTACACTGCGTTTATTTTCCGGTTGTGGTATCACTTTATTATTCTGAAAAAAATGAAACACAAAAATATTTTTTATAATTGAAAACTTTTAAAAAAATTTTAAATTGAATAAAATTTTTTTTCTTATGTAAAGAAATTTTTTTTTTTTTTAATTTGAGACAAAATAAACTTACATTGAATAATTTATTTCCCAAAAATCTATTTTGTCTTATAAATTTGCGAAATTTATTTAGAGGCTTTTTCGCTTTCCATTGGTCTTTTAAAAATGTATACAAATGTGTTGCCCATGTAGTTATTAGATTTAATGGCGTTGGCGCTGTTTTTGTTCTAAAATTTTTAAAAATTAATTTTTTTTGGTAAAAAAAGAATTTATTTGAAAAAAAAAATATTTACTTCTGTATAGTACGAATTAATTTGCTGAGTCCATATTTCCATTCTATATCACTTTGTGATTGAATGTGATGATATGTGTCACTCATCATGGCAATTAGCAGAGGTAACAAAACAATTACAGTTAACAGCATGTAAATTGCAAACGATATCTAAAAAATACAAATAATATTTTCGTATTAAAAATTTTGAAATTTTAATTTTTTTTTATATAAAAACTAAAATTGAATTTATATTATTAAAAAGTATTAATTAATTAATTATTAATTAGTATTAAATTAAATAATTAATATTAAATTAAATAATAAATATTAATTAATTATTTAAAATAAAAAAATAAAAATAAAAAAAATCATAAAATTTACCTTAAATAAAATTATTATCCAAAATGGTCTCTTTAAGAGTTGTAATGCAACGTCAGTAGTTTCTTTTTGACCAAAAATAGAGAAAAAAAGTTTCTCGTAAATTTCCATTGGATTCACTAATACTGAAAAAATTGATCAAATTTTTAGAATTTAAATTAATGACCTTTTTTTAGAAATTTCCTAATATATGAAGAATAAATAATCAGTATACTAATAACTACATAAGTGTACCTAAAAGTTTATATATGTACCTACTTAAAAATGAAAATTAATTTAATTATCATGCGAAAAGTAGTGATTATAAAAAAAAAAATCTAAATACTCATTACAATTTGAAAAAATCTAATAATTTGTCATATTATGAGAGAAATAAAAAAATTTCTTTTTTTAAAATAAATTAAATTAACTAAAATAAATTCTAATAATATTAGAAATAAATATTTTAAATATATATTTATAATAGATTAACATTCAAGGTGGATTATAAAAAATTTTTAATATTAAATAAAAAATAATTTAAAAAAAAAAAAACAATATTAAAAAAGTAGATACATTTTTGTCAATGTGAAGAAATTTAAATTTCTAGTGCATATAATATAAATTGTTATTAAAAGAGTGAAGAGTAAAAATATGTGTAGAAAGAGTAATATCAAAATGTTTATAAAAGTTTAAGTAAATATATAAAAATATGTAGATAGTTGTCGATTATATTTTCTATTTCTATAAACATTCCACTATATAAGAAAAATTACTTCAAAATTATGTATAAAAAATTTTAGTTTTAAAAAGCATTTCTATTTTTCCTAAGAAATAATTATACTAAATATTTTATAAAATTATTATAAAAAGAAAAAGAATAATTTTATTTTTATAAAAATTATTTAGAATTTTTTTTTTTTAATATTTCGTCAAATAAAAATTTTATTGAAAAAAAATAGATTCTTTTTCGTCTATTAATAATAATTTTATAAATATGACTAATAAGATATATACAAATGAAATTGGATTAAGGATTGAGAATATTTACTCTTTTATATAAAATAGTCGTATCCCCCATCAAATTTTGATAAAAAAAAAATTTCCAAATTCGGAAAATTTATTTATAAATTTTTGCAAAATTTTTGCAATTTATTTTTTTAATTTACCATTGTTATGAATTATCTACTAAATGCTATATAACACTGAAAATCGAATTAGTCAAGATATCAAAATGTAACGAAATTATATAAAAGTGCACACAAAATTATGTGCTATTACACTGAAAAAAAAATTTAATCAAATAATTAGTTACTTTATTATTAAATAAATATTTACCTGGAACGAAATAATTTTTAAATTAAATGCTATTTGTTTTAAATACAGAAATTATTGGTTCAAGTAAATATTTATTTGATCGGATTATTTGAATCAAATAAAATTTTTTTTCAGTGTAAATATTTCGTAATTATGAGAAAAGAAGTTAAAAATATATCTACAAACTATTTGGTACATAAGAAATAATTGAATGACGCAATCATCATATATATATATATGTCGTTCGTGACAAATGTGCATGCTGATCAAGTCTTGAGATATTACACAATTCTACAATAATAGGACCTAATTTCTCCAAGACTAATCGAATTATTATTGAAAGATGCACATGCACGCTATTTGTATTATTTTCTACGAGAAAAATTCAGCTAGAAAATAAGAAACATACATACAATATTATATACTGATACTGACTAACCGTGAAAAAGGACATCTGTCGATATTAACTGTACGCAGAGATCATTTCTTCGCTGCCTCTATAAAAACGTTGCAGGCAGAGTTAGATTTTACCAAAAAAAAAATTAATTTTTATCAAGAGGCGTACAAAATCCAATGTAAAATGTTTTATTTTTTTATGATAAACATTTTAAGTACAAGGCAAATTAAAAGGAATATCACGATGGTGTTAAAATTTTTTTTTTCTTTAAAAATTCTTTTATGTTCACAATGCTGGTACCATTTCATGTCTAGTTGAATTTGACGATGTTGGTTCCTCAAATGCCGATAAAATATCTTCTGTTGGCTCTTTAGGTTCATCAATTTGTTTTTTTGATTCAATTCCAACTAAACCGCGATATTTTCTTCTCACAACTTCCCAATCGACAACATTGTCAATTCGTGGTGCATTACTGAATGACAATTGACTGCCAAGTGGACTTAAATGAACAACAGACAATGCCACACTGTCCTTGTGTCCAACTTGGGTTTTTTTTACTTTTGACAGCCATTTTGCACCCATTTTCGAACGAGCAGACATCCTTTCGCCTCGTTGAAAACCCATCATATGTACCAGTGATGGTCGTTGTTTTTTGGCTGCTCTCTTTCGACATGCTTTACATAGATATGTTATCCATGTTGTTAACAAATTGAGTGGCGACGGCGCCGTTGTTGTCCTGAATTTGCGCAAATTTTTTTTTATATGATTTTTGTGTCATGCAATAAGCTTTACATTGATTAACAAGAATGGACGAATTTAGAGAAATGAAAAATACAGCTTATTGGAAATTTAATAGCTAATGTCATTAAATTAAGGTTTAGCCTATTATTTTGGTACGCAGCGAATAACTAACATTCGTATGACGAGGCGCATGAATTTTTTCCAAACATCAAATGGCCTAATACTTAATTGAACTAATCCTCTTTTGTACTAATTGTCATTTGTCCTAATGCTCCAATCTTAAAATAAACTAATTCTGATTTAACATAATATTTATCTGCCCTAAATCCCCTAAATTTTCTGTAACCTAATACTTTTTTAGCCTCATTTTTTATCTGAACTGATTATTACTTAAACACCATTTACCATAATTATCATTTGAAATAATTTTCATCTGGCCTAATTATCATTTGGATCTAATCTTTATAAAACCTAATTCTTAATTGGCCTAATCTCAATGTAACCTAATACTCTTTTGATCTAAACCTTATTTGATCCAATTCTCACTTGGCCTAAACTCTAAACTTTATTTGTTACCCATTCATGAACGTTATAATAATGAGAGAAAAGAAGAAAAATATGTTTTGTCACTTACTCTTTCATGATTCGCGTTTATGAGCGAGTGACTAATAAGGCCAGGTGAGAATTAGGTCAAGTGAGGATTAGGCCAAATGAAAATTAGATTACATTAAGATTAGGGGAATTGAGAATTATGTTAGATTAAAATTAGAACAATTAAAAATTAGGACATAGTAAAATTAGGCCAAATAAGAATTAGATCATGTAAATATTAGAACCAATAATAATTAGGTTTTAATATGATTAGGCAAAATTAGAATTAGATTTTATAAAGATTAGATTAAATGAAAATTAGTTTAAGCGCCGTTAGTCCAAATGATAATTATGGTAAATTGTGTATAGGCCAAGTAATAATTAGGTCTGTTAAAAATGAGGCTAAAAAAGTATTAGGCTACAGAATATTTGAGATTTAGGGCAGATAAATATTATGTTAAATCAGAATTAGGTTATTGTAAGATTAGGCCAAATGAGAATTAGGACAAGTGATGATTATTACAAATGATGATTAGGGTGCAGTCCCATGACGGCGCGAATACCGAATGCTAAGCAGAAAACCATGAGTGCAGAAGAGATGGAAAGATATCGCTATCCTTTTCACTCTCATGATTTTCTACTTTGCATTCTGTATTCGCGCCGTCATGGGACTAAGGCCTTAGATTAAATGAAGATTACGCCAAATAAGAATTAGGTCATATACAGATTAGGCCAAGTAATAGTTAGTCCATACGACTTTTAGGTCAATTAAGTGTTAGGTCAATTGAAATTTGGAGAAAATTCATACGCCTCCGTATGACTACAAAATGGTTGGATCAGAATTAAGCTGCGGGATCAAAGAAGGGCATATATAACTAATGTATAATTAAAATGGGTTATTTACCCTTCTTTAATCCGACAGCTCAATTTTATATTAAAGAAAAACTTTTCCCAATGCAGAAATCTAGATTCGTCCATCAGTGTTACTAAATAAAATAATGTGTTTGTGCCTTGGTTTAATAGCGGGTTGTGTATTATACTTTACCTGTGCATATTTCTTATCAGTTTGCTAAGACCATATTTCCACTCGATATCAGATTGTGCTTGAATCCTTTGATAGGTGTCACTCATCATGGCAATAAGTAGATTAATAAGTACAACAACCGATACCAACATGTAAATCCCAAAGGCCACCTTGAAGAGATTTGTTGTCCATGATGGCTGTTGACTGACGACCTTGAATTGTTCATGTGTCGTTTGTCCAAAGATAGCGAAGAACAATAGCTCAACTGCCACTACTGGATTCATCTTGACTGGAAATACGTGTCAACAATATTGTCTCGTAAACATGATTTGTTTTACATAATATCATGCCAAAAAATTCGAAATCGCACGCACTTATCATGCCAAAAAATTATATATATATATTTATATTTAATCGCTAAAATCTATCGTTTTGATAAAAGAAAATTATAAACTTATATTCTATTCTAAATTCGTTGTATTTACAAACAGATTCTTGCCGTATATTTCTAGGGTTACTAAAGAGTATTTTGATATAAATATATTCATATATAATAAATCATATATATATATATGGATATATCTCGACGATATTGCATCCATGCAAACTGAACTAGTAAAGAGACTTTCTATTTCTCAAAATTGTCATTACCTTTAATATTTGACATGTGGAATGAGGAATGATGTGACGTCGTGGATGATTATAGACAATGATTGAAAACATATTCCAGTGGCATGCTGATCATGAATTGGTCCACATGACATTTATTTTGGCATACAGACTTTCGTTGAGATTTTTTGTTTGTTACTTACTTAGATTCTATATTTAGTGTCTGTTGACGGGACGTATCAAAGCACCACCTTGCAAATTGTTGTTTATTTCTTTTGAAAACTATTTAGGCACAAATTTTTTAATTTTCATTTTACTTGTTTCTCTTGATAATGTACATTTAGATTTACATTTAGATTTATATTTATAATTTAGAAATAATAACAAGTATAAAAGTTTATATTGGTGGAGTTGTCGCTGTAACAGGAACTGTTGAGGCATTCGATGCAGTTGGTCCAATGTCCTCCTCGTCATTATCATCGTTTTCTTTTTCATCTTTATCGACATCCTTTTCAGGCTCACTTCCAGTGAGTGCAAGATATTTCTTTCTAATTGAATCCCAATCAACGACACTTTCAATTCTTGTTGCACTATTGAAGGACAATTGACTACCTAAGGGACTAAGGTGTACTAAGGAAAGTGCAACACTGTCCTTGGGACGAACTTGGCCTTTTTTCACTTTTGAGAGCCACTTGGCACCCATTTTTGAACGTGGTGACATTCTTCCCGTACGTTGTAAACCCATCATATGTACAAGAGATGGACGTTTACGTTTGGCTGCCCTTTGTTTCCATAGTTTGATGAAGTAAACGATCCATGTTGTCAGCAAATTCAATGGTGAAGGGGCGGTTGTAGTTCTGAAATATGTAATCTTGTGATAGTGCACTGTGATTTTTGCTTCTCTATAAAAGTTGGTGGGGGTTTTTTTTTTCTTGTGGCTTATTTCTTTTATAGGACAAAAATTGACGCATGCTTTGTACATAAAAAGTTTTGCAGATGACAGACAAGCAAGTTTAAGCAGAAAGCTTTTGTTCATGAAATTAAGAAACTTTCTGTTGAAAAAATTAGGTATTCTTTGGGAAAATAGGAATTCACTATAAACTCATTGGGCGTTTTATGCAGATGCTCGACCAGAAGTGCTTTGGGGCTTTGCTTTTTTGATTGACTCGATCCAATGGAATTAATAGATGATTGGACCATAAAATGCTCCTGGAGCATCTGCAGAAAACGCCCATTGAGATAAGTTATCATGGAGTTTACAGGAGATTTCAATGATTTTGAAACAGTATAATGGATTTTAGAAGAAAAAGATGGATATAGAAATTAGCTATACAGATTTTGTAAAACGAGAATTAAATATTTTGATTTGGTATTATTTTAAAAGCAGAGGAATAGATGCACAAAAATTATTTGCAAAGGTTAGTTTATATAGAAATTATATCTGATGAAGAAGTTATCATCTAGACCCAAAAAAAGCCAAATGATTAGAGAATTTTGTTTCACTATTGTAATTATAGAATTGAATTTGAAGCAAAAGTAAAAAAAAAATGGTGCTTACCTGTGCATATTTCTAATAAGTTTACTGAGACCATATTTCCATTCAATGTCGGACTGCGCCTGTATCCTTTGATAAGTGTCGCTCATCATAGCAATAAGCAGATTAATTAACACCACTACTGAGACCAACATGTAAACACCAAAGGCCAATTTGAATAGACCCGAGGTCCATTCTGGTTGCTTGGACTCGACCTTGAGCTCGCTGTGGGTTGTTTGACCAAAGACAGCAAAGAAGAGATACTCGAAGGCAAGTACAGGATTCATCTTTACTGGAATTCGAGGCAACGAAATTTTTTTTTTTTTCGGATATTTGTTAAATTTCACTCTCTACGCGCGTGTACGAAAGAACATGCTCATGCTACACGGAAAAATTTATGCCATGCTCGGGCTTGTTGATAAAATTGATGCGATGCATGCGACGAACAGAAGACATCGCTTTTTTTTTGCACATCGATGAGCGTGCGTCACATCACTTTTTTTTTTTTTTGAGGGGAGAGGATTTCGTAGATCCGTGCAAAAAAGACACATTCGCTATCTCGACAATATTGTTGCATTTCAGCAGACAGCAAGGCTCAATATTTTGATATAAGTATATGGAAGAAAGTCAAAACACATGAAAAATTCGTGCTCATTCCGCGATACAAAAATCGCCGCATTTCATTGGCTCAAAATCATTCATTGATAAAATTCGCTAATTCATTTTTTTGTATACCACTTGTATTCCTTGAGGAATGTTTTTTGTCTTCTTCAAAAAAATTTTGTCATCATTGTCGTCCCTGTTGATTATTATTATTTTTTTTTTTTTTTGGCAAAGTGGTGCTCTTTTCTGTGTTATTGCACAAAAATGTGCAGCATGCATTAGTAACAATCTTTCTCTCTCGCATTCTCTCGTTTCCTCTCCTTGTCTGTATGATTTCGCCAGATCCCTTTGTTTTTTTTTCTTACTTTTCTTGTTTTTGCTTTTTAAAAACACTCAAAAGACAAACTTCAAACACGTGAACATGCAAGTTATGTATATGTATATATATGTATATCAAAAGTCGATAGCTTGTTTCGATCGATTGATTCGGACTTACAAGAAACAGAACGCAGTGATGATCAATTAAAAAAAAAAATAGTGCGCTTACAATCCGGATAAATGTTATATATATATATATGGGCATGATGTACATCATACATGTAATTTGAACCCTTTTCACTGGAAAAAAAAATTTAAGACAAATAATGAATAACTTGAGTATCATCTGATAAATAATTATATAATTATTATCATTATAGACTCGGGAAAATTTATTTGATATTAAAGTAATTCATTATTGGGCAAAAATTATTTCTTTTTCAGTACAGCGATGCGCTAAAAGACATGGTTTAAATAGCGATGCGCTAATGTCGTACGAGCATAAAGATGCACACACATTCCAAAAATGCAGGTCGTTTCTGCATTCGAGCGTTGAGCTGTGAACAATTTTTTCTTTTTATTTTCATTAAGAGCACCTGGGAAATGTTTTAGTAAAATTCCGGGTTTTTTTTTAAAAACAATAAAGTAAAATAAAAAGAAACAAAATCTGAAAGAACAAAAAAAAAGGTTGGTTTGTTAAAAAATTTGTTTAAACAAAATAATAATTTATCTGTTAGAAAAATAGTTTCACAAAATAAAGGAGATGCTGGATAAAATTTCTTTTTTTTTTTTTTTTTTTTTAAATTCAGGCATTAATTTTAGCATCAGGCAATAACAGACGCGCTTACACCGGTCAAAATGCATTTAACAGACGAAACGACATCGAGGGTGGAGCAAGTCCTGCATTCAGAGTGTCGATTAATCATCGGCATCCTGTAAAACTTACAATCTCGGGAGCTTTCGTCACAACAATCATTCTTTTTCTTATAGCGTCCGGAGCGACGACCTAGTGACGTAGGTGGAGGCGTCATTATCCATGACGTTAAAACCTCGGTAACACCGGGCATCGTCAATTCTAACATTGAAATTAATATTGTTACAAACCTAAGAATTTTATTTATATTAAAGAATGAAAATTGATTTTTTTTTGCTTAGAAATCAACCTCAAAGGGAATTCTATTCTAAATACAAAGCTTCTTCTATTTTAGGAAGCACACCATCAATTTTTCTATAATAAAAAATCAATTTGTCGAGGACTGCGTGCGACACGATAATAACATATTTTTTCAGCTGCGTTGTACCTTGAGGGATTAAAAGACCTAATTTTCGGTTAGTGATTACATATAAAAGAAAATACAAAAACTCAAAGTAATAAATAAGCAAAGATCATCTCTGAGTGATCAATTTTTTCCATAATTTCGGTTTAAATCTTTTTATCATAAATGTATAAAATTCATCACTCAGTTTTTAACTATGCTCATTATTACCACTACTTGCTGTAATCAAACCATCATTTTTTTTTAAAAAAAATACTAACTACATTACTTTTAAATATTAAAAACGGCTCTGGAGGTAACAAATAATACTAAATTTTACAGCAAGCCACACGGTCTAAAATTTGTTACCTCTAACAAGAAGTAATCTTGGGAATCTAAAACAACATTAGTAAGCAATAAAAATATAAATGTAACACTTACCATCTGAAAAGTTATTCTTCCTTTTACGATCTTCAGCTCTCGCCTGCTCCCAAGATTGATTTTCAAATGCTTGATTAAGAGCAACAAAATGCATGGAGAATCCAAATACAAATATGGCCAAGACAGCCAAAAATCTTGCCAGATCCTTCATTAGATTACCAATAATGATTGCCCATGGTCCAAAGAGATGATGAAAAGACAGGAAGTCCAAGATTTGTACACAAGCCAATAGAAAACTTAAGGCGAATAATTGATTTCTTAAGTACAATAATGTTGGCCAATAGGGTCGTTTAACAATAACAAAACCTAATAGATGAAAGGCAACGCCGAATATTCCAAAAAGCAATACAGCCAATTTTATCCAGCCAAGACCACTTTTGTCACTGGGATTTGTCAATTCAAAAAGCAATAATCCAGAGAGCATCACTAAAAGACAACATTCGTACCAATAGGGCACAAGGGCCTCTCTAACAACTGGATAAATTGGCGTGATACCCACTAACAATAGAAACACCATTAAATATATGTGTGATGTTAAATAGGACATGAATTTTATAATCGGCACATTATTGTACTTGTGGCCAAGTGGTAGAGCAAAAACCACCCAAACTGGTGGACAAACAAGAAATGCAATAAAGAGTAAAATTGTCCGAAATGCATTCCAATTTAGACTACCTTGCCACAATTCTTGAAGATAACGTTGCACCACTGTATGGGCAATAACCTCCTTTTGTTCATTTTCAATAAGAACATCTAGAAATTCCACATTCCTTCGATCCATTGATGTGAGAATTCTCCCAGCCGAATCAGCGCCAGCTGCAAGAGCTAACAATTCAGTGGCCATTGTTTCACATTGTTTACCAGCGGCAATTAAATCTTTTGCTCTCTCCTTTTCTTTTTCCGATAGTTTCATATAAATATTGGATAATTTTGCTGCTGTATCGACTGGCGCTGGCGAAACGAGGACAAACTCCTCAATTGGCTTATTGTTGTGACTCTTGCTGCAAATCATCATGTTGTAGACAAACTGCAAGTGAAAGAAAATGAAAAATAAAAACTCATGCAATAGACAGAGATTGCATGTCAAATATATTTAAAATATACAACTAAATTTCGCAATACGGTTTGAAAATCGTCACAACATTGCGTGATTCAATGACGTTTGGTAGGAAATTTATGTTTGGGGTCATGTTGAGGAAAATAAATATTCTTGGAGGGTTTGACGCTCCCCAAAATCAGAATAGGTACTTACTCTCTTGTCTTCCATTAGAGCATAGGTGTCGTGCTCCTTTTCCATAAGGTATTTGAGAACATCATTGTGACCTTCTGATGCAGCAAACCAAATTGGTGCACTGCCAAGATTTGTTTCACTTTTTGGTGAAGCTCCACTTTCAACAAGAAGTTTCACAACGTCAAGATAACCGGCTCTCGCTGCACAATGCAATGGTGTCCATCCATTTTTGTCTGTTGCATTAATTTCTGCACCTTGACCTAAGAGAACTTCTACCATTTGATAATGACCATGTGTAGCAGCAATGTGAAGTCCCGTCTTTCCATAACGATCAGCGCTGTGCAATAATTCTGCCGATCTACTTAAAAGAAGACCCACCACTGTAATATGTCCACCAAAACATGCGAGATGCAATGGATTGAAGCCATTTTCGACTGTTGATGCATCTACCTATTGTAACAATAGTAGCAAAAAAATTTCGTGACATTTAGTTTTGGATAAAATGAAAGGAATTAAAATTAATGGACGATTAGTGTACCTGAACTCCTGCGGAATTTAGAAGTAATCGAACGACATTTTCATTTCCAGAATAAGCCGCAAGATGAAGAGGCGTCATTCCTGATTCACTTCCCAATTCACCGACTAATGATCCTCCAGTCGGTGGATCAGACTTTACAGTTCCAGGAACGTGTGTCAGTAACTCTCTCACGGTATCTGAAACAAAATCAATTACGGTATACATGTACATGGCATGGGTGAAATTAATTTTCAATTCACAATAAAACTTTCTGATTTTTCCAAGTTCCAAGAGAAATTCCAATTTACATTAATTTTTCTTATTTGTAAAGAACTCTCGCACAAGCATAAAGAAAATGAGAATTGATTTAACCTGCAAAAAAAAGTAACACACACACGCTTTTTTGCAATAGAATTTTATGAGGAAAATAAAAATCAGAATTATTATGACGGTATTCCACGTGGTTCAACAGTAATATAATCACAAAATTACAATCTGACTTTTAAATGTGTGCGCATGAGCCATTTACTTTTCTATAAAGATTTCAGATTTCTCGGACCCTATGTGTATACGACGAGTTAGCCTCTGAATAAAAAACTTTTGTGCCTATCGTGCAAATTATGTGAGACCTTGACGCAAGGTCTACTAATCTTTAAATTCAATCGTTTTCACCCGGCTTCGTCACGACACTTTCAAATTGTTTTGACTTCTTGCAAAAATCTTTGCCTAAAAGTTTTGTCAATGATTTATTTTCATTACTTTAATCACGATTAGAAAACTCACAATCTTTATATTTATATATAAAGAAAAAGGGAATTTAAAAAAGTTTTTTACAATTTCGTTGATTTATGTATATGCAAATATATTTATTGATTTACATTATTAACAAAATAGTAAATTTTTTTTATTCCTTCTATAAAATTCTTTGTTTGTATTAATAAATATATAAGACCAATAAAGTCTAAAATAAAAATTTGAATTTCAATTATCTTATAATTAAAATTGCTTTTCTCTAAAAGATATTCCAGGTCGGAAATTCCTTTTTTGTAACAATGAAGACATTTCCGCCTGACAGAACGAAATCCATCACTTTTAATTTTAAAGTTCAGTTAACAGGTTAAAGTTCAATCAACTAAATGCTTTTTCAATTTAACACACTCGTTATTGAGAAGGATAAAGTTCAGTTAAAATTAGAGTTTAAAGTTTTGGGCTATTTTGGCATTATTCTGGCACCAATCCCAAAATCCATTTCTATACGTCATAAATAGTAAACCTCATCATGTAAACATGAAAGCTGACTCTCAATGAATCAGTTTTCTATATTCCCTTAGGGCAAAAAGCTATGATTGATAAATATGTAATAAAGCTAAATTGCGTGATGCGTTTTCCTTATTAGAAAATCTAATAATAAGGGCGTAACGTCAAGTCGAAAGGTGTCAGAGAGGGATTGCCGGTTATGCAGTCACGCGAAACCCACTTAATCGCTTCTGTTGTACGATATCATGTTGTAAAACTGTTTTTTTTATGTCATCAGTCATGAAAACAATCAAGAATTTCATTTATTGTGTACAGATTTCTTCATCACTTTATCAAATAAATCTTAAAATTGACGATGAAATTAATTTATTTCTTCATTATTCACTATCAGACTATTACTTGTTTTATTTTCAAACATACTTGTAATCTTTATATGTTTGTTAACTTTTAACATTTACAAAACTTTAAATTTATTTTTGAATTTCAGGCAAAAGGCTGAAACTTTTTTTTTACACAAAAAAAAAATATATTTATCTATGTAATTATGCCCTTAACGTTCAAATTTTATGATCTTTGACAAGGTAACAAAATTGTTGCTCTATTTTTGTATGACGGTCAATAGGTCAAGTTCACTCTAGCCCTTATGTACTACAATCTTGTATTTTGAATCTCAAATCTATATAGATTTATTCTATTCACTGTGTAATTATTACAAAACAATGAAGAAAACTCAAGAATATTTATAAACGGTTTTATAATAATTTGAAGAAAAATATTTTGTCATTTCAGGAAAGGAATATAAGGCAACATATTCCTTGGAAAAAGGCAGATGGCCTAGATTATTACCCTTTCCGTGCATTTACTGCCAGAGGTGGATTGTGTGACCGAAGGAAATTTGCAATTCAACGGGAGTAAGATACCTAGCATAAGAAAAGCTGATAATAATTTTTATGGACTCAGGTTTTATTCCTGGAAGTAAATGTATAGGAAACTTAAATTGTACAAGTTGAAATATAATTTGAATTTTATCCAAATGTAAATCCCATTTTATCTTTTCATATGTCATAATAAGCCCCATTAATGACGATTGGAATCTTTAGGTTAGATTTTTGCTTTTGAAGTAAGTTCTGAAGATAAAATTATTTTAGATTACATTTAGAACTCACCTGCTTGACCAAAATAGGCAGCCACATGAAGAGCTGTGACACCGAGTTTTTTACTGGAAATTCTTAATGATTGAGAGGATCTCATAACTTCTAAAACTTGACCATGTCCATGTTGGGCAGCAAGATGAACAGCAGTAAAACCAGCTCTATTTTCATCAGCGCAAGAAGCACCAGCTCTTACTAAAGCTTTAACAACTTCAGCGTGACCACCTTCGGCAGCTAATTGAAGTGGCGTTGCTTCTGTTAATTTATTTCTAGCGGAAATAACACCCTGTCTATCAAATTTCATCAATTCCTCAATGACACGAACACTTCCTTGCATTGCTGCAATATGCGCACACGTATTACCATCCTTGGTACATGCCATCACCAAACTCGGATGCCTCTGCAGAAAGAGTTGAGCAACTTCAGCGTAGTTGTTCATCGCAGCTGCATGTATTGGCTTCTGGCCCTGGTCATCGGTTGCGTCTATGCTGGCGCCTAATTCAAGCAACAGCTTGCACACCTCCAACTGACCAGCTCCAGCCGCCAAATGAAGAGGAGTCTGTTTTTTGAGTGTTAGCACGTCTATTGCCGCTGCATGATCTTGTACCAAAAATCGAACTAAATGAGTATAACCATTCATGGCAGCAAGATGAAGAGCCGTTCTTCCAACACGAGATTTTGAATTAATAAATGCTTTATTGGCTAAAAGAGCATCACAAACTTGAAGATATCCATGCTCGGACGCTAAATGAAGTGCCGATCTACCCTCAAGATCAAAAACATCAACCCTCGCGTGATTTGCCAATAGATTCGTAACCAATTCCATATGGCCCCGATGTGCAGCAATCAGCAAAGGCGTCCAACCAACTGCATTCTGTCTATTCAAAGCTTTTTGAACCTCCGTTGCTGACATATTGCTAATCATTTCCGATAGCACTTCATTATTACCCGCCACGGCACAATGATGAAATGCAGACTCTTGAGCTAATTTCGTCTGTAGAGAAACATCGGCACCACCTTCGAGAAGTGCTCGAATCACTGCCCTATCATCACCAGGTGTTCCCACATCGGGTGGTTCAATTTGAGCTGCATAATGAAGTGCACTTGCTCCTTCATTTGTTACACTATTAACATAAGCCGTCGCTAATTCCTGTCCTTTCTTCTCCTTGACGAATTCAATCAAATGTCGAACCACATCTGCTCTACAACCTCTACATGCTAAATGCAATGGTGTCTCTCCACTCTACAAAAATCATGACTATAAAAAAAAAGACAATTTTCCTCTAAAACAAAAATACAATATTGAAAATTTCATACTTTGGACTTAAACATAGGATCTCCACCATCGTCTAATAAGAGTTTAAGTGTTGCCAAATTTCCATGACTAGCTGCAACGTGTACCGGTGTTTGTCCATCATCTGTTGTCAAATTTGGACCAGCGCCTGATTTTAGTAACATTAACGCACACCTGTCGCCATCTGGGACTCTGGCAGCTATGTGAAGTGGCGTCTCACGAAGTTTTCCACCTCTGACGTGCACCTCTGCACCGTAACCCAAGAGAGTCTCAACAACGGCAGGTTTCGCGCTTTCCACAGCGATATGCAATGCGGTATAATTGTCATTTGTAGTTGCATCCACCTAATTATTTTCAATTCGAATCATTCTGAAGAAAATTTTAGGATATACGATATACGAACCTTTTCCCCACGTTGAAGTAAAGTACTGATGATTCCCACATGTCCATATTTAGCAGCCGTGTGAATTGAACGAGCACCTCGTTTATTGGGCATATGAAGGTAGACACCCTTTTTGAACAACATGGTGGCACATTCTGAATGACCATTCAATGATGCTATATGCATTAAAGTCGAACCGTCTTTGGTCCTCTCGAAAATGCTTGCTTTAAATTTATCAGCGAGCAATTCGATTATTGAAGCATGGCCATTTTCAGCAGCCAAATGCATAGGTGTACGATCCTGATGATCGGTTATTGCAGCGGAAGCCCTAACACCGTAGAAATATTTTACTAGAGTTTCATCACCTTCAGCACTTGCAATATGAAGAGCTGTTTGACCCTCTCCCTGAAAACAAAAGAACTCGGAGACTATAAAGAAATCCGTAATACTGTCGCGAAAGCATTCTTGAAACTGATGAGAAAAATCCAATGTATTTTTGACGCATTTAAATAATTATAGCATGGGTTTTAGGTCCCACAAAAACTGTAATT
The DNA here is from genome assembly GCF_019393585.1 of Leptopilina boulardi. Lineage (NCBI taxonomy): Eukaryota > Metazoa > Arthropoda > Insecta > Hymenoptera > Figitidae > Leptopilina > Leptopilina boulardi. The sequence continues at coordinate 3,016,560 of NW_026137943.1, read as the reverse complement.
ACATAAATTAAAGTATGCACTGGAATTTACTTTGTATACCCTTTAGTTAGAAATATGCAACATGGAATTTAATCTTTCTTGACCTTTTGAAAAGGCTTATCGTGATGGTTTCTTTACAAAAACCATTTTGTTTTTTAAATACATTAATTTATAATCATAGAGAAGAAATATAATGGCATTAAATTTTTAAAGAATTAGAATTTTTCTGATAACATGCTAATTTTATTTTTTTGAAAAATGCTTACATTCTGCATGTCCACTGTAGCACCATAATCCACAAGAATTCGAACCATATCGACGTCTCTTCTTCTAGCTGCTAAATGTAATGCGGAATCACCTGCAGGTGTTGTGGCGCGAAGTTGGTCTGAAGCCTGTTGGGCTAAAAGTTCTCGACACATGGATTGATTACCAGCTTCAACTGCGAGAAGAAGAGGAATTTTGCCACGCTATTTAGAAAAGAAAATTTTAATATAATTACAGTTTTAGATATAAAAAAAATTGTTTCCTAAACAATTGGGACTAATTATCAAAAAATATTGAAGTATTCAAATATTTTTAATCTAATTATATAACTAATGAACCAGTGCTAAACTTTTCCATAAGTCGAAACACTTTGATGATTTCGTGACACAAGTTACTATATACAACATGCATTTTATTGATTTTATAGTTTATGTTCTGTACAAATAGGAAACCAATTCTAAAGATTGCGGAAATAAAAAAAGAATCTAAAAATGACAGAAATATTCAAGATGAAGATAAGATGAAGATAAGATTCTTCAGATTTCAAAGAATTGGATAAAATCACACAATAATTTTGAAGACCTATCAATAAAGAAGAATATGAAAATAGTATAAAGAATCAGGTTTAAATTCTATTGAAAAATATAGAATTGAGATTTAATTAAATACTTCAATAAAATTAAGAAATATTAACTTTGCAAAGCTATTAAAAAAAAAACAGGCTTAAAACTTGAACCTACTCGTGCATCCTCAACAGTTTTGAAAGCCTTCCTCCAAACGTTGGCAACACCTGCCAAAAGTTTATTCTTGTGTATAAAGTCAATAACATGCACATCAGTTCTATCATGAATTCCATCGACTTCATCCGGGTATTTTCTAATGGGCATGTCTTCATATCGAGAAAATGGCTATTTTTCTAAAAACTCGAGACACTTTTCTTTTTTTTTTGTCTATTTAAGAAAAAAAAAGTTGATGAAGACAGTTGAAGAACTCGCGATAGACTAAAATATGCAAGTGTTAGGATGAGCTTTGCGCTGGAAACTAACACTCGCAAAAGAAATGCATTTGTCGGTCGAAGGGCATAGCTCGATTACAGATTATTCTAATGGGACGTATTCTCATATCTTCTCGTGTTTCTTGGCACTCTCTTCGACAGTCAATATACGAACGAAGAAAATATATATAAGTTCAACGTTTACATATGGAGCATTGGCAAAAGCATTACAAAAAACTAGAGAACAAAAAAAGTAAGGGAAAAAAAAGTTGATGTCGATGAATAAGAATACGAGAAAGAGAGAGAGAGAGAAAGAGAGAAGAAGAAGAAGAATTATATGGTGAACTCGGTGCCAGGCTGTGATACCTAGCTAACCCTTGTCACGCGAGCTATATGCAGCAGCTAGAGCTTTCAAAATGGAACCATCATAGAAAAAATCTTTATCTGCTAATTCAAACTTTTACCTCTGGGAGCTATGCCCTTAACCACGCGAAAAAATTTTCTCTCAACGAAATATTGTTTAAAATTTCAACAGTAAAAATTTGAAAAAAAAATTTAATACTCTCTAAATATGAATATTTTACTGAATTTTTCATTTCAGTTTGCATTTGATTCGTTTTAGTCAAATTTTTAATTGAATTTCAGTTATATTTCACTGAAAATCAGTAGAATTCTTTATTTATTAGTCGAATCTGTTTTACTAATTAGTGATAATGCAGATTCAATTCAGTCAAATCTGTTTTACCGATTAGTGATAATGCAGATTTATTTCACTCAAATCTGTTTTACCGATTAATGATAATGCAGATGGTCTGTTTAAATCTGTAATAATTCAACTGATATTCAGTGGGAATGTGACTGAATTTCAATTATAATTCACTGAAAAACAGTAGAATTCTTTACTTATTAGTCGAATCTGTTTTACTAATTAGTGATAATGCAGATTTAATTCAATCAAATCTGCTTTACCGATTAATGATCATGCAGATGGTATATTTAAATCAGTAGAATTTATTTTCTCATTAGTCGAATCTGTTTTACCAATTAGTGATAATGCAGATTTAATTCAATCAAATCTGTTTTACCGATTAGTGATAATGTAGATTTATTCCAGTCAAATCTGTTTTACCGATTAATGATAATGCAGATGGTCTGTTTAAATCAGTAATAATTCTACTGATTTTTAGGGCAAATGTGACTGAATTTCAATGAATTAATTTCAATTAATTAATTACAAATAAATTATACTCACTCCGTCAACTTTAAGTCTTATGTCTCGTCCTGCAGCTCCTAATAAAGCTCGAAGTATCGAAGTTGCAGTTCCTGTTTGTCTTGAAGCAACAAGATGAACAGCCGTTTGATGTCTTGGCTGTTCATGTCAAAAAAAAAAATACAAAATTAAAACAAAAATAATATAAAAAAAATTACAAAGAAAATAATATAAATATTCAATTAATTTAAATAAAATTCATACATACCCCACCAGTTACATAGGGATCGACACCCTTTTTTGACAATAGTAATTTGACAACATCTTCTCTAGAATACATAGCCGCAATGTGAAGTGCATTATAATTATCCTGCAGGTAAATAAAAAAAACAAAAATTTCATCTTTTTTCAAATAGTTTTTTTTTTTATTATAAATTTTGTTATTTTATTTTTTGTTTATAAAATAAATATTATTTTTAAAAAATATTATATATATTAAAATTTAATTCACTTTGTATAGTGACTTTATTTGAGTGAAATAATTTTTTTGACTCTAAAAATCTATTTGGGTTAAAATATTGCAAAACCTTGAAATTGATTTTTAACCATTTGAATGATGATTTCAGCTAATACTATATAGAAAGAAATACGATGTATGGATGGTAATCAAGTAATAAGGTCGTGCATTTTGCCGCACCCGTCATTAACCGAAAGAACTTTAACTATATGGCTTATGGTCGTTTCAATCACGGTCCATTAGCATGCAATTTGAAAATTATATTGAAATTTCTTATGGGAGCGGTGCTATTCATAAACACTTGATTTTTAATTTCTAATTTCTACATAAAGCGTCTAATTACAGCTATAAACTGTATTTTTTAATTTCAATTTCTTTTTTCAAATTTCAAATAAACATTTAATTGTATCAAAAAAATATTTATTTGTATCAAATAATTTTTATTTGAATCAAATAAACTGTATTCGAATAAATAATTTCTGTATTTAAAATATAAACTTTTAATTTATTCAAATAATAATTATTTGGTACTAATGAATAATTATTTGATACAAATAAATATTTATTTGATCCAAAGAAATATTTATTTAATACAAATAAATATTTATTAAATCGAAAAAAAAATATTTATTTAATAATAGTAAAGTAACTAATTTTTTGAATGAAATATTTTTTTTGTATATAAAATTCTTCTAAATATATGTAAAAATTAAGATGCATAAAAAAACAAAAGGAATAAAAGTTTGACAAGATAGAATTTGAACGATGTATATTTTTTTTAATTAATTTATTTGTCAAATCAATTAATAATTACAAAAATTATAAATATTGTTATATTATTTCAAAAATTTAGAAGGTAAAATTTTTTAATTAAAAAATTTTTTTCTTTGTATAACTGGATTTCCATGTAAATCGAAAAATGATAATTTAGATAAAATGATAATTAAATTATTTGAAATTTCTCTGAGTTTATTGTTGCTTATATCCAAACTTTGTAATTTTGTGAGATTCTTAAAAGTTTCACTGTTTAATAAAGAAAAATGATTATTATTAAGACCTAGATACTTTAAATTAATCAAACTTTGAAATGAATTATTTTCAAGTTTCTCTAACATGTTATTATTTATATACAATGATTCGAGATTATTCAAACCTAAAAATAAATTCCTTGGCAATGATTTCAATTTATTGTTATCTAAATTAATTTCCCTTAAATTTGTACAATTTTCAAATAAATTTTCTGGTAAATTTTCCAATTTATTATTATTTAAATCAATAAATGTTAAATTATACAAATTTTTAAATATTTTTTCTGAAAGATTTAACAATTTATTATTTTTTAATAATAAAATTTGTAAATTATTTAAGCCAATAAATAAATTTTCAGACAATGATTTCAATTCATTGTTACCTAAATTAATTTCCCTTAAATTTGTACAATTTTCAAATAAATTTTCTGGTAAACTTTCCAATTTATTATTATTTAAATAAATAAATGTTAAATTATACAAATTTTTAAATATTTTTTCTGGAAGATTTAACAATTTATTATTTGAATAATAATGAATGCCGCTAGGTGGCAGCTACTAAACACGTGTTCACATGTGTCTCGGTTGATTTTGTTTAAATAAAACGGTTTAAGTTTGGTCTGTTCTTTTACAACCTTATAGTTATAAACATTATTTTGTGCTGGTTTTTAGTGAAAGTTTTTTATTATCTGCACCATTTGCCTTAACTTGGCTCTCTGATTTGAATTTTTTCTAACCTAACATTGGACTGATATACTTGTTTTTTGTTTATTAACTTCAATTGAAACTGCTTTCGCTCAACTTACTTTTTATTTTTATTTGAATGATTATTTGTGTGCAAAAATGGCCTCTAGTGTTGAAAATTGTGCAAAATGTGGTAAAGATATTACACGTGCTATTCCTACTTTGTGTAGGAAGTGTAATCTTCCTTATCATCCCAGCTGTGCGTTACAGCTGTCTACTTTGCCTGATGGGTCGTTCACCAAATGTTGTAAACCTAGGTCATTGTCTCCTTCAAATAATTCTCAATCTTCACAAACCTCTGTTAACTTGGATAGTATTTTGAGAGCTATTAAGGTTTTATCAACAACAGTTTCTGATAATTTTGCCAATATGACTGAAAACATGTCAGATATCAACAAAAAGCTCGATGACACACTGTGTAGGCTGAGTAATATGGAAAGCAGAGTTGTTGATTTGACAGAGCGTCTTAATGTTGTTGAAGAGAGACTTGATAAATCTGAGGCAAATGGTTCTACAAATATTGATTCTAATTCAGTAACTAATGTCTGTATAAATGAACTTGTTGATCGAAATGAAAGAAAGAACAATCTTGTTTTATTTAATCTTCCAGAATTTGACACTTCGTCAAATAATAGTTGTTCTTTGAAATCTGTGGTTACGAATAAATTAAAAAAATTCATTCAAACAGATGATCTTGAAAATATACGCACATTTAGAATGGGTTCTAATGCGCAGGTTTCTCGTAAGCCTCGCCCTGTTAAGATTGTATGTGAGACGGAAGAGAAGGCACAAGTAATTCTAAAAAAATTTGTAAGTGTCAAAAGAGACTCAACACGTTCAAGGGAGTTGGAAGATCTTTGGATGTCGAATGACAGGACGGTTATGCAGAGGGAGGAGATTAAGAGAGTGAGGGAGGAACTAGAGACCCGTCGATTAGACGGAGAAATGAATGTGTCAATGGTCTACCGGCGTGGAATCCCTACCATAATTAAAATCCCCCCTAGAAATCGCACATCCACTCTTACAGTCCAAATAGATGCGTGTAAGGAGAATCTATAGTGATTTCCCCACTTGGTGCCCAAGGTTGTGTCCCTTCCTTGAGATAAACTTATTTTATTTCTATCTATGAAAGTGATTTAAGGAAATACATATAGAACTAAATGTATACATTGTGATTTAGAGAAAATCAGTATTATTGAACAATAACAATTATTTTTGAAATTAATTGATATAATGGTAAAGCAGATTCTATTTATCGAAAATTAATCTTCTCTTTTGATAATAATGTAATTTGATTTATGTTATTCTTTACTGTATAAACTTATAATGAACTTTAGCCATTATAGCGCCTACCTAGATTTAGTTAATATTTTATATTTTGTATTGTTACTTACGTAACTATTAGAATTTAGGAGTACTTTTGTACGAAAGGGCATGTCCCGTTATGTTCTAAATAAAATAAAATAAATAAAATAAAATTTTTTAATAATAAAATTTGTAAATTATTTAAGCCAATAAATAAATTTTCAGACAATGATTTCAATTCATTGTTACCTAAATTAATTTCCCTTAAATTTGTACAATTTTCAAATAAATTTTCTGGTAAATTTTCCAATTTATTATAATTTATATAAATAAATTTTAAATTATACAAATTGTTAAATATTTTTTCTGGTAATAATTTCAATTCATTGTAGGACAAATCAATAGTTTGTAATTTACTGTTATTTTTAAATAAATTATGTGAAAGTGTTTTTAATTGATTTTTATTTAAAAATAATTTTTTTAATTTCAATAAAGTACCAAATGTATTCTCAGAAAGTGTCATCAATAAATTGTTGCTTAAATATAATTCTTTTAGTTCTAAATTATTTAATAAATTATCAGGTAAATATTTTAATTTGTTATTTATAAGTTTGATGGAAACTATTTTTTTACAATTTTGAAATAAATTTTTTGGGAGATTTTTTATATTATTATTGTCCATTATTATGTATTTTAATTCTTTTAAGTCTCTAAATAAATTTTCAGTTATTTGTAAATTTTTATTATTGCTTAGATCCAAATTTTTAAGATGATTTAAATATAAAAGATTGTCAGATATTGTAAGTAATTTATTCCTGTTGAGTTTAATATATTTTATCATTTTGCAATTTTTAAATAAATCTTTTGGAATTGTTATTAATTTATTATCACTTAAATCAATTTCCCGTAATTTAATTAATTCATTAAATGCATTATTTGAAATATTTTTTATGAAATTACTGTTTAAGTATAAATAATTTAGATTTATTAATTCAGAGAATAGATTATCGGATAATGAAAATAAATAATTATTATTAAGATCAAGTAGAATGAGATTTTGTAAAATTTTAAATAAATTGTTTGGTAGATTAACAAATTCATTGTGATTTAGATACAAGTATTTTAAGTTATTCAAATTTGCGAATATTTTCTCCGAAAGTGTTTCTAATTTATTATTACCAATGTTTAACGAAGTTAGATAATTCAAACCAAAGAATAAGTTTTCAGGTATTGAATTTAAATTATTTTCTTCCAAATTAATAAAATGTAAGTTAGTGCAATTATTAAATAAATTTTCCGAAATAATTTTTATTCGATTCATCTTAAATGATATTTGCCTTAAATGTTTCAACTCGCCAAGTAAATTTTCTGAAAGTCGTACTAAAATATTGTCAGTTAAATTTATAATATAAAGATTATTCAAACCGTGAAAGAAATAATCGGGTATTTCGCTAAGTCTATTGTGCTGAAGTTCAATTATTATTAAATTCTCTGCATTTTTAAACAAATCACTTGAGAGTTGTGTTAAATTATTATTATTGAGATTGATGTCCGTCAAAAATTGTGTATTTACTTCATTTGGAAATTTTATTAACATATTGTTACTGACGTCAATTATTTTGATATTCCATAGGCCAAAAAATGTATTGTCAGGTAATGACAAAAATTTGTTATCATTAAGATAAATGAATTTTAGTTTTGATAAATTTTTAAATAATTCCACAGGTAGTGTAATCAGATTGTTGAAATCCAACAATATTTCTTCTAAATTATTTAAATTGTTGAATATTGTTTTTGAAATTTCTGTCAATGCATTGCTACCCAAATTTATCGTACTTAGTTTATTTAAACCAAAAAATAAATTTTCTGGTAATTTACTCAAATAATTATTGGAAAGATTAATTTCTGTTATATTTCTGCAACCTTTAAATAAATCATTTGAAAGGTTTTTTATTAAATTATTATTTAATTTTATTTCTTTTAAATTCTTCAATTCTCCAATATTTGAAATTTCATCAAATTTATTGTAACTTAAATCTAATATTTTTAGATTATTCAAATTATTAAACAAATAATTTGGTAATAATTTCAAACTATTATTGTAAATTTCAAGTATCTCGAGTTTTTCTAATATAATATTTGTAAAATTTAAATATTCATTATTATACAGATAAAGATTTTTTAAATTTTTTAGTACCATTTTTGATAAGAATACATATTTGTTATTTTCAATAATAATTGTTTTGAGATTATTTAAATTATCCAATGTTTCTGGTTGAATTTTTAAATAATTATTTGATTTAATTTTTAATTCAATTATGTTTTCATATTTTTGAAAATTATTATATTTCGAGAGTGTGACATTATTTTCCATGAGAATAAAGAGAGAAATGGAACGAGGTTTAACGTTGTTTACTTGAAAAATGTTGCTTAAGTCTGTATTTGATTTGATATGACAATTTATTAATTTAAATTGTTGTTTTCTGCTGTGAAAATTTATTTTTTCACTCAAATTATGATGAAAATTAATATTGTAATTGAAATTCGATAAATTTGCATTATTTTTGCATGATAATTTCACTGTATTTGAATGACTGTTATCAATTTGAATGATAAAATCACCACATGTTAAATTTCTTATCCAGATAGATTCTATTGTACATATACAATTTTGAAATTGCATTTCACATGGTTGTGATGGTAAAATTTGTAAAAATGACATGAATCCTAAAATACATGATAGTATCTTCATTTTTTTTTTCCTTTTTGGTTCACGTATTTAATTTTCTATTTAATCTGAAATAAAAATTAAATATTGTAGTAGAAATAAAATTTGTAAATTTGAGATATAAATTTAAAAGAAAAAAAGTTTTTGTAAGTTAAAAATTTATAGACATAAACTACAAAATGATAATTTTAACTGTTGTTTTATTTAAAAAATTTCCTATTGCGGTATTAAAAAATTTATGCATTTTACAATTTTATTTTTTTTTTTTTTTGTAAAACAAAAATAAATAAAATTAACAAATTATTATTTTAGAAATATTTTATTTTCTAACTGTAAGAATAATTTGAATGTAATTCACTGAAAAAAAAAATTTATTTGATTCAAATCCTCGATTATTTGAATATTATCAAATAAATATTTACCAAATAATTTTTGAAACCAAATTATTGAATTTAATAAACTGTATTTGAACCAATAATTTTTATATTTGAAAGAATTTGTCTAATATCATATCTCAAATAATAATTATTTGATACAAATAAATATTTATTTGATACTAATAAATATATATTTGATAATAGTCATAAGTAACCGATTATTTGAATCAAATAAATTTTTTTTCAGAATTAGGATTTTTATAATAAAAAAAAAATCTTTTTTTTTTTTTTAATTTCAGCACAAAACCCCGTATCTTTTTTTTATGTCAAGAAATATTTTAATAATTACTACCTTCATATTTAATGACCAAACAAACGTTTTTTTATTCTTATCAAAAATATATCTTATCTTTTTACTTTTGCAGTGATTTTGGATGCTGAACAAAAAGAAAATTATTTTAGTTTAACAACTAACCTGCTTATGGAAAACTGCTTTGACGTTTTAAAAATTTTTTTCTATTGAAATTTTCTAATTCTATTTTTAAGTAAAGAAAAAAAAAATATATCAAAAAGCGGAATATAGTGGGGCTACACGTCATATTTCTTTATTGGGTAAATGCAAATGAATAATTTTTATTGTTCTTTCATGAATACATTATAATATTATAGTTTATTTAAAATTACAAATAAAATTCGAAATTTCTGCTTATCATTTAGAATTTCGATTTATTTTAAAAAGTTTTCAAAAGTTTTTATATAAAAAATACATTCATTTTTAATTTTTATTTTCTATTCTTATATAAATTGATGATGCTCAATTTTTTTTTTTTGAAAACTTTTCGTTTATTTCTTTAAGTTTACAGAAAAATAATATTTTATTCAAATAATCGGTACACGCAGAGAAATTATTTATTTGAACCAAATAAAATATATTTGAGTTAAATAAACGTATATTTGTCTCAGAGCCTACTAACTTTTTTTATTTGGCGTAAATAAAAATTTTATTTGTCAGAAATAAATTTTTCTTTGGCTCAAATAAATTTTTTATTTCAATGAAATAAAAAATATATTTGCAACAAATAAATGAGTTAGTAGGCTCGGAGATAAATATACCATTTTTCTGAGTGTAATTTAACTATTATTAAAAAAAAATATATTTATTTTCATTAAATAATAATAATATAGTAAATAGTAAATAATAATAATAGTAATAATAATAAAATAGTAATAACTAAATAATTATTTTTTGAGTGCGGTATTTGTTTCAAATACAAAATATTGGTACAAATAAAGTTTACTTAATTTAATAATTTTCTTTTCAAAAATTATTTGATTCAAGTAAATATTTATTTGAAAATAAGTTATCGATTATTTGAATCAAATAATTTTTTTTTTTGAATATTCGTAAAAATTGAGACTAAAAAAATTGTTCAGTTTTTTTTTTTCTTTATAAAATTGATCTTATTTGGAATCAAATTTGATTATGCAATTTGATTCGTATTTAGAATGAAATTTGATTATGCAAATAATCTTATTTGGTATGAAATTTGATTATGCAATTGATTTTAGAAAATATATAATGTAAAAATGAAATAAAATTTTGTTTTCGTTTCGATTTTTTTTTTTTTTTTTTTTTTTTTTTTTTTGGTATTATTGTGTGTATACAAAAAGAAGTTCTCTTTTCCCCTGACAGTGAATCCACCCCTCAATTTGAGAATATTATACAAAGGGTGCGAGGGACGAAACAGGGTAGGCGGATCAACCCGGGTACCCCTGCTTTTTCTAGACAGGTGCTGCCATATATGTTCAGCTTCATATTACTAGTTTATGTCCTTGCCATAACGTTATTTTAATCTAGAACATCGTATTCGTAACAAAGTTTTTTTTTTTTTTTTCTTTACCTGCCGAGGAATACAAAAATTTTCATGGAAAACATTAAAAAAATTTATTAATAAAATTTTGAAAAAGTTCACATTTTCTTTTTTGGTAAGTAGAAAAATTTTTATTTCATTTAATATTAATAATATTATATGATAATATTTTAAATACAATATAAAATTTCGTATTTTGAAAAATTGTGTGTAATTGATAAAATTTTCCATAGGGCAATTTTGAATATGTTCTAAAACAAAATGTGTTGAAATTTTTGAATATTATATGTAAATTTTAATGAATTTAAAATATAGAATATTTTTTTCCATGGGAAAAATTGGAGATAAAAAAAAATGTTATTGATTATTTGAATGCTACTTGTCCTTGTCACGTGTCATACCTTTTGAAGAAAATATTTTTGTTGATGATACGTATATATGGGAGAGTTGTATTTTGAATTTATAAAATGAAAAATTTTATTATTATTTCACTGGGGAAAAATTTTATTTGATTCAATTAATCGTGTCACTTGATTGTTAATAAATATTTATTTGGAGCAAATAGATTTTATTTTTTAATTAAATAAACTGTATTTGAATTTTTGTATTTGAAACAAATACCATTTAACTAACTTAAATAATTTAATTATTTTTTTGAATTAGAGAAATTGTATATTTGTCTCAGAGCCTACTAACTTATTTATTTGTTTCAAATATATTTTATTTCGTTTAAATAAAAAATTTATTTGAATCAAAGAAAAATTTATTTATGACAAATAAAATTTTTAATTATGCCAAATAAATAAGTTAGTAGGCTCTGAGACAAATATACGTTTATTTAACTCAAATATATTTTATTTGGTTCAAATAAATCATTTCTCTGGGTGTATTATTATTTTAAATTATAATTAATTAATAATTATTAAAAATAAGCCCTTTTTTTACCATAGTATGAAAATAATAAAATAATAATTATTTTAAAATAAATATTTATTTGACAATAGTCAAGTAACCAAATTATTTGATAAATTTTTTTCACTGTAATAGTAATGAAAATTAAATTGTAGTTTACGAAAATAATAATTATTTAAAATAAATATTTATTAAAAAATTAATTAAAAAATTTTATTATTTTTTTTTTTAAATTATTTTTAAAAAAAATTCTAAAAATAAAAAAAACAATTTTTTTTTATATATTTTAACATTTATTTAAGAATTCGTAAGAAAATTTGATTTATATAATTTCCATATTTTTTTTGTACGAAAATATTTTTGAGGAGAAAAGCAACAATAGTTTGCGTGATAAATTGAGTAAACAAGAGAAATACTTCTTTTTTTTTTTTTTTTGCTCTGTTTTTCTCTGTGTGTGAGAAAAAAAAAATAATCGAAAGTAAAATTCATAGGTCGGTAAGAGTTAATTACATTGACGAGGACTGTGTTCAAGTTTTCCGGGCATGTTTATCTTAAATAAAAATCGAGCCACTTTTCTGTACCACTGACTGAACGGCCTACTTGCTGCTTACTTATTTACTCTCTTTTTACTAGAACCCCCTTGGCCTTGGCCCTCCTTCACGCAATCTTTACTACCCTGACACGACTTTGCAGCATGGATTACAGGTAGATCCGAGGGTAGATCATTAACTCTTTGTAAAAGGTACACGTTACCCGCAAAGTGTTAATCCATTGTGAAGTAAAATTTTTTCTCTCTCACAATTTTTTTTTTTTGATTTCTCTTATGTCTCTTGAAATTTAATTTCACTGAACTTTCATTTTTTTTTCCATTTTTTTCAATTAAAAAAATTTTTTTTTTAACTTCTCATTTTTTGCTTATTAACAATTAGTAATTTTTTTCTAATCTTTTCTTAGTACTGGAAAAATATCAAATATAATCCTTCGATTATTAAAAAAATATCATATCCTCTTTGTTTTTTGGAAAATACAATTTTACAATTATTAAAAATTTTAATTATTTTAATTTAAGTAAAATAATTATTATTGATTTTTGATTCAAGAAAAATTTCCCTTTATTTAATATTTATGAATTCAAAATTTTATTTTGAAAAATTAAATGCAAGAAATATATATCAATTTTGTGGTAAAATTAATTCTAGAAAATTGTTTAATTTTCCTTTTTATAAAGTATTTATAGTTGTGAAAAAGTTTTGTTCAAGGTTTTATAAAAAAAAACTTTCAACATATCTTGCAAGCTTGTGAAACTTATATAATATAAGAAAAGTATAAAAGCAACAGGTTTTTTTTTTTTTGCACATATTTTTTGATTCATTAAAAAATTAATAATATTTGAACATACGTTATTTCTTGCTCCAATATCCGCACCAAGATCAATCATTCTATCCAAAAATGCTGTACGATTATCTTTTACAGCATACATTAACGGTGTCATTCCAGTAGTCTGTAAAAAAAAAAAACAAATTTTCTATAGTAATTAATAAAAATTATTCAATAATTCATCAAAATTTTTAATTTTATTTTCAAACTTATTAATTCAAATAAAAATTTGTTCTTTCTTTATTAATAAATAATATTGTCTCTCAAAATAAAGTTTATTTTTTTTTAAATAAAGAAAAATCAAATAAAAATCATATTTGCATTAAAATGAAAGCATATTTTTTATGGAGCAAAAAAAAGTTATTGTCGATCGAACTCATTTTCTGAGGAAATTAGATTCTACCATTTTTTTTTGTACATGTCTCAATTTTTATTTGAAATAATAATTAATAGTAATGTAAATTTTTCACTCTTTGCGAGGTGAACATTTTTTTTGTGCTGCGAAGTAATTTTTTGTAATTATTAAATTTTGGAAACAAAAAATTAATTGTATTTGAATATCATGAAAATTGAGTTAATCTTCAAATTGTATACACTGGAAAATATTTTATTCTATTAATAATCAAATTCAAATAATAATAATAATAATAATAAAATATTTTATTATTAAATAAAAAATTATTTGGTACAAATGAATATTTATTTGTATCAAATAAAAATTATTTGGATGAAATAAATTATTTTTCAGTGCGAAAATAATGAATAACAGTAACAATAAAATTTTTGCATTTGAAAGAGATAAGAATTGTTTCTTTTAACATTTTAAAATAAAGGGAATGTCAATCAAAGAGTGAAAGACACGAAATGGATAAGATATTTCATTTTGTTTTACTGCCTCTTTGAAAGTTTAATATTTATTATCGAAAAAAAAACTGTTGTAAAATAGAAAATAATCTTTTTCAATTATCTCAATTTTCTATATTTTTAATATTTTTTTTTTACAATTCAAATAAATCTTTTAATAATTATTTTTAAAAAAATTGTTTAGTAATTTTTTTAAATAATGTTTTTTTTTTGGTGGTTTGGCAAAAATAATAGATTAAAAATTATCATTTTTACTATAGTTACAGTAAATTTTGACAATTTACTGCAAGAAAATATAATTTATTGATTATGTAAGGACGTTTATCCACGGAAATGTTAACCCTCCCCCCAAAAAAAAATTAATTATCATTTAAATAATTAAAATAATTGTACTTTCTGAAAGATAAAATATCAATTTTTAAGAAAAAAATTCAAAAACCTACAAAATTTATTTTTTTTTACACAATTTGCGTAGGATAAAAATTTTTTCTATTAATATTGCATACAGAATTTTTTAAAAACAACCTAAATAGGTAAATAATTATATACAGGATGATTTTTACGTTTTGGACCACCTAAAATTTTTTTTTTAATTCCCTTTTGATTTTTAAACAAAAATAATGGAATAAAAAAAACATTTAGGGGGTCCGAAACATAAAAATCACTCTGTATACACTGAAAAAAAATTTATTTGATTCAAATACTCAGATTACTTGACCATTATCAAATAAATATTTAATTGTAGCAAATAATTATTATTTGAGACAAAAATATACAAATACAAAAATTATTGGTTTAAATAGAATTTATTGAATCCAAATAAAAATTATTTGGTTCAAGTATAAATATATTTATTTGATAATAGTCGAGTATTTGAATCAAATAAATTTTTTCCCTATAAATAAATAAATTTTGTAGGTTGTAAATTTTTTTCTTAAAAATTGATTTTTTTTTTTCAAAAAATACAATTAACAATATTATTTTAATCATATTTAAACGGTAATTAAATTTTTTTTATAATTAAAATTAATTTTTTTTTTAAATTTTAATTGTTTTTCTAAATTTATAAAATTTTAAATATGGATTTAAATTATTATTTTTTTTGGATTTTGTTATATAAATAAAAATTTTGTACCGTGTCCAAGACACCGGACAATGGTTGAGGATTTCCATCCTCGCCTGCATTTTGTGCCGCCTTCTCCAAAGATTTGAGCAACTGGTCCACGGGTGACCATTCTCCTCTGGATGCAAGACCCAAAAGTCTTTGCGATGCTTCCCTTGTTGTTGCACCCGCTGAACCAGGTTTACTTCCTGGTTGCGATGGTTCTCCACTTGCCGCTCCATTACTTCCCGTTGATCCCGAACCACCATCTTCCTTAGCACCCACTGGACTCTCTTCTTTACTCGAAGAGCTCTTTTTATCATCCTTTACCGAGGATTTTTTATTGCTACTCATCTTACGTCACCGATTATTTCCAAAATCATCGCTCGATCAATTTTTATCGATCAGCGAAAAAAAAAAAAAAATTTCTTCAATAAGTCTTCAATAAATTTCTTTCTTTCTATTAAAATAATAAATATTAATAAAATAAATTTAAAATAATTTCTTTTTGACAAAAAGAAAAAAAATTATTACACCACATATACCACTTGCACAAAATTTCCGGTAACAAAGAATTTAAAGTAATTTTCCGGCACTTGAACAATAGTTACTCTTAGAAATAAAAAAAAAAAAAAAGAATGAAAAAAACTTTTTAATTAAAAGGTAAAAAAAAGGAATTTTTTTTTTCGCGTGAGACAATTATTTGATATTAGATGTTTTCCTCACGAATTTCCTCACGATTCTGAGGACTCGTTTCTCTTTGCTGCAAAAGAGGGTGGCTTTCAAAGCAGGATCGACCAATCACAGGTACACTGCCGTGGTTTGTTCAGGTATAAAACGTTACCAACACAATTTTAACATATTCACAAATGTAGTTATACATGTATATATATATATATGTATGCAAATTTCTAAGGTGGTAGGTCGTAAGGTTTGAATAAGGGGGGGGGGGGTAACTAAGACGGCCAAAGAAACGCTTCTGAGATGGGGAGGAGGGTTACTTTACCGTCGACACGCGACTTCCGGTTTTTGGATGGTAGACACGCCATCGTGGTATTCAGTACCCTACGGTTATCACCCTCATTGTAAAAAAGAAAACTGGCCTACTGTGATTGTCTCTCTCCATCTATATACTCCAATTTTCCTTTGTCTCCATTCTTTGATGCAATATATATTAAATTTACTTTTTTTTTTATTTCTTTTTTTCTTTACATAAATCTTATCAGTATATTGTAATAATAACTTTATTTTTCATGTCAAAAGAATGTTTTGTTCAAGGTTCTACTTG